>NC_057796.1:83628942-83948747 GCF_018294505.1 Triticum aestivum | reverse complement strand
AGCACGAAGGGAAATTAAACAATGTATGAGTTGAAGAGTTACTCTCATTAGAAGGTGGGCACGGGTGATCAATCCGCTCTTCCTCCTTTTGTTCTTCGCTCTCCTCCTCATCTTTTTCATCCAATGAGCTCACAGTTTCATCAATTTCTTCTTCCATAGATTCCTGCAAAATATTAGTCTCTTCTTGGACAGCGGAGACTTTCTCAATAAGTGCATTAATATAGGAATTATATTCATAATTCTCATAGCAATATTTAGGATAGCTAAATTTTCAGGTCTATAAACATCATCATCAAAAGCTTCATACTCTTTCAAACAAAGATTCAATTTCATAAGCACCCTTAAAAGCAACAAATTCTTCTATTTGTTCCACATCATAGTAATCATATATACCTCTAGCATAAGAAGCTAAGGTTTATTATCATTAAATTTGCATGAAAAGGGAAGGTGTGGAGCCTTCATCTAGAGCAACAAGTATAATCATAACTCAAGCATACTTGCCGAGCATACCACTTCAATATATAAATTTGATCCCATAATAGTTTCCCTTTTTGTGTCAAGCGATAATCCCTAAAGTATTCACGTTGATCCAACGTTACTCCCATTACCAAATTGAATGGGGTTTTCTCTGGATTATCAAAGTAGTACATAATTTCTGTCACATAACGAGCATCGAGGGTTTTAGGAGGTTTCTCATCTCCATGAGCAGCAAGTACACCTAATTTTTTTGGTATTTCGTGTTCCATATCCATAAGTAATGATAGAGAACAACTAAGAACAGCAAATAAAAATTACTTAGTGATAAAGCAAACAAGCACGAGAATATTCACCCCACGCTATTGCTCCCCGGCCACGGCGCCAGAAAAAGGTCTTGATAACCCACAAGTATAGGGGATCAATTTTAGCCCCTTTCGATAAGTAAGAGTGTCGAACCCAACGAGGAGCTAAAGGTAGAACAAATATTCCCTCAAGTTTTATCGACCACCGATACAACTCTACGCACGCTTGACGTTCGCTTTACCTAGAACAAGTATGAAACTAGAAGTACTTTGTAGGTGTTTTGGATAGGTTTGCAAGAATATAAAGAGCGAGTAAATAAAAGCTAGGGGCTGTTTAGATGAAGACACAACTAAATTAGTTTAGTAAAGAGCTTTTTGTTACGAGAAAGTTATTTGTCCCTAGGCAATCGATAACTAGACCGGTAATCATTATTGCAATTTTATTTGAGGGAGAGGCATAAGCTAACATACTTTCTCTACTTGGATCATATGCACTTATGATTGGAACTCTAGCAAGCATCCGCAACTACTAAAGATCATTAAGGTAAAACCCAACCATAGCATTAAAGCATCAAGTCCCCTTTATCCCATACGCAAACAACCTACTTACTCGGGTCTGTGCTTCTGTCACTCACGCCACCCACCATAAGCAAATCATGAACATATTGCAAACCCTACAGCGGGAATCCCTCACGCTTGCGCGACACGGAGAGCACCATAGGACAGCACCAATAATAAAACATGCAACTCAAACCAATCTTGATCATCAAATAGCCCATAGGACAAAACGGATCTACTCAAACATCATAGGATAGCCATACATCATTGGGAAATAATATATAGCGTTGAGCACCATGTTTAAGTAGAGATTACAGCGGGTAAGAGAGAGGTTACACCGCTGCATAGAGGGGGAAGAGTTGGTGATGATGGCGGTGAAGTTGTTGGTGAAGATTGCGGTGATGATGATGGCCCCGGTGGCACTCCGGCGCCACCGGAAGCGAGGGGGAGAGGGCCCCCCTCCTCTTCTTCTTCCTTGACCTCCTCCCTAGATGGGAGAAGGGTTTCCCCTCTGGTCCTTGGCCTCCATGGCGTGGGAGGGGCGAGAGCCCCTCCGAGATTGGATCTGTCTCTCTGTCTCTCTCTGTTTCTGCGTCCTCTCCTGCTGCCCTTTCACCGTTTCGTATATATATGGAGATCCGTAACTCCGATTGGACTGAAACCTTCGCCGTGATTTTTTACCAAAAATTAGCTTTCTTGCGGCCGAAGAAGGGCATCAACCACCTTACGGGTGGCCCACGAGGGTCAGGGGCGCACCCAGGGGGGCAGGGGTGCCCCCTGCCTCGTGGCCACCTCAGGCACCGTCTCGCGTGGATTTTTCTTCCGGAATTTTCCAAATACTCCAAAAATAAGCTCCGTCCGTTTTTATCCCGTTTGGATTCTGTTTGATATGGATATTCTGCGAAACATAAAACATGCAACAAACAGGAACTGGCACTGGGCACTGGATCAATATGTTAGTCCCAAAAATAGTATAAAAAGTTGCCAAAAAGTATATGAAAGTTGAATAATATTGGCATGGAACAATCAAAAATTATAGATACGACGGAGACGTATCAACTACATATTGCATTCTCACTGAAAACTCTTATGAGGTTGATAGGAGTGAGCCAGGAAGATTCACTGTTCATTGCCCATATGATAGGTGTAGGTGGAGGTTGCATGCATCCACTATGCGAAAGATCAAATTGATTCATGTATTACAACTGAATATTGTTATCAGATTATTTATCCATTCTATATTCAGATCATGTGTACTGTTTCTTAATTGTATTTGGCATCATTTTTCATTTTGTTTCAGATAAAAAGCAACCCACACGGGCACACTTGCCCACCTGGAGGGGGAGGGGGAAAGGAAAAATCTAAGCTTGCAAAGACTAGGTGGGTGGCAGATGCAATCTTGGATTGGGTGAGGGAAACACCAACAATTGGTCCAACAGCACTCCATGGGAAGCTATTTGAGAAGTACAAGATTAATGTACAATACATGAAGATTTTATATGCTAAGGAAAGGGCTCTTGATAGGATTAATGGTCCATGGAATGAGAGTTTTCAGTTGCTTTACACCTTCAAAGCTGAAGTGGAGACGGCTAGTCCAGGGAGTGTTGTAGAGATTGACAAGCATACAGTTAAGTACAAATTAAAAGGGAAGGCAATAGAGAAGGAGTGCTTTAGGAGGGCTTTTGTTTGTTTCAAGGCTTGCTGGCAGGGGTTTCTGAATGGTTGTAGGCCCTATTTGGCTATCGATGCGACTGCTTTGAATGGAAGATGGAGAGGCCAGCTAGCAGCAGCTTCTGCAGTTGATGGACACAACGGGCTATTCCCAGTTGCATTTGGTGTGTTGGAGGTAGAGAGTGAGGAGAGTTGGGTTTGGTTTCTGCAGCAGTTGCGCAACATTATAGGTACACCCTTAGGTTTAGTTATACACACAGATGCTTGCAAGGGTTTAGAAACTGCAGTAGAAATTGTATTCCCTGGTGTGGAACATAGGGAATGTATGCGACACCAAGCGCATAATTTTAAAAAGAAATTCAAAGGCAAAGTTTATGATGAGAATCTATGGCCAGCATCATACACATGCAGCTTGAGGAAGCATGAGCACCATTTGAGAGTGTTGTATGCTCATAATCCTTTGGTGAAGGAGTACATGGATGAACATCATGGAAAGCTGTGGTCAAGAAGCAAATTCAATGAAATCTGCAAAGTAGACTATGTGACCAATAACCTTGCTGAGTGTTTCAATGCAAAGTTCAAGTTAGTGAAAGGGCTTTTGTTGTGGCAAGCATTTGATAAGATCAGGCAGATGATCATGGTAAAGATGGCTCTTCGTAAAAGAATTGCAGAAACACAATATGTTGGCCATCTTATGCTCCCATCTCTGATTAAGGCATTGCATGCCAAGGCAAGAGGACTAAGAATGAAATGCATTCGACCGTCGACATACGAGGCTGAGGTGACATACACTGACAGTAAAAATAGGGAATGGAGATATCCAGTGAACCTTGCAACCAATGAATGCAGCTGTAGGCAATGGCAGATCCGCGGGAAGCCGTGCATACATGCCCTACATCTCATGACTGTTATTGGAGGTGAAGATGGTGAAGTTGATCAGTATTGCTCTGAATATTTCTCTATTGCCAAATTTAGGGTTGCTTATGCTGAAAATGTGCCTGCACTCTTGGGAAAAGACCAATGGAACATAGTAGACCCAGGGTTCAAACTCCATTCTCCTGTACTGACTAGACCACCAGGAAGACCAAGGAAAAACAGGATAAGAGCTGGTGAAGAGGGTCGTGTAAAAAAACAGCGTAAGTGCAAAAGATGTGGTATCTTAGGGCATATTGCTAGGCCTTGTACCAATCCAGTTGATGCATCATTTGGAGAAGAGGAACAATGGGCAGCAGCAAATGTAGAGGAGAATGCAGCAACAATGGAGAATGGAGCAAGTTTAGAGGATAATGCAGCAGCAGAGGATAATGCAACAAGTTTAGAGAATGAAGCAACTGAAGTAGCAGCTTGGTATGTGTGCAATCTTTCCATTTTTTGCATTTGTTCTCTTTTTTATCGATGGCTAAGCTTATTTCTGTTTGACCCAGCTCTAGGATAATTAGAGGCACAAGACAGAAAAGACCTAGAGAGGAAGAAACTTCGGTTGAACCATCATCTGATGCGGAATTTGAAACCATGGCTTATGAAGGTTTTGAAGCTATAAGAGAGGAGGAAGTTATTTTGTCTGAAGTTCCTTTAAAGATTAGTGAGCCCACAGATGACCGTCAACTGGTCATCACTTGCTCGATCAGTCAAAGCTCAACAAAACCGCCACCACCAGAAGTGAAGATCAGAAGCAACAAGACAAAGCTTTCAAAAGCACAAAATATCCCAGCCAGGAAAACCAGAAGCAAGACGGTTAACCCATCCCGGAACACAAGGAGAAAGGCAAAGATTTGAATTTGAACTTGAATGCAAGTCATAAACTTTGAACTTTAAATATTTGTAATAAGGATTCTGTCGTCAATTCGAAGTACTATGAAAACTTGTAAGGTGTAATAATTCTATATGTAAACGTTGAATTTGAACTACTGAGGCAAACTTTGAATTTTAGGCAAACTTTGAATTTGAACCAACACTTCAGTCCGTTCCTCTGTGGTGTGAGTTGCACAGTTTGCTGAACTATTATAAACGTTAGGGTGATCAATCCGATCTCTTTTGCGTCTACAAAACTTGTAGTCATGAGAAATGTGCTCCAAATGAGCTCCCAAGCTAGGGTAAACAGCCCCAAGCTAGGGCAAAAACTACCTTTACCATATGAAAATGGAAAACTAAGTTCAGATCCTTCTTATTCACTTTGAAATCAAGCTTTGGTGATTTTTTTGAATTTTTTTTAAAATTCAAAAACCGAAGGGAAACCCTACCTCCTCTCCTTGGTCTCTATGAAACGTTGTACATGATAGCTCATATGTGTGAAGGTTTTTTCATGAAAATGTCCATAGACAAAGTTTATGATTTTTGGTTGGTAACATGTCACACAAGACAACATTGTGCGCAAGTTTTATATTTTTTTTGATTTTTTAATTAATGGTGCTCATTTTACCTCGATCGTGCTAGCTAGGTTTTTTCTCTCTAAATGTACGTATACCAAGTTTAGTATTTTTCCATGTTAGTGTGTCCTATAAAACGACGAACGGCGAAGGTTTCATATTTTTTCGATTTTTTTAAATTATTTATGCTCAGTCAAAGCCTTTGAAACCCCGTTGACCAGCTCAAAACCCCTCTAAACCCCGCGGGGTTTCGCCTAACCCTAGCTCCGAATGTCAGCCGTTCGATCATACCCTAGCGCCAAGCGAGAGCCCTCAGATGTGGTCTTCTAGAAGTAATTCCGAGGGTAGGCTGCGACCAGGCTCCGTGCCGTTGGATCACATGGACGGCTCCACATCGTTGGATCGTGGGGCGATCCGCGAGAGGCGATCCGCGAGACTTGTTGGTTGTGCCTCCCCTTTCTTTGGGTACCCCTTTATTCTGGTACTTATTCTGCAGCGACGAGAGGAGCCACTCCTCCTCTGCTACTTCTTCTTCGGCGACGAGAGGAGCCACTCCTCTGCTTCTTCTTCTCCGGCGACTTTGGGCGATATGTCGAGCTCCACTTCAGCCTCCCGCCCCTCGTGGACCCAGTATGGTCCACTTCCCATGGAGCGATGTCCTGACTGCCCACGCAGCGCGCCACTGATACGGTTGACTTCGAAGGAGGTCAAGAATGGCAACTATGGGCGCGAGTTCGTGAAATGCGAGAGCAAGCCAGAGGGGCAGGTTAGATCTCATGATTTTTCTTTGATTTCCTTTTCTATTTGCTTTTAATTATTTTTCGATATGGGATTTAGGGTTCATTTTTTCGATTCAGATCGTGAAGAAATGCACACATTTTGAATGGCTGGATGACTACGTTAAGCGGATTCAATTCAATGGGGCCCCAACCCGGGAGCTCAATTTGCCGTCAGCAACAACGAATTTGGTCTCTGAAAGTGCTGCTCTGACAGTTGGGGATGCAGATCTGAAGGGGGAAATAAAGAAGATGAACAAGAACTTGAAGCAGATGATTCAATTGAACAAGCAGGCGAATCTGATAGCTTTAGGATTCTATCCCTTTCATTTTTGTGTAGTTGCTCTAGGATTTGCTTACTTGCTGGTCATCACTCGTTAGAGATGTTATTAGTGTGGTGTCATGTACTCTAGGATTTGTGGATCATGTGCTCTACGATTTGCTTAAATTTGTGGATCATGTGCTCTATGCTATGTGTTGCTTAATTTGTGGACCATGTGCTCTATTCTCTGTGTTGCTTAATTTGTGGATCATGTCAGTTTCGGGTACCCGTCAGTTTCGTCAGACAACACCGACCGGAGAAGAAAAAAAACGTAGTTCTAGGGCCCAAATTGAAACTAAGCTCTGGTTGGGCCGTCTCATCGCGTTGAGTGTCGAAGGCCCACGCGCTGGCTCTGTTTTTTAACCTTGATTATTACCATGGTAAATCCATGGTTTGCCATGCCGAACAAAAATAGTGCATGATGGTAAATCGATTTATTGTTGGACTTGCACATGTCAAATTTATTTGTACATATCATGGCAATTTCCTTCTGTATATAGCCTACGGCACAACACTTTCATTTTTGGGTTCATTTTTTGACATGAGGGTATTATAAACAAGTTTTTGTTGCAAGAAAAATATTGTATACACGATTTTTGTTTTGTTTTTTATTAAGAAGTAGCTCGGCTACGGCACCATATCCATCGACCGATATCTCACGTAGCAAGCATACATCCATAACATAAAAAGTAGCAACCATAGCATACTTCTTACATAAAACATAGGGAATGTACCCTAAACCGTAGCATAGTCCACAAATTATTCAAAAATTAGCTTGTTTTTGTTCATACAATATACGGAATAGGGCCACCAACAATTCAAAAAAATTAGCTTTTCTTCTTCTTCTTTTCAACATGAACATGGCTCATTTTTCTAGCTTTAGTTTCCTTTTTGACACTTCAACTACTCCATTATCCGCGTGCGAAAACTTGACCCTACTCTAAATGGGCGAAAACTTGACCCTACTCTAAATGGGCGAAAACTTCTAGTTTTCATTGAGGAATACTCAATCATTGATTGATTTAGCAGAAGGGCTCGTGTACGGCACCATATCCATCTAGCGATTTATCTCACGTCAAATAAGATAGAAATAGCAAGCAAAACACTGATAACCAACGTCATATCAAATAAGGGTAGCGTTTCTAAAATAAAAATCAACTAAGGGTAGCAAGCATAACAAAGTTCTTAGGGAGGGGATAACACGACAGAGATTAAAAGTTCACGGTACACTCAACGACATAATTAAGATAGAAATATATAAAAGATAAAAAGCCCTAACACCCTAGGGCAAGACAAGCTCACGATCGAGACCGGGACTTCACCACCATCTTCACTGCGCCTTCTCTTCACTGCTCCCTCTCCATGCCGTCCTGGCCGATGTAGTAGGGGAGGCTGTGCATACCATCGCGGGTGGGGAAGATGCAGTCGAAGTTTGTGAAGATGTTGTGGGTTGTGAATGCGATGAATTCGCATCCACACCAAAACACCTTGCCGAGGAGGTGGTACGCATCAAATCTGTTGGTGAAGGTGACGGTGAGCCCTATCGGCGGAGTCCTGGAGTTTGGACGCACTTCATCCAGTCGGAACATCACCGGCGAGCCCGCCGGGAGGTGGGCGAAGCCCGCACGGAGGAACCACTCGGCAAACCCCCTTGCACCCCTCCAGCGTGAGAACGCCCACACGCGGAGCGTCCTCTCCACGACGACGCCGGCCGGATACCGTCTCTCCGGCACGGTCGGTGGGAGCTCGAAGGTGGGGCCGTTGTACTGCATCCTTGCCTTGCTTTGAGAGTGCTCTGGGTTTTGGTGAAGAAGAGAAGGGGGCAGCGCAAATGGATGTGTGGAGAATAGGTGGAGGGGTGCTGGTTTAAATAGGAAAAGGGGAAGGGAAGGGGAGTGGCACCGGCCGCGCTTTGAATTTGCTACGTTCAAATGAGCTGCGTCGATCGATATGCCACTTTAATTGCCAATAGGTTTTAATTGCCACGTTGAATAGATGCGAGTGGATCGAAAAGTGTGAAACAATGCTCTACATCGAGGAGACACGCGTGGGAGATGATACGAACCAACGGCAGCAACCGTCCCTGCGTCTATGGCGGCTCGCGTGAAAATGAGGCCGGTCAGCGTCCGTGGCGGCTCGCGTGAAAAAGAGGCCGGTCAGCGCATCGTGGCAGCGGGCGGTGGCGCATGCAGGTAGGCTAGCTACGTGCATGCATGCAGGCTAGCTGGACATGTCGTGCATGCATAACGGGCTTCTGTCGTTGCGGCGCGTGCATGGTCCAAGTCTAACCACGGCCCAACGGGCTAACCGCGGCACCGTCCGCCTCGACCCCACTCATTAGGTCCAACGGGCGACACAGTCAGCGCGGCCCCACTCGTCAGAGTTAACGGTCAAAGCACTGAACCGACGACATCCACCTTTTGTGACCAGTTCTGAGGGTTTCGGGCAAGGGAGTGGGGAAAAGTGAGCAAAAGTTAAGAGCGTGGGGATGAATAAGTATGGCTAAGGAACCAGGGGCACAGATGTAAAAAATCCTTGAAACAATGTGGAATAGTTTCGCAACTCACGCCACCTGGAACACCACAGCGTAATGGTGTGTCCGAACGTCGTAACCGTACTTTATTAGATATATATGGTGCGATCTATGATGTCTCTTACTGATTTACCGCTATCGTTTTGGGGTTATGCTTTAGAGACGGCTGCATTCACGTTAAATAGGGCACCATCTAAATCCGTGAGACGACACCATATGAACTATGGTTTAGCAAGAAACCTAAGCTGCCGTTTCTTAAAGTTTGGGGCTGCGATCCTTATGTGAAAAAGCTTCAACCTGATGTAGCGACCCGACCCAAAATCGGTCAAGTCTCTGTGTATCTGTACCATCCCAAGATCATGCTGCACACATAGTACATTGATGAAAAATTCAAAGTTCAGTCACACCTGATTTATTACACTATTCTCATATAGAGTCTTATTACAATAGAATAAATTCGGGCGAAAGCCAACTCATGATAAAAAGTAAATGCCGCGGAAGCGTAAACGATAAGCGAGTCCATCCGACTCCATAGGGCAATCACCGAGCGTAGATCGTAGCCTCACTCTTGGTCGGAAAACTCCTCTACAACATGAGACGTTGCAGCCGTGTAGGTCAGCATTTTGAACATGCCGGCAAGTCATAGAGAGAACAACAATAATAATGCTAACACTATATGCAATTTGGCTGTGGGGCTCTAAGTTTGAGTTTTTGCGAAAAAGCCAATTTTTCCCTACAACAAAAGGACTTGCTTGCAATTACTACAAACTGTTGGTTGTTAAT
Organism: Triticum aestivum; assembly: GCF_018294505.1. Taxonomy (NCBI): domain Eukaryota; kingdom Viridiplantae; phylum Streptophyta; class Magnoliopsida; order Poales; family Poaceae; genus Triticum; species Triticum aestivum. The sequence continues at coordinate 83,938,959 of NC_057796.1, read as the reverse complement.
GAGATGGTTCCGCCAACCAGTATCTCATACCCGAAATCATTAATAACCCATCAATTAATTAATTATGTTCGGTGTTGAGATTTCTGAAATACTCCAATTCCAGAGGCTCATTTGTCCGTAACCGGGGACACGGCTAATCGATTAGGTTTTCACTCTGCAGAGTCTTGTGCTCTTTACCCGCAAGAATCGTTCCCTCCTTTATGTCCTCGCACAGCCTGGTGTTTGAAGACGGGACGAATGAAACAGGGTTTTCCATAGAGTTCCTCTGGGCCACTGCCGGTGCCCATCCAATCCTACCGTTCTTCTACATCTCGTAGCACCGTCCGGTGATAACCCACAAGTATAGGGGATCGCAACAGTTTTCGAGGGTAGAGTATTCAACCCAAATTTATTGATTCGACACAAGGGGAGCCAAAGAATATTCTCAAGTATTAGCAGTTGAGTTGTCAATTCAACCACACCTGGATAACTTAGTATCTGTAGCAAAGTATTTAGTAGCAAAGTAATATGATAGTAGCGGTAACGGTAGCAAAAGTAACAGTGATAGTTTTGTAGTGATTGTAACAGTAGCAACGGTAAAGTAAATAAGCGAAGAACAATATGTGAAAAGCTCGTAGGCATTGGATCGGTGATGGAGAATTATGCCGGATGCGATTATTCATGCAACAGTTATAACATAGGGTGACACAGAACTAGCTCCAATTCATCAATGTAATGTAGGCATGTATTCCGAATATAGTCATACGTGCTTATGGAAAAGAACTTGCATGACATCTTTTGTCCTACCCTCCCATGGCAGCGGGGTCCTATTGGAAACTAAGGGATATTAAGGCCTCCTTTTAATAGAGTACCAGACCAAAGCATTAACACATAGTGAATACATGAACTCCTCAAACTATGGTCATCACCGGGAGTGGTCCCGATTATTGTCACTTCGGGGTTGCCGGATCATAACACATAGTAGGTGACTATAGACTTGCAAGATAGGATCAAGAACTCACATATATTCATGAAAACATAATAGGTTCAGATCTGAAATCATGGCACTCGGGCCCTAGTGACAAGCATTAAGCATAGCAAAGTCATAGGAACATCAATCTCAGAACATAGTGGATACTAGGGATCAAACCCTAACAAAACTAACTCGATTACATGATAAATCTCATCCAATCCATCACCGTCCAGCAAGCCTATGGTGGAATTACTCACGCACGGAGGTGAGCATCATGAAATTGGTGATGGAGGATGGTTGATGATGACGATGGCGACGGATTCCCCTCTCCGGAGCCCCGAACGGACTCCAGACCAGCCCTCCCGAGAGAGATTAGGGCTTGGCGGCGGCTCCATATCGTAAAACGCGATGAATCCTTCTCTCTGATTTTTCTCTCCCCGAACACGAATATATAGAGTTGGAGTTGAGGTCGGTGGAGCACCAGGGGGCCCACGAAGCAGGGGGCGCGTCTAGGGGGGCAGGCATGCCCCCACCCTCGTGGACAGGGTGTGGGCCCCCTAGCCTTGATTCTTTCGCCAGTATTTTTTATTATTTCCAAACATAATCTCCGTTGATTTTCAGGTCATTCCGAGAACTTTTATTTCTGCACAAAAATAACACCATGGCAATTCTGCTGAAAACAACATCAGTCCGGGTTAGTTCCATTCAAATCATGCAAGTTAGAGTCCAAAACAAGGGCAAAAGTGTTTGGAAAAGTAGATATGACGGAGACGTATCAACTCCCCAAGCTTAAACCTTTGCTTGTCCTCAAGTAATTCAGTTGATAAACTGAAAGTGATAAAGAAAAACTTTTACAAACTCTGTTTGCTCTTGTTGTTGTAAACCAGCATTCAAGTTTTCAGCAAAGATTATGAACTAACCATATTCACAATAACATTTAGGTCTCATGTTTACTCATATCAATGGCATAATCAACTAGCGAGCAATAATAATAAATCTCGGATGACAACACTTTCTCAAAACAATCATGATATGATATAACAAGATGGTATCTCGCTAGCCCTTTCTGAGACCGCAAAACATAAATGCAGAGCACCTTTAAAGATCAAGGACTGACTAAACATTGTAATTCATGGTAAAAGAGATCCAGTCATAGTCATACCCAATATAAATTAATAGTAATGGATGCAAATGACAGCGGTGCTCTCCAGCTGGTGCTTTTTAATAAGAGGGTGATGACTCAACATAACAGTAAATAGATAGGCCCTTCGCAGAGGGAAGCAGGGATTTGTAGAGGTGCCAGAGCTCGATTTTAAAGCAGAGATAAATAATATTTTGAGCGGCATACTTTCATTGTCAACATAACAACCGAGAGATGGCGATATCTTCCATGCTACACACATTATAGGTGGTTCCCAAACAGAATGGTAACGTTTATACTCCCCCTCCACCAACAAGCATCAATCCATGGCTTGCTCAAAACAACGAGTGCCTCCAACTAACAAGAGTCCCCGGGGAGTTTTGTTTGCAATTTATTTTGATTTGATTTGCATAAAGCATGGGACTGGGCATCCCGGTGACCAGCCATTTTCTCGTGAGTGAGGAGCGGAGTCCACTCCTCTTGAGAATAACCCGCCTAGCATGGAAGATACAGACAACCCTAGTTGATACATGAGCTATTCGAGCATACAAAACAGAATTTCATTTGAAAGTTTAGAGTTTGGCTCATACAAATTTACTTGGAACGGCAGGTAGATACCGCATATAGGAAGGTATAGTGGACTGATATGGAATAACTTTGGGGTTTATGGAAGTGGATGCACAAGCAGTATTCCCGCTTAGTATAAGTGAAGGCTAGAAAAATACTGGGAAGCGACCAACTAGAGAGCGACAACAGTCATGAACATGCATTAAAATTAATAAACATTGAGTGCAAGCATGAGTAGGATATAATCCACCATGAACATAAATATCTTGGAGGCTATGTTGATTTTGTTTCAACTACATGTGTGAACATGTGCCAAGTCCAGTCACTTGAATCATTCAAAGGAGGATACCACCCTATCATACCACATCACAACCATTTTAATAGCATGTTGGCACACAAGGTAAACCATTATAAACTCCTAGCTAATTAAGCATGGCATAAGAAACTATAATCTCTAATTGTCATTGCAAACATGTTTATTCATAATAGGCTGAATCAGGAGCGATGAACCAATCATATTTACAAAAACAAGAGAGGTCGAGTTCATACCAGCTTCTCTCATCTCAATCAGTCCATCATGTATAGTCATTTTTGCCTTTCACTTGCACGACCGAACGATGTGAATAATAATAATAGTGCACGTGCATTGGACTAAGCTGGAATTCCCCCAAGCTTAGGCTTTTGGCTTAAGTTGGTCTACTGCCACGGCTGGCCTGGCGGATATCCAAAGTTATAGCTGGGGTCGTACTGAAATGAAACCTCAGGTTGCCACTGGCTGGCCATCTCCTCCGGATCCCACTTGTAAATAGACTGGCGTGAAGGAACAAATTGTGGTTCCGGATCTGGCTCTGTAGCTGAGGTGGGGTTCCGGTAGGCGTGAATGGCCTCCAGCAGAACCAGGCACTTGCCTGCAGATAAATCAAACAAGGAAGGAGCAGGCAAAGTAATAGTCTCAGGGTGATTTTTATCAAATAACAGTCTATAGTTAAGCTCCTTTTTCTTGTTCTTAACAATGAAATCATGTGCAACCATACTCTTGTAGTCTAGAAAAACAGTACGCAACAACTTTTCTTCTTTCTCATAATGCCTAATAGGTATGTTAAAGTATGCAGCGAGGCGTGAGGCGAAGATGCCTCCCAAGATGGGGCCCTTAGTACGGTTAAGATTTAACCGCTTTGCAACAATAGCACCCATGCTAAATGTATCATCATGAAACAAGGCATGGCACAAAAGAACAATATCAGGGGCACTAAGGTTGCCATAGTTTCCGCGACCGATTAAGCATCTACTAGCAAATATTGCGAAGTAACGTAAAATAGGAAAATGTATGCTAGTAATTCGTGCATCGGAAACTTTCCTAGTTTCCCCTACAGCAATTGTATCAATAAACCCCTCCACATCGTCACGACGTGGTTCCTCTACGCTACCCAAAAAGGGCAATTTGCAAACCTCACAAAATTCAGAGAGGGGCATCTCCTTATACTCATCATATAAATAAAAATCCACCGAAGGTGGTGACCTCCTAGCATGGAAATGAAAATTTTGCACAAAGATATTAGTGAGTAAGAGATACTGTTCGCGTTGGTCGCGGAGGAAGTCGGTGAGGCATGCATTATTAGCCAACTCGTAAAAATCATCATAAATCCCGGCTGCTCTCAAGAAATCATCACAAGGCCATTCACACGGCCGAACTTCCGCGGTGCGAGGGAGATTATATTTGGGCCTCTCTTCTTCTTCACTTTGCTTATCCTTCGAGCTTCGGCTCAAAGAGCCCCTCAAAAATCTCTTCATCATTTTCTGAAAATTTCTGAAATTTTTAGTAACTTCAAATAAAAGTGAACCAAACTCAACAAAATTGATAGCAACTACTCCCTCATGTGCCTAGAGACTATATCATGCATTAGAACTACTTGGAACCATATAAATTTGACATGCAAGCTCAAGAACATGGTCACCTAGGTAGCAAAAATTTGCAATGAATAAAGCACTAGAACAAAAACTAATTGGACCATTGGAGGAGTCACATACCAAGGAACAATCCCCCAAAGCAGTTTTGTGAGAGGTGCTTTGAGCAAGGAGATCGAAAATGGCAGCAAAATGAGCAAGAACTCGTGCTTGAGCTGGTTGGTAATTTTTTTGGGAGGAAGAAGGAGTGTGTGGTGGCTGGAATAAGTGGAGGGGAGCCACCATGGGCCCACGAGACAGGGGGCGCGCCCTGGACCCTCGTGGCCAGGTGCTTGCTCCCCCTGCTGTGTTCTTAGTGCCAGATATTCTCAAATATTCTAGAAAAAATTATATTTCATTTTTGGGGCATTTGGAGAGCTTTTATTTTCGGGGTATTTTTTATTGCACAGATAATTCAGAAAACAGATAGAAAATACTATTTTTGCTTTATCTATTCTAAATATCAGAAAGTAAAAGAAGGGTACAGAAGGTTGTGCTTTCTAACTTCATCCATCTCATGCTCATCAAAAGGAATCCACTAACAAGGTTGATCAGGTCTTGTTAACAAACTCATTTCGAATAACATGGAACCGGAGAAATTTCGAATAACACTATGTTACCTCAACGGGGATATGCACATCCCCAACAATAAGAATATCATATTTCTTCTTGACAGTAGGAAGAGGAAATTCAAAACCTCCAATAATAATTGATGGAATTTTTCCAATAGAATTGATACTGTGGACTTGAGGTTGTTTCCTTGGAAAGTGTACCGTATGCTCATTTTCATTAACATGAAAAGTGACATTGCCTTTATTGCAATCAATAAAAGCCCCTGCAGTATTCAAAAAGGGTCTTCCAAGAATAATAGACATACTATCGTCCTCGGGAATATCAAGAATAACAAAGTCCGTTAAAATAGTAACGTTTGCAACCACAACAGGCACGTCCTCACAAATACCGACAGGTATAGCAGTTGATTTATCAGCCATTTGCAAAGATATTTCAGTAGGTGTCAACTTATTCAAATCAAGTCTACGATATAAAGAGAGAGGCATAACACTAACACCGGCTCCAAGATCACATAAAGCAGTTTTAACATAATTTCTTTTAATGGAGCATGGTATAGTTGGTACTCCTGGATCTCCAAGTTTCTTAGGAATTCCACCCTTAAAAGTATAATTAGCAAGCATGGTGGAAATTTCAGCTTTCGGTACCTTTCTCTTATTTGTAACAATATCTTTCATATATTTAGCATAAGGATTCATTTTAAGCATATCAGTAAAACGCATACGCAAAAAGATAGGTCTAATCATTTCAGCAAAGCGCTCAAAATCCTCATCATCCTTTTTCTTGGATGGTTTGGGAGGAAAAGGCATGGGTTTCTGAACCCACGGTTCTCTTTCATTACCGTGCTTCCTAGCAATAAAGTATCTCTTATCATAACGTTGATTCTTTGATTGTGGGTTATCAAGATCAACAGCAGGTTCAATCTCTACATCATTATCATTACTAGGTTGAGCATCAACATGAACATCATCATTAATAGTATCACTAGGTTCATGTTCATTTCCAGATTGTGTTTCAGCATCAGAAATAGAAATATCATTGGGATTCTCAGGTGTGTCTACAACAGGTTCACTAGAAGCATGCAAAGTCCTATCATTTTTCTTTTTCTTCTTTTTAGAAGGACTAGGTGCATCTACATTAGTTCTCTGAGAATCTTGCTCAATTCTCTTACGGTGGCCCTCAGGATACAAAGGTTCCTGAGTCATTTTACCCCCTCTAGTCATAACTCTAACAACATTATCATTTTTCTTATTATTTAATTCATTGAGCAGATCATTCTGAGCTTTAAGTACTTGCTCTACTTGAGTGGTAACCATAGAAGCATGTTTACTAATGAGTTTAAGTTCACCCTTAACTCTAGACATATAATCACCCAAGTGTTCAATCATATAAGCATTGCGTTTTAATTCTCTATCAACATAAGCATTGAAGTTTTCTTATTTGACAATAAAATTATCAAACTCATCTAAGCATTGGCTAGCAAACTTAGTAGGCGGGATTTCAGCTTTATCATATCTATAGAGAGAATTTACCTTTACTACCAGAGTCGGGTTATCAAGACCATGTGTTTCTTCAATAGGTGATGGATTAAAACCATGTATTTCTTCAACAGGCGGTAAATTAAGACCATGTATTTCTTCAACAGGAGGTAAATTCTTAACATCTTCAGCTTTTATACATTTTTCTTTCATAGATTTCTTTGCCTCTTGCATATCTTCGGGACTGAGAAATAGAACACCCCTCTTCTTCAGAGTTGGCTTAGGAGTTGGTTCAGGAAGTGTCCAATTATTTTCATTGGTCAACATATTATTCAATAGAATTTCAGCTTGATCAACAGTTCTTTCCCTGAAAACACAACCAGCACAACTATCCAGGTGGTCTCTGGAAGCATCGGTTAGTCCATTATAAAAGATATCAAGTATTTCATTTTTCTTGAGAGGATGATCATGCAAAGCATTAAGTAATTGGAGAAGCCTCCCCAAGCTTGTGGGAGACTCTCTTCTTCAATTTGCACAAAATTATATTTTCCCTTAAAGTAGCTTGTTTCTTATGAGCAGTGTTGGGGATATTACTACTGGGCGTAAACCGGCCAGGAGAGGCCGGGTTTTCCCCATAATAAGTTATTGTATTTGAAGCCCATGAAGACAAAGATGATGGCGCTTTATGAAGGCCTAGGGCCCAAAGGCGGATTAAGGCCTGTAGTAATAAACCGACATTGATATGCAAGCTTGTGTTGTAAGGCAGAAATAGTAGAGACCGGGCCGGACACGGTTATGAGCCGGCCTCGGAATCCTGTAAACCGGCGGGCGTCAACCCATGTATATAAGGGGACGACCCGACGGCAGTTTAGGGACAACAAACAACAACTCGGGAACCAGGCATAGCGAATTCGCTCCCTGGTCATCGAAACCCTAGCAATTCCACAACAACTGGATTGTAGGCTTTTACCTTCACCGCAAGGGGCCGAACCAGTATAAACTCTCTGCGTCCCTTGTCCGCTTTAACCCCTTTAAGCTAACCCGTCGTGATGGCTCCACGACCAAGTCCTTTCTCTAGGACATCTGCCGTGACAAAACCACGACAGTTGGCGCCCACCGTGGGGCTATCGCATGATGGTTTCGAGTTCTTAGAGGGTAGCTTCGAAGGGCTCAAGGGATACGCTGTGGGCCGGATGACCAAGAGTCATCGCGGCAAGCTCTACATCGACGACACAGGCTGGGGCCCCGAGGCCGGCTCAATCGAGTATGGGTACCGGGTCCCCTTCGGCGGCATCCACAGTTTCATTGGCAAGATCGGCGAACCGGGCCCTGAGCCGGACACCTGCACCGACATCGTCGAGACGGCTCAGCGTGCCAGACCTGCCCGGGTTCAGCCTGCCGTGAAGCGCGCCTTCGTGGGAGTCATCCATGGAGCAGAATCTGAGGATAGATCGGCATCTGGTGGTGAGACCGTCGTTTATTATGATGATGAGTCATCGACTGGAGAGACCGAGACATTGTACCAGTTGCAAGATGGCCGGATTGGGGGCTGTTCCGATGGCGACAGTATTCTGGACCCCTTTGATCCGCCAAATCGGGTTGCGATCGTCATGGCCAGTACACAGCCAGCGCTCCACTCTTCGACCGCACGGCGATGGTTTCCGGATCAGTAGCAGCGACAGCGGCCGGGGCAGGAGGCCCCATGCAACAGCCGACTCAGGTTTTATCTAATTTATTTGACGCTTTGGCAACACTGATGGCGGAAGTTAACCGGCGAATCAAGATGAGCATAATGCGGAAATTGCAAAGGTGAAAGATCAGATAACTCAGGCCAAGGCCGACCTGGCAGCTGAGGATACCAGGATGGCTGCGGAACGGGCCGCATTGGATGCACAGGCTTACCGGCTTATGTTGGATCAGAGCGCGTCAAACGATGTCATGAGGAGAAGATACCGGTCTCACCTGCCGCCGGTTTATGAGGCCAGGAACCTCTTTAATACCCCAGGAGCATGGACCAGTAATCAACCAGTGGTAAACCGGGTAGAGGTACCTGGAACGGGGGCGCCTGTTCAGCCGCGTCCAATAGATCCGCCTCGTCAGAACAACGTTCCGTCACAGCACGTCCCAACACCACCGGGTCATTACTCTAACCCGATGGATAACATTGTCGCTGCCGCTTCACAACCGGCGGCTCTCCCGATCGAAGGCGAGTCCCCAGTAGCGGTCGAGACGCGACGAGCTAGGGAGCTCCTTCAGACAGCTTTGACTCAGCAGCAGGCTTATTCATATAGCCGCGAAAGGATCCACTCTACTCCCCGCCCAAGCCGGAGTTACAGCAGGCATATGGATGAACCGGCCGTGTCAAGCAGTGCGCGAAACCGTAATCTGCCCCGTGGCCATAACCCGGTGGGTGGCGGTGGTGATGCTCAGGATGTGGTGGATCGTGCTAGGGCACGTCGAGAGGCCGAGTTAGCGGCGCAGCATGAAGCCCGCCAACTTACTCTGGTTCGTCCAACCACGTCGGTGGAACCCGGGGTTACTTCCAGCTCTTTGGGGGTACCGTGTCTCGTCCCAGCGCTGCGCAATGTGCGGCTGCCCAAGGATTTCAAGGGCCCACGTAAGGTGCCGAATTATACTGCCGATTTATCCCCCGAGTCATGGGTTGAAAGCTATGAGATGGCGATGGAGATGCTGGATGTGGACGATGCGGCATGTGCTAAATACTTTACCATGATGTTGGAAGGAACAACTCGCACATGGTTGAAAAACTTGCCAGCTAACTCCATTGGGTCATGGGCCGAGTTAAGAGCCCGATTTATCCAGAATTTCAAGGATACGTGCAAGCAGCCCATGTCAATTGTGGACTTAGCTACCTGTGTCTAGGAGGAAGGAGAATCAAAAACCCATTGGGTGCGCCGGGTTTCAGAGATTCTGCATTCATCGGACCGCATCAACGCTGATACAGCAGTTTTAACGTTGGAAGGCAATTGCCGGTTTGCACCTCTGAAATTGAAGTTGGGACGGCTCAAACGTCACTGCAATGACATGGGAATACTTATGGCAGCTCTGGTGAAGTATGCCGACTCGGATAGTACCAAGGATCCCGAGTCTGACGACGACAAGACAGGGAAGGGAAAGAAGAGCGGCTGCACCAAAGGGCAGCAACATAACCCGGCGAGTCATGGAAACAGCGGTAAGCGTAAAGCGGATAACATTTTAGATTTCGTGGCTAATACTAACGCGCAGGACAAAGGCCAGCGGCATAAGGGTAAACCGCCCCAGCGTGGTGGAGGACCAAGTCCTAATCCGGAGCGCCTGTCTTACCTGTTAAACCAGCCTTGCCCAAAGCACGGGTCGCGGGACAAACCGGCCACACACCTCTGGAAGGATTGTTATATCATGCAGGAGTTCAAACTTCAGAATTTTTTCGGTATGTGATGTCTACTACGCAACCTTCTTCTTGTAGACGTTGTTGGGCCTCCAAGTGCAGAGGTTTGTAGGACAGTAGCAAATTTCCCTCAAGTGGATGACCTCAGGTTTATCAATCCGTGAGAGGCGTAGGATGAAGATAGTCTCTCTCAAACAACCCTGCAACCAAATAACAAAGAGTCTCTTGTGTCCCCAACACACCCAATACAATGGTAAATTGTATAGGTGCACTAGTTCGGCGAAGAGATGGTAATACAAGTGCAATATGGATGGTAGATATAGGTTTTTGTAATATGAAAATATAAAAATAGAAAGGTAGCAAGTGGTAAAAGTGAGCGTAAACGGTATTGCAATGCTAGGAAACAAGGCCTAGGGTTCATACTTTCACTAGTGCAAGTTCTCTCAACAATAATAACATAATTGGATCATATAAATGTCCCTCAACATGCAACAAAGAGTCACTCCAAAGTCACTAATAGCGGAGAACAAACGAAGAGATTATGGTAGGGTACGAAACCACCTCAAAGTTATTATTTCCAATCAATTCGTTGGGCTATTCCTATAAGTGTCACAAACAGCCCTAGAGTTCGTACTAAAATAACACCTTAAGACGCAAATCAACCAAAACCCTAATGTCACCTAGATACTCCAATGTCACCTCAAGTATCCGTGGGTATGATTATACGATATGCATCACACAATCTCAGATTCATCTATTCAACCAACACATAGAACCTCAAAGAGTGCCCCAAAGTTTCTACCGGAGAATCAAGACGAAAATGTGTGCCAACCCCTATGCATAGGTTCATGGGCGGAACCTGCAAGTTGATCACCAAAACATACATCAAGTGAATCACGTGATATCCCGTTGTCACCACAGATACGCATGGCAAGACATACATCAAGTGTTCTCAAATCATTAAAGACTCAATCCGTGATTACTTCAAAGGGAAAACTCAATCCATTACAAGAGAGAAGAGGGGGAGAAGCAACATAAGATCCAACTACAATAGCAAAGCTCGCGATACATCAAGATCGTATCACCTCAAGAACACGAGAGAGAGAGAGATCAAACACATAGCTATTGGTACATACCCTCAGCCCCGAGGGTGAACTACTCCCTCCTCGTCATGGAGAGCGCCGGGATGATGAAGATGGCCACCGGTGAGGGTTCCCCCCAGGCAGGGTGCGGAATAGGGTCCCGATTGGTTTTTGGTGGCTACAGAGGCTTGCGGCGGCGGAACTCCCGATCTCTTCTGTTCCCCGATTGTTTTAGGGTATATGGATATATATAGGTGGAAGAAATACGTTAGGGGAGCCACGAGGGGCCCACGAGGGTGGAGGGCGCGCCCCCCTGCCTCGTGCCTCCCTCGTTGCTTTCTTGACGTGGACTCCAAGTCTCCCGGGTTGCTTTCCTTCCAAAAATAACTTCTCCAGAAGGTTTCATTCCGTTTCGACTCCGTTTGATATTCCTTTTCTTCGAAACACTGAAACAAGGGAAAAAACAGGAACTGGCACTGGGCTCTGGGTCAATAGGTTAGTCCCAAAAATAATATAAAAGTGGATAATAAAGCTCAATAAACATCCAAAACAGATAATATAATAGCATGGAACAATCAAAAATGATGGATACGTTGGAGACGTATCAGCATCCCCAAGCTTAATTCCTGCTCGTCCTCGAGTAGGTAAATGATAAAAACAGAATTTTTGATGTGGAATGCTACCTAACATATTTATCCATGTAATTCTCTTTATTGTGGCAAGAATATTCAAATCCATAAGATTCAAGACAAAAGTTTAATATTGACATAAAATAATAATACTTCAAGCATACTAACTAAGCAATTATGTCCTCTCAAAATAACATGGCCAAAGAAAGTTCATCCCTACAAAATCATATACTTTAGTCATGCTCCATTTTCGTCACACAAGAATGCTCTCATCATGCACAACCCCGATGACAAGCCAAGCAATTGTTTCATACTTAGTAATCTCAAACCTATAAACTTTCATGCAATACATGAGTGCGAGCCATGGACATAGCACTATGGGTGGAATAGAGTATGATGATGGGGGTTATGTGGAGAAGACAAAAAGGAGAAAGTCTCACATCAACGAGGCTAATCAATGAGCTATGGAGATGCCCATTGATTGATGTTAATGCAGGAGTAGGGATTGCCATGCAACGGATGCACTAGAGCTATAAATGTATGAAAGCTCAACAAAAGAAACTAAGTGGGTGTGCATCCAACTTGCTTGCTCACGAAGACCTAGGGCACTTGAGGAGGACCTGTAACATCCCAAATTTTCAATTTGGAATGTTATACATAGATCATCATTTGCATATCATGATTTATTGCATTTTGACAAATCCTCGATAAATCCTAAGCAACTCAAGGACCCTCGGAGAGAGTTGGGGATTTTCTCGAATTTTCTTATTTGATTTTTCAGACGAGGATTTTATTTTAATTATTTTTCTCTCCGGAAAAATATTTCATTTAAAAATAAACGAGAGGAGAAAATATGACTTCTCCAAAAATATTGAAATACTGGAGGAAAAATGTTAAAAACATTATTTGGAATTTATTGGATTTTATTTGCAATTTTTATTGCATTTAAAAATATGCATGTTTTCAAAATATTTATTTTTTATTTTAAAAATGTTCACCCTATTATAGATTTTCTAACTAGACGGGGAAAATTTATTTCGTGTTTTTCCGATTTTTATTTATTTTTCTATGCAATATTTTCCGCGGAACAATTAAAAAAAATACGCGCTTGCCCGACTGGGCCGAGGCCCAGCCGAAGCCAGGCCGGCCTGCCCGCGCTCTCCTTCTTCCCCACGCCGCCGGAGTCCGCCGGGAGCACGAAGCCGCCGCCGCCTCGGGCTTTGCCCCTCCCCCAAGCCCTCTAGCCCCCTACCTATATATAGCACCCCCCATCCGTTTTCGCTGCCACCATCGCCGGAGAAGCCGCCGCCGCCGCCCCGCATCTAGTCGCCCGCCGCCGCCCGCCGTTCGCCTCGCCCCTCGCCGCCGGGAGCGCCGGAGCCCCGCACCCTCGCCCGCCGGAACCGCCGCCCGAGCCCCGCACCCCCCCCCCCCCGCCGCCGACCCCGCCCGCCGGAGCCCTCGCCGGAGCGAGCCCCGCCGAGGTACTGCCGTTCGAGTTGACCGGTTTTTCTGAAAAAAAACTCTTTTGTTTAAAAAAAAACCCTAGATCGGTTTTTTTTCGGTTTTCTTATTTTACGAGCGTTCACCGAACCGTTCGTTTTAACGAACACGTTCGTCGGTTTTTCTCTGTTAACGAACGTCCGTTATTTAACCATTCGCCCGATTTTCTTTTTCGTCGGATTTTCTCGTTATTTTCTCAGATTCGATTTCTGACCGAATCTTCGATTCTGTTTAACTTCTCGCTCGTTTATCGGAATTAGGCGATTCAAGCGCCTAGAGTTTCGTCTCGAAATTCTCTTTCTGTTTAACCTACTCAAACAAGTTTTTGCTACAGTAAAATTTGACCTAGATCCAGATTAGCAAACAAAGTTTATTTCTTTCGCCGTTTGATTTTCGTTGTTTCTTTCGAGTTGATTCTTTTTGCAAACCGGAGTTCTTAAGTTGAACTTTCTGGTTGGATCTTTCTTTCGAGTTTTACCTGTGCATTAGATGAGTACTGATTGTATGCTTGTTTGTTTGCGATAGAGTACCCGGAGTGTGCCGCTTGTTACTTCGACTCGCTAGGCTTTGCGGATCATCAGCAAGGCAAGTAACACTTTGATCATACCCCATTCATACCCATTTTTATTGCATTAGATCTATTTCCTCAAACACATTGCATGATTAGGATCTAATTAAACTGTGGGTATTGGGAAGTAGTTGAGGTAGTACCTATTACCTGTTCTTTATCAAACCCTTGGGAGTTACTTCTACGTTGCTTATATTATTGCCATGCTATGCTCGTAGACGTGGATTGGGTTTGAGAGATATTCATGACAGATGTGAGTGTTTAATAATGGTTCAACTTAAGGTGGCAACTAAAACTCACATCTGGGTGGATTGAGACACCTGGAGAACCCAGTGTTGTCTGTTTGTATAAGGACCGCCACCCAGGCTCAAAGGGATCATAAGATTTTGCATGCTAGAAACTTCCGTGTGCAGCCGCAAGCTATTATGGGCTCTAGCATAGCTGAGTAGGTTACAGGATCTCTTGAAGAGGTGGACTAGCAGATGTAGGGGAAAGTAGGTGTACCGGTCCATCCAGAGTAGAGAGTGACTGTTTCTGAAAGACTGTGTCTCGGTCATCCGTTTCTCAAACAACATGCAGTGCGAGAATCAAGCGGAGGCGATCGAGTCTTGTGGGGAAAAGTGCACAAACCTCTGCAGAGTGTACAAACTGATCATGATTAGCCGTGTCCCCGGTTATGGACAACTTGAGTATCTAGTACCTGGATTATCATTTGAATCTCATCACCGTGATACTTATAATTAATTTGTTGGGTTAATGATGTTACTTAATTGGGATTGAGTTGGAGGTACCTTCTCAATGTTTCAACCACCATGATAGTCAAATAAAATTTATTCCTTTGTAGTAGGATAAAATTGGCTTTTCGCAAAAATTGTAACCATAGAGCTTTCCACCAGCCATAAATGCATATAGTATAGCATTATCATTGTTCATTGCTCTCTATGTGTTGCTTTGCCAGCATATTCTATGTGCTGACCCGTTTTCGGGCTGCAACGTTTCATGTTGCAGACTTTTCAGATGACGAGTAAGGTGCCTTAGGTCGTGGTCTTATACTCAGTGATGCCGCTGGAGTTGATGGACTCACTTATCTTCCAAGTCTTCCGCTGTTATCGTTTTTAGATGGCCTTAAGCCATGTTTATTATACTTGATCTCTTCGGAGATATTCGATGTAATAAGTGTGTGATTGCTACTCTGTTATAAATCCTCCATTTGTACTGTGCGTGTCAGCATTACTGATCCAGGGATGACACTGGTGCACAGCAGCACAGGCCATTTGAGGTCTGGTCGCTACAAAGTTGGTATCAGAGCACACGCTGACTATAGGACACGACCACTAAGCCTAAGCCCTAGAAAACTTCTCTCTTCTCATTTCTGACTCCTCTCCACTTTCTACTCTTTTAGGAATGGCGAATGCAAGGAGCAAGTTCATGCAACCGGATGAAGACACGCCGTTTGGACGA
Organism: Triticum aestivum; assembly: GCF_018294505.1. Taxonomy (NCBI): domain Eukaryota; kingdom Viridiplantae; phylum Streptophyta; class Magnoliopsida; order Poales; family Poaceae; genus Triticum; species Triticum aestivum. Next base: position 83,923,676 of record NC_057796.1, on the reverse strand, counting down.
CATTTGAAGTAAGTCACCAAGTACTTGAACATAGGAATACCAAGCGTCACCGGAACCTACAACGCCACATTACCTGAAGAGGAGAGCTGGAAGATTCAAGTTATCATTCCAGGAAGGACGTTTGCGCCAATTACGGAACCCATGAGATTGGTTTTCGAAGCACCAACTTGGAGCTTAGGGAAGAGCATGGCCGCACATATCGCCATGGGACGCATTGGAGAAGTCTATCACCAGGAGCTTAAGGATACAATTTATCAAATTTGTGGACGTCGAGACGCGCAATGGGAGATGATCAAGACCAAGAAGGATGGATCAATTGCAGCTTTCATCCAGGAGCAGAACCAACATATTCGACGCCAGGAGAATCAGATATGCACGGACAAGGAAGATTTGAAGAAGGCAATCACGAAGATCAAGGAGATCCAAGAAGAACTCAAGACTATACGCGAAGATTACTTGGAGGAAATCAACGCACTAGTCGGGAAGATTGACAACCTGGAGAATAAGATTGGATCATTCGTGGGAAATCCAGTGCCAAAAGCAGAAGTCGACGAATGCACTTGTCCGGATAACTACATCATCATCGACGACACCGACTCGGAACCAAGTGAAGGCGAATGGATTGATGAAGCTGGAGCAGACATCATGGAGTCTTCAACGGATCAAATTTTTTTGTAGACTACCATATCAGTAGTAGTTTTCCCCCATTTAGTAGTATAGCTCAAGCACTTTGTAACGCTAGTTAGATCGATTATTTTGCCTTGTTTGGATTGATTGAGTGATATTGATTGAATTTGTCTCATGAGCATATGGGTAGTGTTTTCTCTCTAGACCTCATTCTATTCTTAATTCTCATCTTTTCTAAACCTATCAGATGCCTCCGAGACGCGACACCGGATTTGTTTTCCCGCCAGAGATCACCCAGTTGATTCAGCAACAGAATGCCTTGATGCAAGTGTTAGTTCAGAACCAAGGCAACAAAAACAACCCACCGCCACCACCACCTGTTGACCACTTAGCCCGTTTCTTAAGGCTAAACCCGCCGGTGTTTTCCAGTAGCACCGAGCCGATTGTAGCAGATGATTGGCTCCGCAAAGTTGGAAGGGAGTTGACCACTGCAGGATGCACAGATGCGGAAAGAGTGCGTTTTGCCGCACATCAGCTTGATGGACCCGCAGCATCATGGTGGGAGAATTATACAACCACGCACCCTATTGACACTGTCACATGGGACCAGTTTCAGCAAGCTTTTCGTACAGCTCATGTTTCAGCAGGAGCTATGGCTATGAAGAAGCGTGAGTTTCGCAACCTACGCCAAGGAGGACGCACCGTAGGCCAGTATGTGGAAGATTTCAGTAAGTTAGCACGTTATGCACCAGATGACGTTGCTACGGATGCAGCCAAGCAGGAGAAGTTTCTGGAAGGATTGAATGATGAGCTGAGTATGCAGTTGATGGTAGCAACTTTAACAACTACCAGGAGTTGGTAGATAGAGCTCTCATGATTGAAGGGAAGCAACAGCAGATTGAAAACCGCAAGAGGAAGTATGGACAAGGGAAGTATAATTCTGGAGCCCAGCAGAAGCCACGATTTACCCCGAAGCCGGGAGGACAGTTTCAGCATACCCATGGAGGAGGTAGTTCGCACAACCATAATGGCTCCAAGAATGGTAATGGGAATGGAGGAGGAAACGGACAGAACCGCACCAACCCATCTACCCCAACCAAGAGAGATCTAAGTCACATTACTTGTTTCAAGTGCCAGAAGACGGGACATTATGCAACTGATTGTCCCGAAGCCCAAAATGGAAATGGCAATGGAAGCTCTGGGAAGAAGCCGAACCCGTTCAACAAAGGACATGTGAACCACGTGAGCGTGGAGGAGATTGAAGCTCAGCCTGATGCAGTAATAGGTAAGTTTTTGGTTAAGTCATTTACTGCAACCGTTCTTTTCGATACTGGTGCATCGCATTCATACATATCAAGGGGATTCGTAAACAAGTTTAAGATGTCCACCCAAGTTCTCAAAAGCCCCATGTTAGTAACCTCGCCAGGAGCAGAGTATATGGCCACCCAAGGATGTTTTAAGATACCGTTGGCCATTGGTAGGCATGTTTTCCCCTCAGACCTCATTGTTTTGGAATCGCAAGGTTTGGATGTGATTTTGGGAATGGATTGGCTATCGTTGTATGGAGGAAACATCGATTGTGCCAGCAAGACTATTTTGCTTACCACCCCGGAAGGAAAGAGGATCAAGTATGTATCCAGGCATATGCCGAAGAGGACTCAAGTGAATTCCTTATCAGGAGTTGTACAGGAGGAAGTACCAGTGGTGAAGGACTATCCGGATGTATTTCCAGAAGAGTTGCCAGGCATGCCACCAGATAGAGACATTGAGTTCTTGATTGAACTTTTGCCAGGCACAGGGCCAATATCTAAGAGACCGTACAGGATGCCCGCAAAGGATTTGGAAGAAATTAAGAAGCAGATCAAGGAGTTACTGGATAAAGGCTATATTCGCCCAAGTTCGTCACCTTGGGGATCACCAGTACTTCTAGTAGAGAAGAAAGATGGATCACTAAGGATGGTCGTTGATTACCGAGGATTGAATGAAGTGACCATCAAAAACAAGTACCCACTGCCGATGATCAATGATTTGTTTGACCGCCTGCAAGGAGCTAAAGTATTCTCCAAGATCGATCTACGATCAGGATACCATCAGTTAAAGATTCGAGAGCAGGATATACCTAAGACGGCATTTACCACCAGATATGGACTGTATGAGTATACCGTTATGTCATTTGGACTGACTAACGCACCTGCCTATTTCATGAACCTGATGAACAAAGTGTTTATGGAGTTTTTGGATAAGTTCGTCGTGGTGTTCATTGATGATATTTTAATATTTTCCAAGGATGAAGAAGAGCATGAGAAGCATTACGATTGGTGCTTGAGAAGCTCAGGGAACATCAGTTATATGCTAAGTTCAGCAAATGTGAGTTTTGGTTGAAGGAAGTTGGATTCCTTGGACATGTTATTTCTGGAGAAGGAATAGCAGTAGACCCTGCCAAGGTTGACACAGTGACCAGTTGGGAATCACCCACTACAGTTGGAGAAATCCGGAGTTTTCTTGGACTCGCAGGATACTACCGGAGATTTATCGAGAATTTCTCAAGGATTGCTAAGCCCATGACTGAGCTATTGAAGAAGGACACCAAATTAATTGGACTGAGGAATGTGAAGCTAGTTTCCAAGAGTTGAAGAAACGATTGGTTACATCACCAGTGTTGATTCTGCCAGATCAACGCAAGGACTATGAAGTTTATTGCGACGCTTCTCGTCGAGGACTTGGAGCAGTGCTTATGCAGGAAGGAAGAGTTGTTTCGTATGCTTCACGACAACTTAAACCCCATGAGAAGAATTATGCTACGCATGATTTGGAATTAGCAGCCGTGGTGCATGCATTGAAAACATGGAGACATTTTCTCATCGGAAACCATTGTGAGGTGTACACGGATCACAAGAGTTTGAAGTACATTTTCACGCAGAAGGAGTTAAACCTCAGACAGAGGAGATGGTTGGAGCTCATCAAAGACTATGATATGAGATTGCATTATCACCCCGGAAAGGCTAACGTAGTAGCAGACGCGTTGAGCCGCAAGAGTCATGTCAACACCCTCATGACAGGAGAGTTACCTCAGGAGTTAGCCGAGGACATACGTGAGCTATGTTTGGAGATAGTCCCTAGAGGCTATTTAGCGACATTGGAGATTCAGTCTACCTTGATGGAAAGGATCAGAGAAGCTCAGAAGACAGACAAGGAGATTGAAGAGATAAAGGAGAAGATGAGCAAAGGAAAAGCCAAGGGATTTCGTGAGGATGAGCACGATACCTTATGGTTCGAGGACCGTGTATATGTGCCAAATGATCCGGAGATCAGGAAGTTGATTTTGCAAGAAGCCCATGATTCACCGTACTCGATTCACCCAGGGAATACCAAGATGTATTTGGATTTGAAGAATACTTTCTGGTGGACCGGAATGAAGAAGGATATTGCGGAGTTTGTAGCAGTTTGTGATGTATGTCAGAGAGTGAAGGCAGAGCATCAGAAGCCAGCAGGATTGCTACAGCCATTGCCGATACCCGAATGGAAGTGGGATAAAATAGGCATGGATTTTATCACAGGATTACCCAGGACTCGTTCAGGCTATGACTCGATATGGGTTGTAGTCGACCGTTTGACGAAAGTGGCTCATTTCATTCCAGTGAAGACCACTTACACCAGCGCTAAGTTGGCAAAGATATACATGACCAGGATAGTATGTTTGCATGGAGTTCCGAGGACCATTGTATCAGACAGAGGAACCCAATTTACCTCGAAGTTTTGGAAGCAGTTACATGAAACATTGGGAACCAGGCTGGAATTTAGTACAGCATTTCACCCGCAGACAGATGGACAGACCGAGAGAGTCAACCAGATTTTGGAGGACATGTTGAGAGCATGTGCGCTAGATTATGGATCAAGTTGGGACGACAATTTGCCATATGCGGAGTTTTCTTATAACAACAGTTATCAAACCAGTTTGAAGATGGCCCCTTTCGAAGCTTTGTACGGAAGGAGGTGTAGAACACCGTTGTTATGGGACGAAGTTGGAGACCGTCAGTTGTTTGGACCAGATTTGATTAAGGAGTCTGAACAGAAAGTGAAGTTGATTCGCGATAGGCTCAAGGTAGCCCAGTCCAGGCAGAAGAGTTATGCTGATTCTAAACGCAAGGAGACAGTTCACGAAATCGGAGACAGAGTGTATCTTCGAGTATCACCACTTCGAGGAGTGAAGCGCTTTGGAGTTAAGGGAAAGTTAGCGCCTCGTTTTATCGGACCATACAGAGTGTTGGAACGTATGGGAGAAGTTGCCTACAAGCTGGAATTGCCCGAAGGATTGTCTGAAGTACATGATGTATTCCACGTTTCGCAGTTGAAGAAGTGCCACGCAGAGATGGCTGAGATACCACTGAGAGATACTGTGCCACTGGAAGCGATTCATTTGGAAAGTGATTTGACTTATGAGGAGAAGCCAGTTAAGATTCTCGAGTATGCCAGCCGAGTTACCCGCAGCAAGGTTATCAAGTTTTGCAAAGTTCAGTGGAGTCACCACACAGAAGATGAGGCCACCTGGGAGCGAGAGGAAGATCTACGGAAAAACCACTCCCACCTGTTTTCTAGCCAACCCGAATCTCGAGGGCGAGATTCATCTTAAGGGGGGTAGGTTTGTAACATCCCAAATTTTCAATTTGGAATGTTATACATAGATCATCATTTGCATATCATGATTTATTGCATTTTGACAAATCCTCGATAAATCCTAAGCAACTCAAGGACCCTCGGAGAGAGTTGGGGATTTTCTCGAATTTTCTTATTTGATTTTTCAGACGAGGATTTGGATTTTAATTATTTTTCTCTCCGGAAAAATATTTCATTTAAAAATAAACGAGAGGAGAAAATATGACTTCTCCAAAAATATTGAAATACTGGAGGAAAAATATTAAAAACATTATTTGGAATTTATTGGATTTTATTTGCAATTTTTATTGCATTTAAAAATATGCATGTTTTCAAAATATTTATTTTTGATTTTAAAAATGTTCACCCTATTCTAGATTTTCTAACTAGATGGGGAAAATTTATTTCGTGTTTTTCCGATTTTTATTTATTTTTCTATGCAATATTTTCCGCGGAACAATTAAAAAAAATACGCGCTTGCCCGACTGGGCCGAGGCCCAGCCGAAGCCAGGCCGGCCCGCCCGCGCTCTCCTTCTTCCCCATGCCGCCGGAGTCCGCCGGGAGCACGAAGCCGTCGCTGCCTCGGGCTTTGCCCCTCCCCCAAGCCCTCTAGCCCCCCTACCTATATATAGCAACCCCCCTCCGTTTTCGCCGCCACCATCGCCGGAGAAGCCGCCGCCGCCGCCCCGCATCTAGTCGCCCGCCGCCGCCCGCCGTTCGCCTCGCCCCTCGCCGCCGGGAGCGCCGGAGCCCCGCACCCTCGCCCGCCGGACCGCGCCCGAGCCCCGCACCCCCCCCCCCCCCACCGCCGCCGACCCCGCCCGCCGAGCACGAAGCCGCCGCCGCCTCGGCTTTGCCCCTCCCCCAAGCCCTCTAGCCCCCCTACCTATATAGCACCCCCCCTCCGTTTTCGCCGCCACCATCGCCGGAGAAGCCGCCGCCGCCGCCCCGCATCTAGTCGCCCGCCGTTCGCCTCGCCCCTCGCCGCCGGGAGCGCCGGAGCCCCCGCACCCTCGCCCGCTGAACCGCCGCCCGAGCCCGCAGCCCCCCCCGCCGCCGACCCGCCCGCCGGAGCCCTCGCCGGAGCGAGCCCCGCTGAGGTACTGCCGTTCGAGTTGACCGGTTTTTCTGAAGAAAAAAAAACTCTTTTGTTTTTAAAAAAAACCCTAGATCGGTTTTTTTCGGTTTCTTATTTTACGACGCGTTCACCAACCGTTCGTTTTAACGAAACACGTTCGTCGGTTTTTCTTCTGTTAACGAACGTCCGTTATTTAACCGTTCGTCCGATTTTCTTTTTCGTCGGATTTTCTCGTTATTTTCTCAGATTCGATTTCTGATCGAATCTTTGAATCTGTTTAACTTCTCGCTCGTTTATCGGAATCAGGCGATTCAAGCGCCTAGAGTTTCGTCTCGAATTCTCTTTCCGTTTAACCTACTCAAACAAGTTTTTGCTACAGTAAAATTTGACCTAGATCCAGATTAGCAAACGAAGTTTCTTTCTTTCGCCGTTTGACTTTCGTTGTTTCTTTCGAGTTGATTCTTTTTGCAAACCGGAGTTCTTAAGTTGAACTTTCTGGTTGGATCTTTCTTTCGAGTTTTACCTGTGCATTAGATGAGTACTGATTGTATGCTTGTTTGTTTGCGATAGAGTACCCGGAGTGTGCCGCTTGTTACTTCGACTTGCTAGGCTTTGCGGATCATCAGCAAGGCAAGTAACACTTTGATCATACCCCGTTCATACCCAGTTTTATTGCATTAGATCTATTTCCTCAAACACATTGCATGATTAGGATCTAATTAAACTGTGGGTATTGGGAAGTAGTTGAGGTAGTACCTATTACCTGTTCTTTATCAAACCCTTGGGAGTTACTTCTACGTTGCTTATATTATTGCCATGCTATGCTCGTAGACGTGGATTGGGTTTGAGAGATATTCATGACAGATGTGAGTGTTTAATAATGGTTCAACTTAAGGTGGCAACTAAAACTCACATCTGGGTGGATTGAGGCACCTGGAGAACCCAGTGTTGTCTGTTTGTATAAGGTCCGCCACCCAGGCTCAAAGGGATCATAAGATTTTCATGCTAGAAACTTCCGTGTGCAGCCGCAAGCTATTATGGGCTCTAGCATAGCTGAGTAGGTTACAGGATCTCTTGAAGAGGTGGACTAGCAGATGTAGGGGAAAGTAGGTGTACCGGTCCATCCAGAGTAGAGAGTGACTGTTTCTGAAAGACTGTGTCTCGGTCATCCGTTTCTCAAACATCATGCAGTGCGAGAATCAAGCGGAGGCGATCGAGTCTTGTGGGGAAAAGTGCACAAACCTCTGCAGAGTGTACAAACTGATCATGATTAGCCGTGTCCCCGGTTATGGACAACTTGAGTATCTAGTACCTGGATTATCATTTGAATCTCATCACCGTGATACTTATAATTAATTTGTTGGGTTAATGATGTTACTTAATTGGGATTGAGTTGGAGGTACCTTCTCAATGTTTCAACCACCATGATAGTCAAATAAAATTTATTCCTTTGTAGTAGGATAAAATTGGCTTTTCGCAAAAATTGTAACCATAGAGCTTTCCACCAGCCATAAATGCATATAGTATAGCATTATCATTGTTCATTGCTCTCTATGTGTTGCTTTGCCAGCATATTCTATGTGCTGGCCCGTTTTCAGGCTGCAACGTTTCATGTTGCAGAATTTTCAGACGACGAGTAAGGTGCCTTAGGTCGTGGTCTTATACTCAGTGATGCCGCTGGAGTTGATGGACTCACTTATCTTCCAAGTCTTCCGCTGTTATCGTTTTTAGATGGCCTTAAGCCATGTTTATTATACTTGATCTCTTCGGAGATATTCGATGTAATAAGTGTGTGATTGCTACTCTGTTATAAATCCTCCATTTGTACTGTGCGTGTCAGCATTACTGATCCAGGGATGACACTGGTGCACAGCAGCACAGGCCATTTGAGGTCTGGTCGCTACAGGACCATTGTTGGAATATACAAGCCAAGTTCTATAATGAAAAATTCCCACTAGTATAAGAAAGTGACAAAACAAGAGACTCCCTGTCATGAAGATTATGGTGCTACTTTGAAGCACAAGTGTGGTAAAGGATAGTAGCATTGTCCCTTCTCTCTTTTTCTCTCATTTTTTTGGTCCTTCTCTTTTTATGGCCTTTCTCTCTCTTTTTTTATATTCCTCACTTGGGACAATGCTCTAGAAAATGATGATCATCACACTTCTATTTATTTACAACTCAATGATTACAACTCGATATTAGAACAAAGTATGACTCTATATGAATGCCTCCGGCGGTGTACCGGGATATGCAATGAACCAAGAGTGACATGTATGAAAGAATTATGAACGGTGGCTTTGCCACAAATACTATGTCAACTACATGATCATGCTAAGCAATATGAAAATGATGAATGTGTCATGATAAACGGAACGGTGGAAAGTTGTATGGCAATATATCTCGGAATGGCTATGGAAATGCCATAATAGGTAGGTATGGTGGCTGTTTTGAGGAAGATATAAGGAGGTTTATGTGTGATAGAGCGTATCATATCACAGGGTTTGGATGCACCAGCGAAGTTTTCACCAACTCTCAAGGTGAGAAAGGGCAATGCACGGTACCGAAGAGGCTAGCAATGATGGAAGGGTGAGAGTGCGTATAATCCATGGACTCAACATTAGTCATAAAGAACTCACATACTTATTGCAAAAATCTACAAGTCATCAAAAACCAAGCACTACGCGCATGCTCCTAGGGGGATAGATTGGTAGGAAAATACCATCGCTCGTCCCCGACCGCCACTCATAAGGAGACAATCAAACAACATCTCATGTTTCAAATTTGTTACACAACGTTTACCATACGTGCATGCTACGGGACTTGCAGACTTCAACACAAGTATTTCTCAAATTCACAACTACTCAACTAGCACAACTTTAATATCACTATCTCCATATCTCAAAACAATCATCAAGTATCAAACTTCTCTTAGTATTCAATGCACTTATATGAAAGTTTTTATTATACCCATATTGGATGCCCATCATATTAGGACTAGTTTCATAACCAAAGCAAACTACCATGCTGTTCTAAAGACTCTCAAAATAATATAAGTGAAGCATGAGAGTTCATCTATTTCTAGAAAATAAAACCACCGCCGTGTTCTAAAAGGATATAAGTGAAGCACTAGAGCAAACAACAAACTACTCCGAAAGATATAAGTGATGATCAATGAGTAGTCGAATAATTATTTAGCTATGTGAAGACTCTCCCATTTAAGAATATCAGATCTTGGTATTTTATTCAAACAGCAAGCAAAGCTAAAGAAAATAAAATGATGCTCCAAGCAAAACACATATCATGTGGTGAATAAAAATATAGCTCCAAGTAAAGTTACCGATGAACGAAGACGAAAGAGGGGATGCCTTCCGGGGCATCCCCAAGCTTAGGCTCTTGGTTATCCTTGAATATTACCATGGGGTGCCTTGGGAATCCCCGAGCTTAGGATCTTTCCACTCCTTATTCCATAGTCCATCGAATCTTTACCCAAAACTTGAAAACTTCACAACACAAAACTTAACAGAAAATCTCGTGAGCTCCGTTAGCGAAAGAAAACAAAACACCACTTCATGGTACTGTAATGAACTCATTCTTTATTTATATTGGTGTTAAACCTACTGTATTCCAACTTCTCTATGGTTTATAAACTATTTTACTAGCCATAGATTCATCAAAATAAGCAAACAACACACGAAAAACAGAATCTGTCAAAAACAGAACAGTCTGTAGTAATCTGTAACTAACGCAAACTTCTGGAACTCCAAAAATTCTAAAATAAATTGTTGGACCTGAGGAATTTTTCTAGTAATCATCTGCAAAAATAATCAACTAAATAGCATTCTCCAGTAAAAAGTTGAAGAAAATCTCGTGAGCGCTAAAGTTTCTATTTTTTACAGCATGATCATAAAGACTTCACCCAAGTCTTCCCAAAGGTTCTACTTGGCACAAACACTACTTAAAACATAAAACCACATCTAACCAGAGGATAGATGATTTATTTATTACTAAACAGGAACAAAAAGCAAGGAACAAAAATAAAATTGGGTTGCCTCCCAACAAGCGCTAACGTTTAACGCCCTAGCTAGGCATGATGATTTCAATGATGCTCACATAAAAGATAAGAATTGAAACATAAAGGGAGCATCATGAAGAATATGACTAGCATATTTAAGTCTAACCCACTTCCTATGAATAGGGATTTTGTGAGCAAACAACTTATGGGAACAAGAATCAACTTGCATCGGAAAGCAAAACAAGCATAACTTTAAAACTTTAAGCACATAGAGAGGAAACTTGATATTATTGCAATATGTAGAAGCATATGATCCTTTCTCATAATAATTTTCAGTAGCATCATGAATGAATTCAACCATATAACCAGCACCTAAAGCATTATTTTCATGATGCACAAGCATAGAATTTTTATTACTCTCCACATAAGCAAATTTCTTCTCATGAATAGTAGTGGGAGCAAACTCAACAAAATAACTATCATGTGAGGTATAATCCAATTGAAAATTAAAATTATGATGACAAGTTTCATGGTTATCATTATTCTTTATAGCATACATGTCATCACAATAATCATCATAGATAGCAACTTTGTTCTCATAATCAATTGGAACCTCTTCCGAAATAGTGGATTCATCACTAAATAAAGTCACGACCTCTCCAAATCCACTTTCATCAATACAATCATCATAAATAGGAGGCATGCTTTCATCATAATAAATTTGCTCATCAAAACTCGGGGGACAAAACATATCATCTTCATCAAACATAGCATCCCGAAACTTGTGGCTTTGCATATCATTAGCATCATGGATATTCAAGGAATTCATACTAACAACATTGCAATCATGCTCATCATTCAAAGATTTAGTGCCAAACATTTTAATGCATTCTTCTTCTAACACTTTTGCACAATTTTTCTTTCCATCATACTCACGAAATATATTAAAAAGATGAAGCGTATGAGGCAAACTCAATTCCATTTTTTGTAGTTTTCTTTTATAGACTAAACTAGTAATAAAACAAGAAACTAAAAGATTCGATTGCAAGATCTAAAGATATACCTTCAAGCACTCACCTCCCCGGCAATGGCGCCAGAAACTGCTTGATGTCTACTATGCAACCTTCTTCTTGTAGACGTTGTTGGGCCTCCAAGTGCAGAGGTTTGTAGGACAGTAGCAAATTTCCCTCAAGTGGATGACCTAAGGCTTATCAATCCGTGGGAGGCGTAGGATGAAGATAGTCTCTCTCAAACAACCCTGCAACCAAATAACAAAGAGTCTCTTGTGTCCCCAACACACCCAATACAATGGTAAATTGTATAGGTGCACTAGTTCGGCGAAGAGATGGTAATACAAGTGCAATATGGATGGTAGATATATGTTTTTGTAATCTGAAAATATAAAAACAGCAAGGTAGCAAGCGGTAAAAGTGAGCGTAAACGGTATTGCAATGCTAGGAAACAAGGCCTAGGGTTCATACTTTCACTAGTGCAAGTTCTCTCAATAATAATAACATAATTGGACCATATAAATATCCCTTAACATGCAACAAAGAGTCACTCCAAAGTCACTAATAGCGGAGAACAAACGAAGAGATTATGGTAGGGTACGAAACCAGCTCAAAGTTATTCTTTCCAATCAATCCGTTGGGCTATTCCTATAAGTGTCACAAACAGCCCTAGAGTTCGTACTAAAATAACACCTTAAGACGCAAATCAACCAAAACCCTAATGTCACCTAGATACTCCAATGTCACCTCAAGTATCCGTGGGTATGATTATACGATATGCATCACACAATCTCAGATTCATCTATTCAACCAACACATAGAACCTCAAAGAGTGACCCAAAGTTTCTACCAGATAATCAAGACGAAAACGTGTGCCAACCCCTATGCATAGGTTCATGGGCGGAACCCGCAAGTTGATCACCAAAACATACATCAAGTGAATCATGTGATATCCCGTTGTCACCACAGATACGCATGGCAAGACATACATCAAGTGTTCTCAAATCATTAAAGACTCAATCCGTGATTACTTCAAAGGGAAAACTCAATCCATTACAAGAGAGAAGAGGGGGAGAAGCAACATAAGATCCAACTACAATAGCAAAGCTCGCGATACATCAAGATCGTATCACCTCAAGAACACGAGAGAGAGAGAGAGATCAAACACATAGCTATTGGTACATACCCTCAGCCCCGAGGGTGAACTACTCCCTCCTCATCATGGAGAGCGCTGGGATGATGAAGATGGCCACCGGTGAGGGTTCCCCCGGCAGGGTGCCGGAACAGGGTCCCGATTGGTTTTTGGTGGCTACAGAGGCTTGCGGCGGCTGAACTCCCGATCTCTTCTGTTCCCCGATCGTTCTAGGGTATATGGATATATATAGGCAGAAGAAATACGTCAGGGAGCCACGAGGGGCCCACGAGGGTGGAGGGCGCGCCCAGGGGGTGGGCGCGCCCCCCTGCTTCGTGCCTCCCTCGTTGCTTTCTTGACGTGGACTCCAAGTCTCCCGGGTTGCTTTCCTTCCAAAAATAACTTCTCCAGAAGGTTTCATTCCGTTTTGACTCCGTTTGATATTCCTTTTCCTCGAAACACTGAAACAAGGGAAAAACAGGAACTGGCACTGGGCTCTGGGTCAATAGGTTAGTCCTAAAAAGAATATAAAAGTGGATAATAAAGCCCAATAAACATCCAAAACAGATAATATAATATCATGGAACAATCAAAAATTATAGATACGTTGGAGACGTATCAGTATGATCATGGACCGGGTGGCGGTTCAGGCCCTGGATCTCATGGGTCGGGTTACGTGGAGGCAGTTCCGGTTCAGGATTTCACGGGAATCAAAGCGGACATGGCAATCAAGGCAACCAAGGTGGTTATAATCACCAGGAAATCAACAGCAGCAACAACAGTCGGGTTACCAGAGCAACCCGAAGCAGCTGAACAGTGGGCAGTACCATGTCTTCACCACTAGCCTTTGTAAGCGCGATCAGAAGCTTCATAAAAGGGCAGTGAACTCCGTTGAACCGGCGGTGCCCCGTTACTTTCGCTGGTTTGAACAACCCATTGTGTGGAGTCGAGAGGATCATCCACCTCGGGTTGATAATCCGGGTCATCTGGCATTGGTGGTGGCACCTCAGGTTGGAGGTTATAAGTTCACCAAGGTACTCATGAATGGAGGGAGTAGTATCAATATCCTTTATTATGAAACCTTCCGTCGCATGGGGTTAATAGAAAAAAATCTTAAACCATCCAACACGGTCTTCCATGGTGTGGTGCCTGGTAAATCGGCGTTTCCAGTTGGTAAGATAGCCCTGGAGGTTGCTTTTGGAGATGAGCATGATTCACGTTCAGAGACATTGACTTTTGAAGTGGTGAAAATCAAGAGCCCGTATCATGCCCTGTTTGGATGGCCGGCTTATGCTAAGTTCATGGCAAGGCCCTGTTATGTCTATCTGCAACTCAAGATACCGGGTCATAAGGGGACCATCACTGTTCATGGGAGCCGTAAGATCGCTTTGGAATGTGAAGAAGGTGATGCAGCATATGCTGAGTCGGTTTGTGCAATAGAGGAGTTGAAGTTCTACAAGGACAATGTTGATCCGGCGGATATGACTTCTTTGAAAAAGCCAACTACAGAGCATGATCCATCCTTGAAGTTTAAAACGGCTGATGAGACTAAGCTGGTTGATTTTGTTCCAGGCGACTCATCCAAGCAGTTTAGCATCAACGCTAACTTGGATCCGAAATAGGAAAGCACGCTCATCGAGTTCATTCGTGAGAATCGGGACATCTTTGCGTGGAAGCCTTCTCACATGCCAGGTGTACCGAGAGAACTTGCTGAGCACACTCTTAATGTCGATCCCAAGTATAAACCGGTCAAGCAGTTTTTTCGCCGGTTCAATGAAGAAAGATGCAAGGCTATTGGTGAGGAGGTAGCCAGGCTCTTGGCGGCTGGGTTCATCGTTGAAGTATTTCATCCTGAATGGTTGGCTAATTCGGTGCTGGTGCTAAAGAAGAACGGCACTTGGCGTATGTGTGTGGACTACACAGATTTGAACAAGGCTTGTCCGGCAGATCCTTTTGCTCTCCCTCGTATTGATCAAATCATTGATGCTACGACGGGTTGTGAGCGTTTGAGCTTTTTGTATGCATATTCTGGTTACCATCAGATCCAAATGGCAGTTAAGGACCAGGAGAACACAGCGTTTATAACTCCTTTTGGAGACTTCTGCTATGTATCTATGCCTTTTGGGCTCAAGAGTGCCCAGGCGACTTATTAGCGCTGTGTGCAGAATTGTCTTCATGATCAGATCGGCCGCAATGTTCATGCTTATGTGGATGATATTGTGGTAAAATCCAGAAAGAATGAGACATTGATAGATGACTTGAAGGAGACCTTTGATAACCTCTGGGTTTATAAAATGATGCCTAATCCAGCCAAGTGTGTTTTCGGTGTACCGGCAGGAAAACTCTTGGGTTTTCTGGTGTCTAACAGGGGCATTGAAGCTAATCCGGAGAAAATCAAGGCTATAACTTCTTTGGCTAAACCGAAGTGTATCAATGATGTTCAACGCCTGGCAGGCCGGATTGCCGCCTTGAGCCGGTTTATCAGTCGCCTTGGTGAGAAGGCCATCCCTTTATATCAGATGCTAAAGAAGACGGATGACTTCGTCTAGAGTGACGCCGCCAATGAAGCATTTGAAGACTTAAAGCGGCAGCTGGCTAATCCGCCGTTCTTGCTGCTCCTGTTGATAAAGAGCCATTGTTGTTATATGTGGCAGCTAACGCCCAGGCTGTTAGCGTGGCTATTGTGGTGGAGCGCAAGGAGGCCGGAAAGGAGTATCCGGTTCAACGGCCGGTTTATTATATCAGTGAGGTACTTATTGAGTCCCAGCAAAGGTACCCGCATTGGCAGAAGCTGGTGTATGGAGTTTTTATGGCAAGCCGGAAGCTTAAGCAATATTTCCAAGGTCATCCCATCACTGTGGTTAGCTCTGCTCCTTTGGGGGATATAATCCAGAACAGGGAAGAAACTGGCCGGATTGCAAGTGGGCTATTGAGCTTGGGCCTCACGTGTTAAAATATATGCCCCGGACGGCGATCAAATCTCAGGCACTTGTGGATTTCATCAATGACTGGACAGAATTACACGCGCCAGAAGAGAAGTCAGATCATACTTATTGGACTATTCATTTTGATGGGTCCAGGCAATTGGAAGGCTCGGGGGCTGGAGTCGTATTAACTTCCCCACGAGGTGATAAGTTTTGTTATGTTCTCCGTTTAATGTTCCCTTGCACTAACAATGCAGCTGAATATGAGGCTTTACTCCATGGTCTTCGGATGGCTAAAGAGATGAATCTAAGCCGAGTTAAATGCTTCGGTGACTCGGACCTGGTGGCTCAACAAGTGTCTGGTACTTGGGATTCCAAGGACCCACTCATGGCAGCATATCGTCGAGAGGTGGATATTGTTGCAGGTCACTTCAAAGGTTATCAGGTCGATCATGTGGACCGGCGGAAGAATGAAGCGGCGGACGCTTTAAGCCGCTTGGGTTCCCAACGTAAACCGGTTCCACCCAATGTCTTCCTGGGTGTGCTGCATAATGCGTCCGTCAAGCTCCCTACAGAAGAGGATTTGGCTGTTCCTGATCCGGAGGCTCAGTTGGTGGCAGCTCTTCATGTTATCCCGGATTGGACGGTTCCATATTTGGCGTATATGAACCGGGGCGAGTTACCAGAGGATGAAACTTCGGCCAGGCAGATAATCCGGCGGTCCAAGTCCATGACTATTATCAATGGAGAGTTACATCATTGCAGTGTGACAGGGGCGTTTCAGTGTTGTGTATCTCCTGAAGAAGGCCGTGAAATTTTGCGTGAGATCCACGAAGGAGATTGTGGTCACCACGCCGGTTAAAAATCTCTGGTAGCCAAGGCATTTCTTCACGGTTTCTATTGGCTGACGGCTCATGCTGATGCCGAGGACTTGGTCAAAAGGTGTGATGGATGTCAAAAATTCTCACGACGCGCTCATGTACCAGCTCAAGAGTTGAGGATGATTCCAATCACTTGGCCGTTTGCGACTTGGGGGCTAGATATGGTGGGGCCCTTTAAGAGATCCAAGGACAAGAAGACCCACCTTTTGGTGGCGGTTGATAAGTTCACTAAGTGGGTGGAGGCAGAACCAGTCAGTAAGTGTGATGCAGCTACGGCAGTTCAATTCATCAAGAAGGTGATTTTCCGGTTTGGCTTTCCACACAACATTATAACCGATAATGGTACCAATCTGTCCAAAGGTGCTATGAAGGAGTTCTGTCAACGTGACCACATCCGGCTTGACGTATCATCAGTGGCTCACCCCCAGTCTAATGGTCAAGCGGAGAGAGCCAATCAAGAGATCTTGAGAGGCATCAAGCCCCGGCTTATGGTTCCTTTGCAACGGACGTCGGGTTGTAGGGTGGAGGAGTTACCTTCTGTGTTATGGAGCATCAATACCACGCCCAATAGATCCACGGGTTACACGCCTTTTTCATGGTTTATGGAGCGGAGGCGGTTCTCCCTAGTGACATCCGTCATGACTCGCCTCGTGTGGCGGCGTATGTTGAAGCTGACAATGAGAAGGCACGACAGGAAGCACTTGACCTATTAGATGAGGAGCGTGACATTGCAGCAGCCCGTTCGGCGATTTATCAGCAAGATCTGCGTCGTTATCACAGCCGCCAGGTTAGAACCAGAACTTTTCAAGAAGGCGATCTGGTGCTCCGACTCATCCAGGATCAGACTGATATGCACAAGATATCCCCGCCTTGGGAAGGACCCTTTGTGGTCAGCAAGAATCTGCATAACGGGTCATACTACCTTATAGATGTTCGAGAGCACAAAGATTCACATAAATCGGAGGAGGAGACCCACCGGCCGTGGAATATTGCTCATCTTCGGCCTTATTATACTTGAGCTACAGGCTCTGCTTATGTACATAGTTATGAGAATGTATATATTATGATCAATATAATAAATCGGAGCCTCAGCTAAAGCGGGGTATCTGTTGTTTTTCTTATATCATGTGTGGTTACATGGGGGCTTCTGTTTATAAAGCGGCGTCCGGTTTACCCCTTGATTCAGCTTATAAAGCCTTATATAAAAATCACTTGGGGGCTTGGTCGTACTCGAACCATAGCTACACCTCTTGATCGGCGCAAGGCCACTCGAAAATTAACTTGGGGGCTTGGTCGTGTCCGAACCATAGCTACACCAGAAAAACTACTTAGCGGCCAAAGAGAGTGTTGCAAAAGAACAACTCAAACATAGGCACCCACTGAGCACAGCTCAAAATATTACTTGAGGATTCTTTGCTATCGCAATGAACAAAGAGTCTGCACTTGTAATAGGCTATCAAGCCACGGCTTGAAAGCCTGGTGTATACACCTAAAACCCCGGGTTAGCCTACCTTTTTAAGTAAGTCACTCCGTCCAGGTAAACCTGGTATGACCAGCCGAACTTCGACAAGTCAATCTCATAAGACCCTGCACTTGTCAAAGTTAAAACGACGATTGGTTAAGGATTGAGGACCATCTTAAAAGGCTTTGTAAAATGGTTTAACTCAGCGGCCTGGAAGCCCATGAAAAGCCTCAAATTTGGGGCCTGGCAGCCCATGAAAAGCCTCGACTACAAGTTTTCATATGCTTTTATTTGCTAAGTTTTCTCTCCTTTGATGAGATTTATGATGTTTTTGATAAACCGGCGTTCATTAACCTGGTTCGGCTTTCAACTACAAAGTTGTCAGTACATGATCAGTTATAATCCGGAGATTATTAACCCGGTCTGGTTTTGACTATAAGTCGCCAGAATTGAATATGGATAAACCGGTGTTTATCACAACCCGGAACGGTTTTATCATAAACCGGCATAATATGACAGGAGTTATTGTTACTCAAGATTAGGGTTATCACCCTCACTACAAAAGTTGGCCAGCCAACATTATGACTTAAGGTCACAGGTATCAATTATTTTCATCTTTTTACAGCGTTGGTTATAAACCCTGGCTATATATCTGGGCATCATGACCCGTCCGGCGGTAAACCGCCAGGACACTTTCAACTTCTTGTATGCAGGAAAAGCTTGAATAAATCGCTATGGATTATGAAACATCATATGTCTTAAGCATGGCGGATTAACAAGTATCAGGCACAAATAAATATGCACGATGGCATAGCCGACCAAGTGTTTTAACTTGCCTATTACAAGGCGTTTCAGTGCCCAAAAGAATAATTGTTATTTGGCAAATATTATAGCACGCAAGGCTAAACCGGCCTCCGGATCATGATTCGTCACCAGGTTGACTTGACGGCTGTGGATCATCTTGCACCGGTTCATCATCCTCCTCTCTACCCAGTGGCTGGAAGTCAATGGTTGCCCAGTCGATTCCAGTTAGGGCTTGGAATACAGCTTCATCGCTTATAAGGGTGGACGGTTCAATGTCAGGGACATAGGTGTGCTTACGGATTGGCGGGATAAGATTTTGAGCCTCAGGAGTTGGTGCAGCGACCCGTTTGTTGTTGGCGTCATAACTCGCCTGGTAAAATGAAAGATCAGCTTCTTCAGCCAATTGACAAGCTAGTGGACGTACTTCCCGGTTTATGGCTCGGAGGTCATCATTGCCAAATTCTGATCCGTCTTCTTTTAAGCTCGGATTGCCTTTACCCACATCCACCGGATCAAGATCAGGCACCCATGCTTTTGCCCGGGTTAAAGCGGTCAGAGCACCAGCCCTTGCAGCAGATCTCTTTAGCTCTTCTACCCGGGCAGGCAACATTGACAACCTTTCTAAGGTATCTTTGATTAAGGTTGGGGGCGGCTTGTTGTGAGAAGCAGTGCAGATAATCCATTGCGCGCCGGTATATAACTGTTCTATAAGAGTATAGGCAGCCTTCAACTTCTTCTGTACATCAGAGCCTAGATGGCTAATGCGAGTTCCTGCATCATTACAAGTATCAATAAACCGGCGATGTATGGATGATATGTTGAAAACTTAAAGCCAGGATCGTTACCAAACACAGCAGCAGTCATGGCATGAATTTGCCGCTTTACACCAGTCAGCTCGTCTACCACCGGTTTAAGAGCTGCTTCTGCGTCCTCGACTCTTTTTTGCAATGCGGATTTTTCTATCTCCCAATCCGCCCGCTCCTTGTTGAAACTCTCCTTCAGCTTTTCCATAGCGGCTAAGGCACTGGTCAGCTCATCTTTGGCTTTGGAGGTTTCTGCTTGTTGGGACTTGATGTTTTCTTGCAGATCAGCGGTTTGAGTTCCTTTTTGCTCTGCTCAGCCTATAAGAGACAGACATATCATGAATTGACGGTACATATTTGAAGTATCAAGCACATAACAAGTTATGCACCTGATACTTGGGGGCTAATGCATATTTGCTTGTTCTCGGAAATTTCTACAAGTCCCAAGCACAATACAAGTATTATTCTTGTCACTTGGGGGCTAATGTATGTTTGCTCAAAGTAACGTTATGGGTATTCTTCTAAAGTCCCGGTTCATCTTCATAAGTTAAACCGGCCCTTGGGGACTACACCAGCGAAAGATCTAAAGTACCGGTTCATCTTAAAGAGATAACCCGGTCCCTGGAGGCTAAGCATGCAAAGTTACAATATTACAAAGTCCTGGTTTAGATTAACATCATAAACCGGCCCTTGGGGGCTACTGGAGTTGGCATTTGAAATTGGACAAAAGAGAAATAGTTGTGTGGTTACCTCATATCGCTCCTTCATCAGATTTACTAAACCGGCTTCATAGTCGCGACTGGTGTACAGATGGTTCAAGAAGCCAGAGTGAATGTCTTGGGCATTGAGATGGGCGTAGCTGGACAAATCGGTGTTCCATTTGCCTTTGCCCATAGCAGAAAGCTCATCCTTGGCGCTATGTTTGGATAAAGCGACCGGGTTGCCGGGAGCGGTGTGGCTGACGCCGGTAATCATAATGTCATCGTCTTTATCATCAGCAGCCTTCATTAGAGTGGACGGTTTATCAGCAGCCTTAGCTGGACTGGCCGGTTTATCATCCGTGCGAGCCGGACTAGTCGGTTTGTCAGTGTGACCTGTGGTGTCAACTTCTACTCATTCAATAACGAAGTCATAATCTTGTGGTGGCGGATCATCAAGCAAAGCGTCAGCATTGGTCTCTACTGGATCTGGGGTTTTCTCCGGTTCAATAACCACATTTTCGTGTGACGGTTTGTTTAACCGAGCCTTCTTGCTGGGTCTTGGCTTGGCACTGAGAAGAACAAAAATAAAAGTCAATACATTGTGCAAAACATAAGGCATGGAAAATAAATTTAAAGGTATGACTCACCCAGGAACTGTCTTGAGGGGTGGAAGCTATGTGGCCGATGACTCGCCAGAGGATGAGTGGGGCGTGCCCTGATAATTTGAATCAGACGGATTAAGAGGCTGACGGAAACAACCCGCCTTGGGACAAGAAGTGTCAGGAATGTAAGAGACCTCTGATTGACATTTCCGGACTGGAGTATTTGGTAAACTAGCTAAGGTGACTACCTGGCCACTGTGCCGGGTTGTGCGGCGAGCTTCGTGTTGCTGCATCTTCAAAAGAAAATTTGGGTCCAAGTGAGCAAGGGGGTGAGAAAATTTTACTTTCCGGTTTGCTCGACGGATTTTCGGTGTTGGCAGAGGATCTGAACCGGAGGAAAGGATAATTACCTCTACATCATTAGCTTGGCTGCCTTCAGCATCGTCCTGATAATGGTCATTGTCAATGAGATGTATAAAAAATGAACCAAGAGAGTCAAGTTCTACCTCTGAGTCCGGATTAGCCAAATCGGCATCAGCATTTGGCTCGGAAGACGCAGTGGTCCTCTTCTTGGCAGGTTTTTTAACAACCTTGGTCTTCTGGCGAAGTGGCTTTGCCGGTTTATCTTGTGGTTTTGCCGGTTTATCCTGTGGTTTTTTCTTCCAGAACGGATCATCGCCCTGTCAAAGGTGGACAAAATTTTGAGAGAATATTTGAAAGAAGCAAGTTAGAGCAAAAAAGTTATGTGATCCTTACAGTTGGCGGTTTGTTGGAAACGCAGAAAGGACTTAATCCGGTCTGGCTACAGACAGCCTCCGGTTCATTTAGTATCTTCTTCACAGCCTCAGTAACTTCAGCTTCTGTAAGCTGAATATCAACGTGTCGTTGAGGGTCCTTCAAACTCCCGGTGTATTCACACATTAAACCGGGGTGTCGGCTTAAGGGCAATATGCTCCAAGTTATCCAACAACGAGCAAAGTCAACACCTATCAAACCGTTTGCCATAAAGGCTCTAAGCTTTGACAGTTGTGGAGCATAGTTGGACCTTTCCTTTGCAGTTAATCTCTGAGGAAAGGGATGTGTATTGCTAAGACGGTGAGGGCGGTAACCCGACAAAGGATTTTCATTAGTTGGAGATGTGTCTTTGCAATAAAACCAAGTCTGGTTCCACTCCTTGGGGTGACTGTGAAGCTTGGCGTGAGGGAAGCTGACGTCCTTCCTCTTTTGAATCGCCATTCCGCCGAGCTCAGTATTGGGTCCATCTATGAACTCTGTGCGACGGTTTAAATAGAAGAAATCCCTAAACAATTCAACTGTGGGCTCCTCTTGAAGATAGGCCTCACAAAAGACTTGGAAATGGCAGATGTTGGACACAGAGTTTGGGCCGATGTCCTGAGGGTGGAGTTGAAAGCTGGCAAGCACATCTCGGAAAATTTTTGAACTGGGAGGACTAAAGCCTCGACCCAGATGGTCAACGAAAACGACTACTTCTCCGTCCTTGGGTTCAGGGGGATTTTCCGGACCAGGGGCCCTCCAGTGGATGACCTCTTTCTTGGCTAAAGCGCCAGTTGCAACACATCTGTCTAATTGTTCTTCATTGACCCGGGAAGGAACCCAATTGCACTCATAGACTTGTTTGACCATTTCAATGGAAGCTGAAACATGGTTATTGCCGGTTTAAGATTTATAATGGACAAGTATAAAGCGATGCAAGAGCAGAAGAAGACAGAAGTATATACACATTGTTAAACCGGAATCAGACATGGGAGATGGTACAAAGATAAAGCGGCTTGGCGGTTCAACAGGGGACTAATGGTACCTACCGGATCATCATTTTTCTATGAGATTAAACCGCCTACTTTGGTATAGAAGTCAGAGGTCTAAGATGCCTAAGTGAAGGAAAAACAAGTTTCACAGCTTGGCATGGTAATTTCAGATCTGCAATGCGTTGGTAAATCAAATTATATTCAGACTTGAAGAGCAGGTGCTTAAGCAAGTTTAACAGATCCAGATGAGTTTTTCTACACGAGGCAGATGATTTAAGGATGAAAAAGGGGATTGTAACTACAACTGTGAAAGAAAGTAGCAGATCTGAAGTCATCATGTACACTATGAAGAAGAACAGGGAAGAATAGTTTCAAGTCTCGAGGAACACCGAAACCCTAATGATAGATCTAAATCAAGGGAAAGGAGAACTTACTGACGTTGACGGAGCAGCGGAGGAGCGTCGCGTTTCTCTAGTGCGTCCAGGTCGATGCAGCGGCCGGAGTTGAGGTCGATGGCGAAGCTTGTCGACGGCGGCCGTGCGTGAGGGTTAGGTCAGCTCGAGGAAGAAGAATAAGCGAAGAGGCACGAGGGGAAATGGAAAAGACCCCCTGGTCCTATTTATAAAGGCAAAGGTATAAGTGACAGGCGCGAAAATCGAGGAGCCCAAAAATTGGATATGTGGCGGAGCTGTCGCCTCGATTGTCAGAGGCTCATTAATGAAGGTGATCTATATGCAAATTTTTAATAACATATGACGTCATGGCGGTTTATCATGATCTTGGAAAATGACGTCATGGTGGTTTACAAGATTTATGCGAAGGTGCTGAAGAAGAAATTTTCTTAAGTATTGAAGATTGACATGAACCAGTTCAAATCAATCTGGGGCCTAATGTTGGGGATATTACTACTGGGCGTAAACCGGCCAGGAGAGGCCGGGTTTCCCCCATAATAAGTTATTATATTTGAAGCCCATGAAGACAAAGATGATGGCGCTTTATGAAGGCCCAGGGCCCAAAGGCGGATTAAGGCCTGTAGTAATAAACCGACATTGATATGTAAGCTTGTGTTGTAAGGCAGAAATAGTAGAGACCGGGCCAGACACGTTTATGAGCCGGCCTCGGAATCCTGTAAACCGGCGGGCGTCAACCCATGTATATAAGGGGACGACCCGGCGGCGGTTTAGGGACAACAAACAACAACTCGAGAGCCAGGCATAGCGAATTCGCTCCCTGGTCATCGAAACCCTAGCAATTCCACAACAACTGGACTAGGCCTTTACCTTCACCGCAAGGGGCCGAACCAGTATAAACTCTCTGCGTCCCTTGTCCGCTTTAACCCCTTTAAGCTAACCCGTCGCGATGGCTCCACGACTAAGTCCTTTCTCTAGGACATCTGCCGTGACAAACCACGATAAGCACGAAATATTAGCAGAGAGTATAACTATCCATTGGGCTCTCCGATGATGCGGATGAGTAGTTCTTTTAAACCATATCTAGTCATCACCCTTTATGAGAATGAAATATCTTCAAGGAATAATATCGAGTTTCTCATCATTAGTGACTTGGGATCTATATTATTTATTTAGTAAGGATGTTTGTCATCATGACAGTTTGATTCATAGCGTGAATCAGGATCAGATCTTTACCAAGTATCATGAATAGGATCAACATAGAAATCTTTAATCCTTCATTAACAAAGACAGTGAAGTAGCATAAGCAGGATCATATTTCATTCTAGCATTCAGAGTTTTTTCTTTAAGCTTAACTAATAATTTCTTAAGATCACTTCTATCATTGCAAGCAAGAAAGTCTCTAGCAGTTTCTTCATCCATAACATAACCCTCAGGCACAACAGGCAATTCATATTTAGGGGGAGAATCTTCATCATCACTTTCATCAATATTATCAGTTTCAATAATTTCATTCTCTCTAGCCCTAGCAAGTTGTTCATCAAGAATTCACCAAGTGGCACAGTAGTATCAAGCATAGAAGTAGTTTCATCATAAGCATCATGCATAGCAGAAGTGGCATCATCAATAACATGCGACATATCAGAATTAATAGCAGAAGCAGGTTTAGGTGTCGCAAGTTTACTCAAGACAGAAGGAGAATCAAGTGCAGAGCTAGATGGCAGTTCCTTACCTCCCCTCGTAGTTGAGGGATAAATTTTGGTTTTCTCGTCTTTCAAGTTCTTCATAGTGACCAGCAGATATAAATCCCAAGTGACTCAAAGAATAGAGCTATGCTCCCCAGCAACGGCGCCAGAAAATAGTCTTGATAACCACAAGTATAGGGGATCGCAACAATTTTGAGGTAGAGTATTCAACCCAAATTTATTGATTCGACACAAGGGGAGCCAAAGAATATTCTCAAGTATTAGCAGTTGAGTTGTCAATTCAACCACAATTGGATAACTTAGTATCTGCATCAAAGTATTTAGTAGCAAAATAATATGATAGTAGCGGTAACGGTAGCAAAGTAACAGTGATAGTTTGTAGTGATTGAATAGTAGCAACGGTAAAGTAATAAGCGAAGAACAATATGTGAAAAGCTCGTAGGCATTGGATCGGTGATGGAGAATTATGCCGGATGCGATTATTCATGCAACAGTTATATACATAGGGTGACACAGAATAGCTCCAATTCATCAATGTAATGTAGGCAGTATTCCGAATATAGTCATACGTGCTTATGGAAAAGAACTTGCATGACATCTTTTGTCCTACCTTCCCGTGGCAGCGGGTCCTATTGGAAACAAGGGATATTAAGGCCCTTTTATAGAGTACCGGACCAAAGCATTAACACATAGTGAATACATGAACTCCAACTATGGTCATCACCGGGAGTGGTCCCGATTATTGTCACTTCGGGGTTGCCGGATCATAACACATAGTAGGTGACTATAGACTTGCAAGATAGGATCAAGAACTCACATATATTCATGAAAACATAATAGGTTCAGATCTAAAATCATGGCACTCGGGCCCTAGTGATAAGCATTAAGCATAGCAAAGTCATATCAACATCAATCTCAGAACAAAGTGGATACTAGGGATCAAACCCTAACAAAACTAGCTCCATTACATGATAAATCTCATCCAACCCATCACCGTCCAGCAAGCCTACGACGGAATTACTCACGCACGGCGGTGAGCATCATGAAATTGGTGATGGAGGATGGTTTATGGTGATGATGGCGACGGATTCCCCTCTCCGGAGCCCCGAACGGACTCCAGATCTGCCCTCCCGAGAGAGATTAGGGCTTGGCGGCGGCTCCGTATCGTAAAACGCAATGAATCCTTCTCTCTGATTTTTTCTCCCCGAACACGAATATATAGAGTTGGAGTTGAGGTCGGTGGAGCACCAGGGGGCCCACGAGGCAGGGGGCGCGCCCCCACCCTCGTGGACAGGGTGTGGGCCCCCTGGCCTTGATTCTTTCGCCAGTATTTTTTATTATTACCAAAAATAATCTCCGTTGATTTTCAAGTCATTCCGAGAACTTTTATTTCTGCACAAAAATAACACCATGGCAATTCTGCTGAAAACAGCGTCAGTCCGGGTTAGTTCCATTCAAATCATGCAAGTTAGAGTCCAAATAAAGGGCAAAAGTGTTTGGAAAAGTAGATACGACGGAGACGTATCAACTCCCCCAAGCTTAAACCTTTGCTTGTCCTCAAGCAATTCAGTTGATAAACTGAAAGTGATAAAGAAAAACTTTTACAAACTCTGTTTGCTCTTGTTGTTGTAAATATGTAAAGCCAGCATTCAAGTTTTCAGCAAAGATTATGAACTAACCATATTTACAATAACATTTAGGTCTCATGTTTACTCATATCAATGGCATAATCAACTAGCGAGCAATAATAATAAATCTCGTATGAAAACACTTTCTCAAAACAATCATGATAGGATATAACAAGATGGTATCTCGCTAGCCCTTTCTGAGACCGCAAAACAATAATTTCAACAATAATGCTTATAGAGGTAATTTTAATCCTAGGCCTTTTCCTAGTAATTCCTCTAATAATTATGGTAATTCCTATGGAAATCAATCTTACAATAATAATAGGAACACCTCTGATCTTGAGAATAATATTAAAGAATTTATCAACAGACAAAAAGTTTTGAACACTTCCATAGAAGAAAAGTTGAATAAGATTGATGATTTGTCTAGTAGTGTTGATAGACTTGCTCATGATGTGGAAAATCTCAAGATGAAAATTTTTGTGCCTAAAGTAGATGAATCAATTAAAGCTCTTTATGTTTCTATGGATGAAAGTAAGAAAAGAACTGCTATGCTTAGAGCTAAAAGAGAATTTTAGAGAAAAGCTTTTTCTAGTGATTTTCTTCGCAAAAGTGATGAAGATCTTAAAATGATTGGTGTTTCTTCTATTGATTCCTTGTTTAGTAAAATTAAGAATTATGAAAAAGGGACTGGAGAAGAGTCAACTTTAGGTAGAAGGCGTCCCAATATTTCGGAGGGTGAAAATCTTGTTGAGAAAATTGATGAAAGTGGGTTTGGAGAGGTCAAAACTTTAGCTAGTAATGTGCCCACTCTTTTGGATTACAAAGACTTACTATGATAGTTGCTCTTTGATTGATTGTATTTCTTTGTTGCAATCCATGATAAGTTCACCCCATGCTTATGAACAAAACAAAGCTTTTACTAAACATATTGTTGATGCTATGATGAAAGCTTTGGAAGAAAAATTGGAATTAGAAGTGTCAATTCCTAGAAAATTGCATGATGAGTGGGAACCTACTATAAAAGTCAAGATTAAAAATTATGAGTGTTTTGCTTTGTGTGACTTGGGTGCTAGTGTTTCTACTATTCCGAAATCTTTATGTGATGTGCTTGGTCTTACCAATCTTGAAGAATGCTCTTTGAATTTGAACTTGGCGGATTCTACTATTAAAAGGCCTATGGGAAGAATTAATGATGTTCTTATTATTGCAAATAGGAATTATGTGCCCATAGATTTTATTGTTCTTGATATTGATTGCAATCCGTCTTGTCCAATTATTCTTGGTAGACCGTTTTTACGCACTATCGGTGCCGTGATTGATATGAAAGAAAGCAATATTAAGTTCCAATTTCCTTTGAGGAAGGGTATGGAACACTTTCCTAGAACTAGAATTAAGCACCCTATGAATCAATCATGAGGTCATCTTATGGATCTCGAACCAAAGATGACAAAACTTAGATCCTTGCTTTATGCCTAGCTAAGGGCGTAAAACTATAACGCTTGTTGGGAGGCAACCCAATGAATAAAATTTATTTTTGCTTTTTGCTTTCTGTTCTTGGGTGTTATAACAATTATTCTACTGTTATTATTGTGTTTTTTGTGTTTCAATTAGTGTTTGTGCCAAGTAGAACCGATAGGATCTTCTTGGGTGATAGTTGTTTGATCTTGCTGAAAACAGAAATTTTTGCGCTCACAAAAACAATTCTCATTTTTTACCAGAGCATGATAAAATGCTAATTATTTTTGCATAAGATTGATATACAAATTTCTCAGGTCTTCCTATTTTTTCAGAATTTTTGGAGTTCCAGAAGTGTTCGGAATAGTCAGATTGCTACAGACTGTTCTGTTTTGACAGATTCTGTGTTCTTTGCGTTGTGTGCTTATTTTGATGCCTCTATGGTTTTCTTTGATGAGTTTTTGCCATAGAAAAGTTGGAACATAGTAGGTATAATGCAAAAACAAAGTATGAATTGGTTTGGTACAGTACTTATAGTAGTGATTTGCTTTCTTTTACTAACAGATCTCACGAAGGTTTTGTTGAGTTTTGTGTGATTGAAGTTTTCAAGTTTTGGGTTATCTTACGATGGATGAAGGAATAAGGAGTAGAAGAGCCTAAGCTTGGGGATGCCCCGGCATCCCAAGCTATTATCCCAAAATGAGCAACCAACTAAGCTTGGGGATGCCCCTGAGTGGCATCCCCTCTTTCTTCTAACGACCATCGGTATTTTACTCGAAGCTATATTTTTATTCATCACATACTATGTGTTTTGTTTGGAGCGTCTTGTATGATATGAGTCTTTTCTTGTTTTATTTTGTGTTTTATTTCTTGATCCCTTGCTAGACACACCTATTTGGAGAGCCAAAATTATGTCATGACTTGTTAGAATTGCTCTCTATGCTTCACTTAAATTTTTATGAGCAATGTACTTGCTCTAGTGCTTCACTTATATCTTTTTGAGCATGGTGTGCTTTAGTACTTTTGAAGAAATGCTCTCTTGCTTCACTTATATTTATTTGAGAGTTAGTAAAATTTTAAAGAAATTCTCTCTTGCTTCACTTAAATTATTTTGAGAGAAAGAAAATTTGTTATGCTCATGATCTTCACTTATATTTGTTTGAGCTTATGAAAAGCAACACATGAAAATTAGTCCCGAAGTGATTGATATCCAAGAAGGATAAAGTAAAATAAAATGTCATGAAGATCATTGGACAAAATAAACTTGATTCTTAGTAATAGTTTTGAGATATGATGATGTGATATGTGAGTTATGTTGGTAAGTAATTGTGCTCTAGTAAGAATATTGGTGTTAAGGTTTGTGATTCCCTATGCATGCACGAAAGTCAATAATCATGCAATGAAAATTATATCCTACTTGTGGTGCATTATTCAGTGTTAATTATGCTTAATGCTTGCTTATGAGATTATTCGTTTCTTGGTTGGTCGCTTCCCAATCTTTTCCTAGCCTTCATTTTGCACTAAGTATGACCTCTACTTGTGCATCCAAAAACCTTTAAACCAGTTTTCCCACATGAGTCCACTATATCTACCTATATGCGGTATTCTTTTGTCGTTCTAAGCAAATTTGCATGTGCCATCTCTAATTTCAAATAACTTCTCTTTGTGTGTTTGTTTCGCTCACGGAGCGGTGAAGGGTGGCTAATATTTTCCACGCTAGATGTGTTATTCTCAAGATGAGTGTTTATTCACTTGTCATTGCACGAGAGTAAGGCAAAGGTATTAGGGATGCCCATTCCCGAAATGAAAAATTGAATTTAATTTATGTTGTCAAATAATAAATTCCTTGAAAGTGTTGATATGGAGGGCAACCGTGGATACGGCTAGCCATGGAAAGTGAAAGTATGGTGGAAAAAGGAATAAACTTTATTTTCTTTTGGGAACCGCCTATGATATATCTAGCATGGAAAGTGTTGGGAACTCTAAGTCGTTTTCGTTGGTGGGATGGATACACCTCCCAAAAATTTTATCTCTCAGTTTTTCGCTTTGAGCTCTGGCACCTCTACAAATCCCTACTTCCCTCTGTGAAGGGCCTTTCTTTTACTTTATGCAGTTTTTATTTTGAAATTTGAGTCTCCATCTTCTCTCATAAAAAGCACCAACTAGGAGGCAATATGATCATGCTCAAGTATTGGGTGTAGTTAATATTCGCGTGTGTTTCATGAATGGATCAATGTTTGAGCATGATGGGCTAGGTATAACTTATTTTAGCATTGATATTTTGAAAGACATGGTTGCTTGTTGATATGCTTGAGTATCTAAATTATTATGTCAAAATTAGACTATTGCTTTGATATAAAAGTCCAAATGTCCATGCTATAAAGAAAAAGAATATGATATGACTTGATGAACAACACTCCACATCAAAAAAATTGTTTTTATCACTTACCTACTCGAGGACGAGTAGGAGTTAAGCTTGGGGATGCTGATACGTCTCCAACGTATCTATAATTTTTTATTGTTCCATGCTGTTTTATAATCATTTTATATCATTTTTTGGTACTAACCTATTGACATAGTGCCAAGTGCCAATTGCGGTGTGTTTGTTGGGATCTGATGAACTTCGAGTTTACGATCAGTCATATTTTTTATATCCATGAAAGGTATTTGAGTTTCTTTGATCTCTTATATGCATGATCTCTTATAGCCTCGTATTTCTTCTCCGATATTAGGGTTTTGTTTGGCCAACTTGATCTATTTATCTTGCAATGGGAAAAGGTGCCCGGTAGTGGGTTCGATCTTACGGTGCTCGATCCTAGTGACATAAAGGGAAATGACACGTATGTATCATCGCTACTAAGGATAAAAAGACGAGATCTATATCTACCACCATATAGATAAACGGATCTTGTCTACATCATGTCATCGTTCTTATTGCATTACTCCGTTTTTCCATGAACTTAATACACTAGATGCATTTTGGATGGCGCTCGATGTCTGGAGTAATAGTAGTATATGCAGGCAGGATTCCGTCTACTAATCTTGGACGTGATGCCTATGTAATGATCATTGCCTGGATATCATCATAATTATTTGAAGTTCTATCAATTGCCCAACAGTAATTTGTTTACCCACCGTTTGCTATTTTTCTCGAGAGAAGCCACTAGTGAAACTTCCTACGGTGCTTGATCCCAGTGACAGAAAGGGAACCGACACGTGTGTATCATTGCTACTAAGGATAAAATGATGGGGTCTATCTCTACATTGAGAGATCTTGTCTACATCATGTCATCGTTCTTATTGCATGACTCCGTTTTTCCGTGAACTTAATACACTAGATGCATGCTGGATAGCGGTCGATGTGTGGAGTAATAGTAGTAGATGCAGGCGGGAGTCGGTCTACTAATCTTGGACGTGATGCCTATATAATGATCATTGCCAGGATATCGTCGTGAGTATTTGAAGTTTTGTCAATTGCCCAACAGTAATTTTTTCACCCACCGTTTGCTATTTTTCTCGAGAGAAGCCACTAGTGAAACCTACGGCCCCCGGGTCTCTTCTTATATTATTTGCCTTTGCGATCTACTTTTTTCTTGCATTTATTTTGGGATCTATTAAACCAAAAATACAAAAATACCTTGGTGCAATTTTTCCTTATTTATTTTATTTGGCGTTTGATCTATCAATCTACTACAAATTTATCTCACGTTCGTTTGCCTACTTGAGGCACCGTACCCCGGAAGGGATTTACAACCCCTTTAACACGTCGGGTTGCGAGGATTTGTTATCTGTGTGCAGGGGCTGTTTATGTTGTGTTGCTTGGTTCTCCTACTGGTTCGATAACCTTGGTTTCATATCTGAGGGAAATACCTACCGCCGCTGTGTTGCATCATCCCTTCCTCTTTGGGGAAATACCGATGTAGCTTCAAGCGACATCAGGTACACCTTCTATCATAGATCCAAAGGCAAGATATTCGTTGCTAAGAATGGATCCTTTCTAGAGAAGGAGTTTCTCTCGAAAGAAGTGAGTGGAAGGAAAGTAGAACTTGATGAGGTAATTGTACCTTCTCCCGAATTGGAAAGTAGTTCATCACAGAAATCAGTTCCAGTGATTCCTACACCAATTAGTGAGGAAGCTAATGATGATGATCATGAAACATTGGATCAAGTTACTACCAAAACTCGTAGGTCAACCAGAGTACGATCCGCGCCAGAGTGGTACGGTAATCCTATTCTGGAGGTCATGTTACTTGACCATGATGAACCTACGAACTATGAGGAAGTGATGATGAGCCCAGATTCCGCGAAATGGCTTGAGGCCATGAAATCTAAGATGGGATCCATGTATGAGAAAAAAGTGTGGACTTTGGTTGACTTGCCCGATGATCAGCAAGCCATAGAGAATAAATGGACCTTCAAGAAGAAGACTGATGCTGAAGGTAATGCTACTGTCTACAAAGCTCGACTTGTTGTGAAAGGTTTTGACAAGTTCAACGAGTTGACTACAATGAGACCTTCTCACTAGTAGCGATGTTTAAGTCTGTCTGAATCATGTTAGCAATTGCTGCATTTTATGATTATGAAATTTGGCAAATGGATGTCAAAACTGTATTCCTTAATGGATATCTTAAAGAAGAGTTGTATATGATGCAACCAGAAGGTTTTGTCGATCCTAAAGGTGCTAACAAAGTGTGCAAGCTCCAGCGATCAATTTATGGACTGGTGCAAGGCTCTCGGAGTTGGAATATATGCTTTGATAGTGTGATCAAAGCATATGGTTTTATACAGACTTTTGGAGAAGCATGTATTTACAAGAAAGTGAGTGGGACCTCTGTAGCATTTCTAATATTATGTGGATGACATATTGTTGATTGGAAATAATACAGAATTTCTGGACAGCATAAAAGGATACTTGAATAAGAATTTTTCAATGAAAGACCTCGGTGAAGCTGCTTATATATTGGGCATCAAGATCTATAGAGATAGATCAAGACACTTAATTGGACTTTCACAAAGCACATACCTTGATAAAGTTTTGAAGAAGTTCAAAATGGATCAGTCAAAGAAAGGGTTCTTGCCTGTGTTACAAGGTGGGAAGTTGACTCAGACTCAATGCCCGACCACTGTAGAAGATAGAGAGAAAATGAAAGTCATTCCCCATGCCTCAACCATAGGTTCTATCATGTATGCAATGCTGTGTACCAGACCTAATGTGTACCTTGCTATAAGTTTAGTAGGGAGGTACCAAAGTAATCCAAGAGTAGATCGCTGGACAACGGTCAAGAACATCCTGAAATACCTGAAAAGGACTAAGGATATTTTTCTTTTATGGAGGTGAGAAAGAACTTGTCGTAAATGGTTACGTCGATGCAAGCTTTGACACCGATCCGGATGACTCTAAGTCACAAACTGGATGCATATTTATATTGAATGGTGGAGCTGTCAGTTGGTGCAGTTCGAAGCAGAGTGTCGTGGCGGGATCTACGTGTGAAGCGGAGTACATAGCTGCTTCGGAAGCAGCAAATGAAGGAGTATGTATGAAGGAGTTCATATCCGATCTAGGTGTAATACCTAGTGCATCGGGTCCAATGAAAATCTTTTGTGACAATACTAGAGCAATAGCCTTGGTGAAGGAATCCAGATTTCACAAGAGAACCAAACACATCAAGAGACGCTCCAATTCCATCCGCGATCAAGTCAAGGAGGGAGACATAGAGATTTGCAAAATACATACGGATCTGAATGTTGCAGACCCGTTGACTAAGCCTCTTCCATGAGAAAAACATGACCAGTACCAAGACTCCATGGGTGTTAGAATCATTACTATGTAATCTAGATTATTGACTCTAGTGCAAGTGGGAGACTGAAGGAAATATGCCCTAGAGGCAATAATAAAGTTGTTATTTATATTTCCTGCTAGAATTGTATTAACTGGAAACTTAGTACATGTGTGAATACATAGACAAACAGAGTGTCCCTAGTATGCCTCTACTTGACTAGCTCGTTAATCAAAGATGGTTAAGTTTCC
This sequence comes from Triticum aestivum, assembly GCF_018294505.1. Classification (NCBI taxonomy): domain Eukaryota; kingdom Viridiplantae; phylum Streptophyta; class Magnoliopsida; order Poales; family Poaceae; genus Triticum; species Triticum aestivum. Next base: position 83,889,991 of record NC_057796.1, on the reverse strand, counting down.
TGACCATAGACATGTCTTGTCATTTGATGAACGGGATCACATCATTAGAGAATGATGTGATGGACAAGACCCATCCGTTAGCTTAGCATAATGATCGTTTAGATTTATTGCTATTGCTTTCTTCATGACTTATACATATTCCTCTGACTAAGAGATTATGCAACTCCCGAACACCGGAGGTACACTTTGTGTGCTATCAAACGTCACAACATAACTGGGTGATTATAAATATGCTCTACAGGTGTCTCCGAAGGTGTTTGTTGAGTATCGGAGAGGTATCTCTGGGCCCCTCTCGGTAATGCACATCACTATAAGCCTTGCAAGCAATGTGACTAATGAGTTAGTTACGAGATGATGCATTACGGAATGAGTAAAGAGACTTGCCGGTAACGAGATTGAACTAGATATGATGATACCGACGATCAAATCTTGGGCAAGTAACATACCGATGACAAAGGGAATGACGTATATTGTTATGTGGTTTGACCGATAAAGATCTTTGTAGAATATGTAGGAGCCAATATGAGCATCCAGGTTCCGCTATTGGTTATTGACCGGAGATGTGTCTCGGTCATTTCTACATAGTTCTTGAACCCGTAGGGTCCGGACGCTTAACGTTCGATGACGATTTGTATTATGAGTTATGTGTTTTGGTGACCGAAGTTTGTTCGGAGTCCCGGATGAGATCACGGACATGACGAGGAGTCTCGAAATGGCCGAGAGGTAAATATTTATATATTGGAAGGTTATATACTGACACCGGAATGGTTCTGAAGAAGATCGGGGATTTTTTGGAGTACCGGGAGGTTACCGGAACCCCCAGGGAAAGTTAATGGGCCTATTGGGTCATAGTGGAGGAGAGGAGGCATGCCACAGGAGGTGGCGCGCGCCCCCTTGCCCCAATCCAAATTGGACAAGGGGAGGGGGCGCGACCCCCCCCCTCTTTCCTTCTCCCTCTCTCCCCTTTCCCCTTTCCCTATCCGCTGGAAGGAAGGAGGGGGGGGGGGTCGAATCCTACTTGGACTTGGAGTCCAAGTAGAACTCCCCCCTTTGGCGCGCCCTCCTTGGCTGCCGGCCTCCTCCTTCCCCTCCTTTATATACGTGGCCAGGGGGCACCCCAAAGGCACAACAGTTGTTTCTTAGCCGTGTGCGGTGCCCCCCTCCACAGTTTACCACCTCGATCATATTGTCGTAGTGCTTAGGCAAAGCCCTGTGCGGATAACATCACCAACACCGTCGCCACACCGTTGTGCTGACCGAACTCTCCCTTGACCCTCTACTGGATCAAGAGCTCGAGGGACGTCATCGTGCTGAACGTGTGCTGAACACGGAGGTGCCATGCATTCGGTACTTGGATCAGTTGGATAGTGAAGACGTTCGACTACATCAACCGCGTTAACTAAACGTTTCCGCTTTCGGTCTATGAGGGTACGTGGACACACTCTCCCATCTCGTTGCTATGCTTCTCCTAGATAGATCTTGCGTGATCATAGGAATTGTTTTGAACATAGCATAATGGCGTGTCCGGACGTCGTAACTGTACTTTATTGGATATGGTGCGTTCTATGATGTCTCTTACCGATTTACCACTATCATTTTGGGGTTATGCATTAGAGAAAACCGCGTTCTTGTTAAATATGGCACCGTATAAATCCGTTGAGATGACACCGTATGAACTATGGTTTGGCAAGAAACCTAAGTTGTCGTTTCTTAAAGTTTGGGGTTGCGACACTTATGTCAAAAGGCTTTAGCCTGATAAGCTCGAACCCAAATCGGAGAAGTGTGTCTTCATAGGATACCCTAAAGAAACTATTGGGTACACCTTCTACCACAGATCCGAAGGCAAGATCTTTGTTGCCAAGAATGGAACATTTCTAGAGAAGGAGTTTCTCTCGAAAGAAGTGGGAGGAAAGTAGAACTTGATGAGGTAATTGAACCTTCTCTTAATTTGAAAAGTAGCACATCAGAGAAATCCGTTCCCGTGATGCCTACACCATCTAGAGAGGAAGCTAATGATGATGAGCATGAAACTTCAGATGAAGTTGCTACTGGACCTCATAGGTTGAACAGAGCACGTTCCGCACCAGAGTGGTACGGCAATCCTATCCTGGAAGTCAGGTTACTAGACCATGACAAACCTATGAACTATGAAGAAGCTATGATGAGCCCAGATTCTGATAAATGGCTTGAGGCCATGAAATTTGAGATGGGATCCATGTATGAGAACAAAGTGTGGACTTGCCCAATGATCGGCAAGCCATTGAGAATAAATGGATCTTCAGGAGGAAGACAGACGCTGATGGTAATGTCACCATCTAAAAAGCTCGACTTGTCACAAAAGGTTTTCAACAAGTTCAAGGAGTTGACTATGATGAGACTTTCTCACCCGTAGCGATGGTTAAGTCAGTCTGAATCATGTTAGCAATTGCCGCATTTTATAATTATGAAATCTGGCAAATGGACGTCAAAACTACATTCCTTAATGGATTTCTTAAAGAAGAGTTGTATATGATGCAACCAGAAGGTTTTGTCGATCCGAAAGGTGCTAACAAAGTGTGCGAGCTCCAGCGATCCATCTATGGACTGGTGCAAGCATCTCAGAGTTGGAATATATGCTTTGATGAGGTGATCAAAGCATATGATTTTATACAGACTTACGGTGAAGTCTGTATTTACAAGAAAGTGAGTGGGAGCTCTGTAGCATTTCGAATATTATATGTGGATGACATATTGCTGATTGGAAATCATATATAATTTCTAGAAAGCATAAAAGGATACTTGAATAAGAATTTTTCAATGAAAGACCTCGGTGAAGCTGCTTATATATTGGGCATCAAGATCTATAGAGATAGATCGAGAGGTTTAATAGGACTCTCACAAAGAACATACCTTGAATTTTTTTGAAGGAGTTCAAAATGGATCAGTCAAAGAAAGGGTTCTTGCCGGTGTTACAAGGGGTGAAATAGAGTAAGACTCAAAGCCCGACCACGGCAGAAGATAGAGAGAGAATGAAAGTCATTCCCTATGCCTCAGCCATAGGTTCTATAAAGTATGCCATACTGTGTACCAGAACTATTGTGTGCCTTGCCATGAGTTTGGCACGGGGGTACAATGGTGATCCAGGAGTAGATCACTGGACAACGGTCAAAATTATCCTTAGTACCTTAAAGAGGACTAAAGAAATGTTTCTCGCTTATGGAGGTAATAGAAGAGTTCATCGTAAAGGGTTACGTCGATGCAAGCTTTGACACCTATCCGACACCTATCCAGATGACTCCAAGTCTCAATCTGGATACATATAGAAAGTGGGAGCAATTAGCTAGAGTAGCTCTGTGCAAAGCATTATAGACAAAGAAATTTGTAAAATACATACGGATCTGAATGTGACACACCCGTTGACTAAACCTCTCTCACAAGCAAAACATTATCACACCTAAGTACTCTTTGGATGTTAATCACATGGCGATGTGAACTACATTATTGACTCTAGTAAACTCTTTGGGTGTTAGTCACATGGCGATCTAAACTATGTGTGTTAATCACATGGCGATGTGAACTAGATTATTGACTCTAGTGCAAGTGGGAGACTGAAGGAAATATGCCCTAGAGGCAATAATAAAGTTGTTATTTTATATTTCCTTATTCGTGATAAAGTTTTATTATTCATGCTAGAATTGTATTGATCGGAAACTTAAATACATGTGTGAATACATAAACAAATACCGTGTCCCTAGTAAGCCTCTACTAGACTAGCTCGTTGATCAAAGATGGTTAAGGTATCCTAACCATAGACATGAGTTGTTATTTGATAACGGGATCACATCATTAGGAGAATGATGTGATGGACAAGACCAATCCGTTAGCTTAGCATGTGATCATTCAGTTTATTGCTATTGCTTTCTTCATGTCAAATACATATTCCTCCAACTGTGAGATTATGCAACTCCCGGATACCGGAGGAATACCTTGTGTGCTATCAAATGTCACAAGGTAACTGGGTGATCATAAAGACGCTCTATAGGTATCTCCAAAGGTTGTTGTTGAGTTGGCATAGATCGAGATTAGGATTTGTCACTCTGAGTATCGGAGATGTATCTCCGGGCTCTCTCGGTAATACACATCATAAGAAGCCTTACAAGCAAAGTGACTAATGAGTTAGTTACAGGACGATGTATTATGGAACGAGTAAAGAGACTTGCCGGTAACGAGATTGAACTAGGTATAAAGATACCGACGATCGAATATCGGGCAAGTAACAAACTGATGGACAAAGGGAATTACGTATGTTGTCATAACTACACGACCGATAAAGATCTTCGTAGAATATGTAGGAGCCAATATGAGCATCTAGGTTCCGCTATTGGTTATGGACCGGAGACGTGTCTCATCATGTCTACATAGTTCTCGAACCCGTAGGGTCCGCATGCTTATCGGATCACCGGAAGTGGTTCCGGGCAGCCCCGGTAGGTTATTGGGCCTTATGGGCGAAAAGGGGAAGAGCACACCAGCCCACAAGGGGCTGGTGCACCCCTCTACCCCCTTCCCATGCACCAAAGGAGGGAGGAAAGGAAAGGGGAGGTGCCCTAAGGCAGTCGGTGTCCTGGGAACGGGGGTACCCAGACCTGCCTGCCTGCGGCCCATGACGCGGCTCCACCAACGGCCTGGTACGGCCCATCTTCAGGAACAACCACCCAAGACCCTCGCGAGGGGCCAAGCCTCGCGAGGCGGACGACACCAAGACCTCCTTGGGCGCAGCCTCACTAGGCTGGCTTCCGAGGAGTGGAGATATCTATGCAAGGGGCACCTCGCGAGGTTCACGTGACGTGAGCAATGATGACCAAGGCCAGGTGAGCGCCAGCAGGCGCAGTGTATCAGTTTCCTCTTTGGTGCTAAAGAGGCAGGCGCAGGCGAGGAGTCCCGAGGTGTCAGGCAAGGGTTTCCTGTTGGGGAACGTAGCAATAATTCAAAATTTTCCTACGTGTCACCAAGATCAATCTAGGAGATGGTAGCAATGAGAGAGAGGGAGTGCATCTTCATACCCTTGAAGATCGCTAAGCGGAAGCGTTACAAGAACGCGGTTGATGGAGTCATACTCGCGGCGATTCAAATCGCGGAAGATCCGATCTAGCACCGAACGGACATCGCCTCCACGTTCAACACACGTACAGCCCGGGGACGTCTCCTCCTTCTTGATCCAGCAAGGGGAGAGGAGAAGTTGAGGGAGAACTCCAGCAGCACGACGACATGGTGGCAATGGAGCTCGTGGTTCTTCGACAGAGCTTCGCTAAGCACTACGGAGGAGGAGGAGGAGTTGGAGGAGGAGAGGGCTGCGCCAGGCCAGGGGGTGCGGCTGCCCTCTCTCTCCCTCACTATATATAGGGGGAAGGGGGTGGAGGAGGCGCCCTAGGGTTCCCTAGGGGAGGGGCGGCGGCCACAGGGGAAACCCTAGATGGGTTTGGGCGCTCCCACCCTTGGGAAACTTGCCCCCCAAGCCGGGAGGGGTGGCTGCCCTAGGGGAGGCAGCCCCACCTCTCTAGATTACGTGAGAGGGGTTGGGAGGGGCGCACAGCCCCTTAGTGGGCTGTTGTGCCCCCTCCCCTTGGCCCATAAGGCCCCCCAACGCTTGCCGGGGCCTCCGAAACACCTTTCGGTCACGCTGGTCGTCACCCGGTACTCCCAGAACAATTCCGGACTCCAATACCCTTCGTCCAATATATCGATCTTCACCTCCGGACCACTCCGGAGTTCCTCGTCACGTCCGGGATCTCATCCGGGACTCCGAACAACCTTCGGTAACCACATACTATTTCCCATAACAACTCTACCATCACCGAACCTTAAGTGTGTAGACCCTACGGGTTCGGGAACCATGCAGACATGATCGAGACACCTCTCTGGTCAATAACTAATAGCGGGATCTGGATACCCATATTGGCTCCCACATGTTCCACGATGATCTCATCGGATGAACCACGATGTCGGGGATTCAATCAATCCCGTATACAATTCCCTTTGTCCATCGGTATGTTACTTTGCCCGAGATTCGATCGTCGGTATCCCAATACCTCGTTCAATCTCGTTACCGGCAAGTCTCTTTACTCGTTCCGTAACGCATGATCCCGTGGCTAACTCATTAGTCACATTGAGCTCATTATGATGATGCATTACTGAGTGGGCCCAGAGATACCTCTCCGTCATACGGAGTGACAAATCCCAGTCTCGATTCGTGCCAACCCAAAAGACACTTTTGGAGATATCTGTAGTGCACCTTTATAGCCACCCAGTTACGTTGTGACGTTTGGTACACCCAAAGCATTCCTACGGTATCCGGGAGTTGCACAATCTCATGGTCTAAGGAAATGATACTTGACATTAGAAAAGCTCTTAGCAAACGAACTACACGATCTTGTGCTATGCTTAGGATTGGGTCTTGTCCATCACATCATTCTCCTAATGATGTGATCCCGTTATCAATGACATCCAATGTCCATGGTCAGGAAACCATAACCATCTATTGATCAACGAGCTAGTCAACTAGAGGCTTACTAGGGACATGTTGTGGTCTATGTATTCACACATGTATTACGGTTTCCAGTTAATACAATTATGCATGAACAATAGACAATTATCATGAACAAGGAAATACAATAATAACCATTTTATTATTGCCTCTAGGGCATATTTCCAACATTTCCATATCGGTGCAACGAGACCAAGACCAGCAGGACAGCAGGACGGAGGTCATCGCGGAGCCCACAGCTACATCACCACCAGAACCTTTGGCAGGCGAAGACCACCTTTTGTCAGGATAGCTTGTACTAGTTGTCTCCCTTCGAAATTGGCCGTTGTGGGATCCCTTCCTGCCTACATTTGGGAAGAGGACCAGGGCCTCTATAAATAGGACTAGCCACCACCATAGGAGGTATCTCATCTCATCTTGGATTGGATCCATTCCTCCAAGGCAACCTCACCAGCTCACCGAGCTCAAGAACACCTCTCCTCAGGAGGCTGTTCATACCTTGTACTTGTCCATCCTCAGCTTACGAGGCAATCCACCACACCACACTGGAGTAGGGTATTACACCACAACGGTGGCCCAAACCAGTATAAACCCTCGTGTCTCTTGTTCTTTGCGTTCTTCGAGCTAGGCCTTGAGATCGTTGTGCGAGTGAGCTAGGGAGAGAGAGTTCTTCGTGCGCACCCCCTTGTTCGAACCTTAAGGGTTTGCCGGAACCCACGCTCCGACATTTGGCACGCCAGGTAGGGGGTTCGCCGAAGTTTTCCCTCCGTCGATCCACGCTCCACTGCTCCGCCGCATCCATGGTTGACGCTCACCGAGCCCGTGCTGAGCGCCGGGCCACCCTTGTCGCTCGCGTTGCTCAGACGGCGCCCGTTGGCGGACCTCCCCGCCGTTCTCCATCACCCGCTGCCAACGCTGCCACCAGCCTGGCCAGAAACGAGCAGCAAGCCTCGTCGCTGCAACCTTCTGTGCGGCGGGACGGACGCACCGCCACCCCGTCGCTGACTCCGGCCGGCTCGTTGTCCCATGCTCGTCGCGCGCCCACGGACGCGCAGGCCATGCTGCTCATGGCACGTGTGCCCCTGCGTTACCGTCCGGTCGGCGACCTCTACGAAGATTGGCTGGACCGCATCGCCAAGCTCGTCAGCGCCGCTGGGGGCTCTCCTGCACCATCCCTCTCGCTACCTCTCCCACCTCCAGCTGCGGGCGACGTAGCCCACGGAGCGCCTCTGCCACCTCCGCATCAAGACGCTGCCCTCGCACCAAGACGCGTTGTCCCGCGGCGCGACCCATCGTGCAGGGCACCCGCGCACGAAGAAGGAAGCCGCCAAGAAGTCCCTCGGCCGCAAGAAAACACTCCTGCACTCCCAGCACCATCGCGTCAAGACCGCGTGCCGCCTGCAGCGGCGGCGCGTGGATACCAGGACCAGGCCCCGCCTCCGCGACGGGCTCCGGTGACCACAGCAGGCTGCCGTGCCTTCACTCCCGAGCTGCGCAGCGTCATCTGGCCCGGCAAGTTCAAGCCCGACCTGCCTCCGCGCTATGACGGCACCCCCGACCCTCCTGAGTTCTTGCAGCTCTATGAGCTGAGCATCGAGGAAGCGAACGGCGACGAGAAGGTCATGGCGAACTGGTTTCCCATGGCCCTCAAGGATGGCGCGCGCTCGTGGCTCCTAAACCAGCCTCGCGGGATCGATCTCCTCCTAGGGCAAGATGCGCGAGCTTTTTGTCACCAACTTCCAGGGCACTCATGACCGCCCGACGGCCGCAGGTGAACTGCGGCGCGTCAAGCAGCAGCCAGGGGAGACCCTGCAGAAGTACATCCAGCGCTTCAACAGCGTCCGCCTCAAGATCCCCAAGGTGACGGACGAGGCCATCATCTCCCCGTTCTCCGATGGCGGCCGTGATGTCAAGATGGAGGAGGAGCTTGCCATCCACGAGGACCTATGCAGGGCCCTCGAGATGTTCAACATGGCAACCAAGTGCGCAAGGGCTGAGGAAGGGCGCCTTTCTCTCCTCGAGCTCCCAGCTGCCGACCAGGAGGACAAGAAGGCCAAGATCAAGGACGTGAAGCGCAAGGGGGCTGCCGTGCTCGCGGCAGAGCCGGAGATGAAGCGCGGCCGTGACCACCCTGAGTCATCCAAGGCCAACCCCCTGTTCTGTGCCTTCCACAACGTTCACAGCCACAACACTAACAACTGTCAGGAGCTCAGGGCCATCCGTGATGGGCGCTTCGGTCGATGCCCCGAGCGCAACGACCAAGGCTATGGCCGAGAAGGAGGACGAAGTGGAGGATGCTGGGACGACCGCGGCCCCCGCCAGGAGTGGCGCGGCCGGCCTCGTGAGGACCGCTGGCAGGACCAGCCTCGTGAGGGCGCCTGGAGAGACCAGCCTCATGAGGACCGCCCCTAGGGCAACGCTGGCCTCCCTCCGCTGCCACCACCACCAAGAAGGAACGACGACCATCATCAGGACGAGGGGGCTGGGGGCTTCCAGGAGCCGCGCGCCATCGCCTGCATCTTGGGTGGCACTGAGGCCCCAGCCTCTCAGCGTATCTTCAAGCTGTTTTCTCGTGAGGTGAACGCGGCCCTTCCCAGGCTCGAGGCCACGAGCCCGCTCAGGTGGTCCAAGTGCGCCATTACCTTCAACTCGTCGGACCAGCTCAAGTGCGCGGCAACTGCCGGCGCCCTCCCGATGCTCTGCTCACCCATCATCAGCAATGTCCAAGTCACCAAGACCCTCATCGACGGCGGCGTAGGGCTCAATGTTCTGTCCGTTGAGATGTTCGACCGCCTCCAAGTGTCGTACGATCAGCTACAGCCTACCAAGCCCTTCTCAGGAGTGACCAACAGCTCCACCACCCCAATTGGGCAGGTCCGCCTCCCCGTCACATTCGCCCAGCGCGACAATTACCACACCGGGCTCACTGACTTCGACGTCGCCCACATCCGCCTGCCGTACAATGCCATCCTTGGGTATCCAGCCCTGGCCAAGTTTATGGCGGTGACCCATCACGGCTACAACATCCTGAAGATGCCAGGGGGCGGCTGCATAATCTCGGTCACCTGTGAGGAAAAGGACGCAGTGTGCTCCCTCGACCGCGCTTACCAGGTGGCAGCAGCCGAAAACCCAGACGATGAAGGCGCCCTGTACCCTCCTGAGGTCATCCTCAAGAAGAAGAAGAAGTAGCTACTCCACCAAGGGCCTCAGGAGAGCGGCGTTTCCAGCGGCACCACCTCAGGACTTGCGCCCACGGACGGGGCGCTTCCCTCCCTCGCATAGTAAGGCGCGCCCGCCGCCCTCCTCAGGCTGGGCTCGGGGGCTCTCTTCTGGAGGGCCTCGGACCTAGCTACCACAAGGGATGCGCTCGGGCACCACGTGGAGGCGTGCTTCGCCGCACGTTTCCCTCAAGAGGGCACAAGGCATGCAGCGCCTGGTCCTCAGGAGTTCATCACCAAGGCGACCCAGGAGCTTCAAGAGGCGAGAGCCATGTGCGGTGACCGCCGCTCACCATCTGGCGCAGCTTCCCATCATGGCGAGGATGGTGAGCTGCGCGTCTGCGTCGACGTTCCAGGGCTCAACAGGGCCGCATCTCAGGGGCACTTCTGGCCATCTAGTGTTGGTCGGTGCGAGGGTCCCCCTCTCATCTACGTTCGCATGCCTTTCAGCCTGCCGAACGCGGCTGTCACCTTCCAGCGCCACTTGCAAAGCATTCTGGCATCTCAGGAGGCCAGGCATCACGCTGCCCTGGCAAAGGCGGCAACAGCTCTTCAGGAGACACTCAGGCCCCTGGGTCTCCCGAGGCTCAGGGCAATGGCAGCTCGTGAGGAGCAACCTCTTCAGCGCGCATCTTCAGCTACTCCGACACCACTTCAGCAATGGCATCAGGTGACTCTTTTCAGTTCATTCAGTTGGGGGCGCCCCTCAGGCAGCATTATCCCCAAGTCGCATGAGCCTGTCCCTGCGGCGTGTATCCTTTTGCATCTTTAGCTTACTCTGTTGGGAGCGCCCCTCGGGCAGCATCTTCCCCAGGCCGCATGGGTCCGTCCCTGTGGCATGTATCGTTCTTGCATCTATCTAAACTAGCTTGCCTCCTTGCATGATTTACCTTATGATTGTCACCTGCCTGTCCGGTACTTTGATACCATGAACGTCATGCACCCTTGTAAGCCCACCCACGACCACCCTCACCACCACAGGAGCCGCGCGCCGGTCGCCTTTCTTCAGGATCTTTCGCATGAGAAGACTAGGCATGGCGTCTGTGCTCGGGTCCGTCCCTGCAGCGTCGATAAACCCAACGGTTGAGCTCTGTCTGGTGGGCCGGCCCCGTTCACATCACCTCCTGGGGTCGTCGGTGTTTGGCCTTCTCATGTGATCACCTCAGGAGATTCGTCCGGCGCAGGTTACCTAACCATCTCACAGGGCCACCACAGCTATCAGGAACCAAGACCAGGCGCAACCCGCCTTGAGGTAGGGACTCGTGAGTCCCGTGCTGGCTCACGAGTGCCCAGACACACTTCGTCTAGCCCTGCCGTGCAAGCCACGTGTCAGGACGGGGCTGTACACGCCCTGGGGGCTCCACTCAGAGGGAGCCCTCACCCACGCACTAGTGGAAGCACCATGCTCCGCGCTGGCAGTCGACACGGTCGAGGAGCGGCTATGCCCGTGCAAGTGCGGAAGCGCTATGCTTCGTGCTGGTGATAAACAACTAAGGGCGGCCCCAAGGCCGCGTCAACCTCAGGGAGCCACCCGGCTCAGTGTCCAGCCTCGTCGCAACGCTTTCCCCTCGGGAGAGTCGCGCGAGGGGGCTGGGCACGGGGGCTACGCTCAGGTCACGCCTAGCGTACGCCGCCTTGCCAGGTCCCTCGGACGTGGTCGTCGCGCGCCCCTCCCGAGCGAGACCTCGGCGAGGACAGGTATGGAGGTCTGTTTGAGCGTCAAGGGGGACTCCTGAGCATCACGACTCAGGAGCCTAACTGGCCACGTAGCCCCTCACCCCTTGGTCCCATCCTGGTGATCCGGACGGCCCAACGGTGGCTGATGTATGCACGAGGTCGGGCCCTGCCGACGTAGAACATCAAGCAAACGGGAAGGAAATTGCAGAATCCTAATTATTACAAGACATATTGTTCTTCAAACACCAAACAGAAGTTTTGACGCCTCCACGAGGCACGTTGCATATCGTAGGTAAGTTCGCAGGAAAGTAAAATGGGAAGGAGCACCATCGTTCACCAGCAAGCCTCCTCTTCAGCCTTGGGCACCGTTGTCAGGAAGCGCCCTCCCGTCGGCGGCGTCGCCATCACCCGTGTCGTTGGCCTTCGTCGCGGGATCGGCGGCACCATCGGCTGGAGGCGCAGGGTCGATGGCAAGGAACTTCTTCAACAAGGCCTCCACCTGGCCCTTCACGGCTTCGGTAGCAGCTTCGCAGCGCTTTTCATCCATAGGCTCGAGCACGACACCAAGGTCGGCGTTGGGATCGCGAAGATAAAGGTGGCTGAGGACACGCGTCAGGGCTGATGAGGAGAGCGTGCGGGCTTCCCCCTCCACCATGGGGCCAATCCCGTTGACAACATCCTCGAGCGCGGTGATGAGCTGAGGGAGCAGCTGGGCAGGGCCCTCATCATCAGTCACCAGCGGCTTCTCCAAGCCCTTCTCGTAAAGTTCCTGCAGCGCCTCGCGGGACCTCTCCTCGAGAGATTTGAAGGCCATGCAATCCTGAGCCAGAACCTTCGCCTTCCTTCTTCGCTTCCACCTTCTTCTCCAGCTTCTCTAGGTGGTCGCGTTCCGCGACCTGCGCGTGCCCCAACTGCTCCAGCTCAGCATCGCGGCCAGTGACCACTTCTTCCCAAGCCTTCAGCTTCTCCTCCTGTGCCTAGTGCTGGCTAGCCGCGGTAGCGCGTTCCTTGTGCAGATTCTCCAGCTCAACCTCCACCATCCAGCAGCGCTCCTTGGCGGCCTTGGCTTCCTTCAACGCCGCCTCGAGGGCGGCCGCAGCCTGGCCGGCGACCCGCTGCCCTCCTCGAAGGCTGCCACGGCCTGGCCTAGTGCCGCCATGACAGGCGTGTCGGAGTGCAGCCACCCTGAGATCAGCTCCAAGCGCCCTGCCACCAGGCGACGATCGGCGCCCCGAAGGTCACTACGAAGCTGGGTCAGCGCGAGAAGGGCGTCCTCCAGGGCGTAAGGCAAAGCATAGGAATCGCGGTCCGGTGGTGCAACGGAAGTGGGGAGAGACGACATCGGCGCTAGGTTCTGCAGATCCACGGTAGCAAGAGGAGCCGGGGGCTCCGGAGCCTTCGCGACCTCAGCAGGAGAGCTGGGGGCGGAGGCCTCGGGAGCCAGCTTGGCTACAGAGGTCGTTTTCTCCTGGGGTTGGTTCTCCGGGCCTCGCAAGGACGACCGGACCGGAGAGGCACAGGCGCCCTCGTTGCCCTTCCGCGCCAGAGGGGGTGCGGCCGCTCCCTCTCTCTTCTTCTTCGCCGCCAGTGTCAGCCTAACGGTGCAAGGGAAGAGCGTCAAGAAGCAGCGGCAGAAGCATGAACAAAATCAGGGCAAAGTGCTTACTGGTCCACGACGGCGTAGTCCCTCGGCCTCTTCAGAAGTACGGAGCCCGGAGGCTCCGCAGCCTGGGGCGCTGGCGTGCGAGTCCCAGGAGCGGATGAGGCCGCGACAGCACCGGTCGACGTCAGAACAGGGGCGCCACCTCGGGAGACCAGCGCCGATCTGCTTTTCGTCGGGACCCCAGCCAATGACTTCTTCGGGGAAGTGCCCCTGAACCTCGTGGTGACCCTAGCATGGGCCTGGGACTCCCTCACCGGATGGTCGCTGGCCTCGTCATCATCGGGGAGGGCGCGGAGGAGATCTGTCGCGAGAGGAGAAGTCTCTCCCTCCCCCTCCCGGGTCGCCTCCGAGTCAGGCCTCTCCTCCTCGCCGGAATCGCCAGAGGACACTAGTACCGGGGCCGCCACCTCCGGGGCCTTGGAGGGCGCTGGCGGCACAAGCCCGCGCCCATCGAAGACAAGCATGGCGGCGGCCACCTTCGCCCCATCCGGGCGGCGGTACAAGGGAAGATGGGTGTCCGGCGGATACCCCTGATCATCCCCGACCAGAAGATGGAGGGCCTTGCCCAGATCCTCATTCGACAAGGCATCCGGGCGCAGAAGGAGGTCGTCCCCCTCGTCCTCGAGCTTCGACAAGGGGCACGAGCGTGCCTAGAGCGGGGCTATGTGCTGCGTCAGGAATTCCTTGATGATCATGGCCCCCGTCAGCTTCTCCTCCTTCGGGTCGTCAGGCTTCAGGTCGGCAGTCATCTTCTCCAGCACCTGCCTCGCCTGGGGATCCGTGAGCTTCGCGTGAAGCCACCGGACGTGAGGCGAGGGCATCTCCGTCAGCAGCACCAACCGAGGGTGGGAGCACTTGGCGTTCATGAGGACCCACTCGCTCCTGAAGCCCTGGGCCTTTTTCCCAGCCTCCGAGATTGCGTTGGTCCCGTTAGGTGCGACAAAATTGGCGCACCCCGAGCAATGGACCTCCTTGAGCCGGAGGTAGAAGAAGTGGCGAAGCAACGCCACGGACGGCAGCACCCCCACAAATGCCTCGCAATAGAAGGCGAAGATCGACAAGAGGAGGGTGGAGTTGGGATGGAGATGAAGGGCTTGCAGCTTGTAGTGGCTGAGGACGGCGTAGAAGAAGTCGGAGAAAGGGGGACCAGCCATGCGACGACGCTATTAATAAAGAAGGGATAGAAGGTACTGCCTAAGGGCTACGGCTCGGCGGAGCTAGCCCGGAGCATGGTATTTCCCCCCTCAATGCTGCTGTCCGCCGTCAGCAGGAGCGTGGCGGCGGGGTTCTTCTCCGAGACATTAGGCGTGCTCAAGGCCGGCTCATACCAGGAAGGCGAGTGTGCGGCCTTCGCCTTGTCGGATGCCATTGGCTGCAGGATCGGAGAGGGGTTCGTGTGGATCCGGAGTCTCTCGGGGCGAGAAGGAGAAAGAGGATCTGGAGCAAGACGAAGGAATGTAATGAAGGCTCTGCAGCGCGTGCCAGCCTTTTGTCAGGTGAGGACGGTTGCCGAGGCAGTGCGGGGAAGCGGAGATGCCCACGTCCCGTCAATCGCCACGCGTCAATCGAGGCCGCAAGCGGTTGGGGCCCGCAGCGCTCCGCACTTGCTCTTTGGCTTCGCCTCGAAGCCAAGTCCGAGCGCGCCTTGGGCCCGGGGGCTACTGTCGGCGTCCTGGGAACGGGGGTACCCAGACCTGCCTGCCTGCGGCCCATGACGTGGCTCCACCAACGGCCTGGTACGGCCCATCTTCAGCAGCAACCACCCAAGACCCTCGCGAGGGGCCAAACCTCGCGAGGCAGACGACACCAAGACCTCCTCGGGCGCAGCCTCACTAGGCTGACTCCCAAGGAGCGGAGATATCAATGCAAGGGGCACCTCATGAGGTTCATGTGACATGAGCCATGACGACCAAGGCCAGGCGAGCGCTAGCGGGCGCAGTGTACCAGTTTTCTCTTTGGTGCTAAAGAGGCACGCGCATGCGAGGAGTCTCGAGGCATCAGGCAAGGGTTTCCATATCGGTGTAACGATACCAAGACCAGCAGGACGGCAGGACGGAGGTCATCGTGGAGCCCACATCTACATCACCACCAGAGCCTTTGGCAGGCGAAGACCACCTTTTGTCAGGATAGCTTGTACTAGTTGTCTCCCTTCGAAATTGGCCGTTGTGGGATCCCTTCCTGCCTACATTTGGGAAGAGGACCAGGGCCTCTATAAATAGGACTAGCCACCACCATAGGAGGTATCTCATCTCATCTTGGATTGGATCCATTCTTCCAAGGCCACCTCACCAGCTCATCGAGCTCAAAAACACCTCTCCTCAGGAGGCTGTTCATACCTTGTACTTGTCCATCCTCAGCCTACGAGGCAATCTGCCACACCACACTGGAGTAGGGTATTACACCACAACGGTGGCCCGAACCAGTATAAACCCTCGTGTCTCTTGTTCTTTGGGTTTGTCGAGCTAGGCCTTGAGATCATTGTGCGAGCAAGCTAGGGAGAGAGAGTTCTTCGTGCGCACCACCGTGTTCGAACCTTAAGGGTTTGTCGGAACCCACGATTTGACAGTCGTCTCCCTTTTCCTTTCCCCCTCATGTTCAAATAAGGAAAGGGGGCGCGGCTAGGCAGGTGTCCTAGGGCAGCCGCCGGCCACTTGTGGCGCCCTAGGGGCTGCCTCTCCTCCCCCGCCTATATATATGAGGGAAGGGGCGCCACAATAGCACACACCATTGTCTTAGCCCTGCCCGGCGCCCCAGTCCACCGTCTACGCCCTCGATCATATTTTCGTAGTGCTTAGGCGAAGCCCTGCATAGATCGCATCACCATCACCGTCACCATGCCGTTGTGCTGCCGGAACTCATCTACTACCTCGCTGTCTTGCTGGATCAAGAATGCAGATGTCGTCACCGAGCTAAACGTGTGCAGAACGCGGAGGTGCCGTGCGTTCGGTACTTGATCGGTTAGAGCACGAAGAAGTTCGACTACATCAACTGCGTTGTTAAACGCTTCCACTTACGGTCTACGAGGGTACGTAGACACACTCTCCCCCTCGTTGCTATGCATCTCCATGGATATATCTTTGCGTGTGCGTAGAAATATTTTGTTTTCCATGCAACGTTTCCCAACAGTATTCTGGATTAGTTTGACTTTAGCTAGAGGAACTTCTTATTTCTGAATTCCTGGAACGTATCATATTTACATGTTGGTTCTCATAGGCCCTGAACTTGGAGGAATAGGCTATGCATGCGGAACTTGTAATGGGAAGTTGGAAGCACCTCTGCAGGTTAAATCTTTCGGAAAGCCGTGTCCATGGTTACAGATGACTTTGAAATTTATAATGCAAGACGTACGCAACTTCAACTAATAATAAAAACTTGCTCAAGTGTGTGATTGCCGTGACTGTCTCTTCTTGTGGGTATACAAGCAAGAAGAGAACAAAGTGATGTTATGAATGATTCATTGGCAGGTGTTTAGGATCACTTCTTGATCAACTAGTTTGCGACCCCTTTTTTTGTAGGTTGATCTCATCTTATTCTAGTATACGTAGGAATAATTGGTTTACACTGCTTAGCTGCCTGTTGCAACCTCGCCACTTAACCACATCATACCCAAAAGTGTTGTTAGTCTTAGTACCCTTGGTAATGTACTTGCTGAGTCCAAAAGGCTCACAAATACCACAACAACTCTAGATGCCGGTGACGATGAGACATGTGCAGGTTTAGATGATGTCCTCAACTACCGGTTCCACTATGATAATGAGCTCAACAAGTGCTTCATGACTTTCGGTTAGTGTTGAGGATATAGACCTTAGAGTCACCCGCCAGGAGGGGCCGGGTTACTCGTATGGTCGTTGCCAGAAGCCCGGAGCCAAGCTTGAAGACGATGGGCTAGAGATGGGCTAAGACCCGGATATGGCTTAAAGCCCGTGGTTACAATCATTATTATGGTAGAACTTGTAGTGTAAGGCAAGTATAGTTGAGAGTCCGAGCCGGACACTCTTATGAGCCGGACCAGGACTCTAAGGGCTGCTGGGCGTCAGCCTCCCTATATAAAGGGACGACCCGGCAGCGGTTTAGGGACAAGAACAATCTCATTGAGAGCCGGGCATAGCAGTTTAGCTCCCTGGTGATCGTAACCCTAATCAATACCACCTCAAACTGGAAGTAGGCTTTTACCTTCACCGTAAGGGGCCGAACCAGTATAAACCCTCGTGTTCCTTGTCCCATATTAACCCCTTCAAGCTTCCCAGTTGCGATGGCTCCACGACTAAGTCCTAGCTCGAGGACATCTGCCGTGACAATTCCACGACAGTTGGCGCCCACCGTGGGGCCAGCGCACGGTGGATTTGAGTTCTTGAAGGGCAGCTTCGAAGGGCTCAAGGGATACGCCGTGGGCCGGATGACCAAGAGTCATCGCGGCAAGCTCTACATCGACGATGCAAACTGGGGCCCCGACGCCGGCTCAATTGAGTACGGGTACCGGGTCCCCTTCGGCGAAATTCATGCTTTCATTGGCAAGATTGGTGAGCCGGGCCCCGAGCCGGATCTCTGCGCCGATCTCGTTGAAACGGCTCAGCGCACACGACCCGCCCGGGCCCGGCCTGCCTTAAGGCGCGCTTTTGTGGGATGCATCCATGGAGGGGCCTCTGATCCATCTGGGTCTGGTGATGAGGCGGCCGCCGGCTCTGACGGCGAGTCAGCCACCGATGAGTCAAACTCGTTGTACCAACTTCAAGATGGCAGGCTCATGGGCTGTTCCGATGGTGACAGTATTCCGGACCCGTTTGAGCCGCCAAGTCAGGTTGGAGTCTTTATGGCCGGTGCGCAGCCTGTTCAGAACCCCGCTGCTGGAGCGGGAAACCCGGTGCCTTCTCCGGCTCAGGTGCTAATGGATCTCACGGACAAGATGACGGCCCTGTTAACCACCACGGTTGACCCGGCGAATCAAGCTCAGCATGATGCGGAGGTGGCACAGTTAAAATTGGATCTGATAAAAGCTAAAGAGGATCTTGCAGTGGAAGGGATCAGGCTGGCTGCGGAGAGGGCGGCTCTCGATGCCCAAACTCAGCTGGTCCAGGCGCAATCTTTCCAACTCACGATGGATCAAAACGCGGCCAATGAGGTCCTGAGAAGGAGGCATCAAAAGGCCCAATCTCGACTCCCTCCGGTTTACGATCCACGCAACCTCTTCAACACGCCAGGTGCAGGGTCCAGTAACCCGCCAGGGATCATAGCGCCTGGGTCTGGACCCCTTATTCAGCCACGAGTGATGGGGCCTCCCCAGGTGCCCCCTGCCCCGCCTCTGTACGTGCCAATACCCCCGGGTCATTATAATAACCCGCTGGAGAACATGGTCGCTGCGGCAGCACGGCTGGCGGCTCTACCAGTTGACGGCGACTCTCCGACGGCTATTGAGACCCGCCGGGTCAGGGAACTCCTGCAGACGGCACTGGCACAGCAGGAGGCGTACTCCTACAGCCGGGATAGGATCCACTCGACCCCTCGTCCGGGGCAGAGCCCGAGTTACAGCCGGCACATGGTCTCAGCAACCGGCTCAAGTAACGTCCGACGCCATGACCCGCCCCCTGGCCATGGTCCGGCTCATAATGGAGCCTTTTATGCAGCAGAGCAGGACAAAGCGCGGCAAGAGGCGGAGCAAGTGCCTCAATTGACGGCTTACCAGACCCCCCCCCCCGGCTTATCCGACGACTTCCGTTGATGTGGGTATCCCTACCAGGACCGGGGGTGTCCCTTGTTTGGTGCCAGCTATCCGTAATGAACGTCTACCTAAGGACTTCAAGGGCCCTAGGAAGGTGCCTAACTACACAGCTGACTTACAGCCTGCAGCCTGGATCGAGAATTATGAGATGGCCATGGAGCTACTGGCCGTGGCTAAGTACTTCACCTTGATGTTGGATGGGACTGCCCGCACTTGGTTGAAAGGGCTACCACCGAACTCCATCGGATCTTGGGCTGAGCTGAAAGCCCGGTTCATCCAAAACTTCAAGGATACCTGTAGGCAGTCTATGTCAATTGTGGATTTGACTAACTGTAAGCAGCAGGAGGGTGAATCCACGACTCATTGGGTTTGCCGGGTCAAGGAGATCATACATTCATCAGATAAGATGGATGCCGGCTCTGCAGTCTTAATGTTGGAACAGAATTGTTGCTTCGTGCCCCTGAAGATGAAACTCGGGCGGCTTAAGCGCGACTGCAGTGACATGGGCACGCTAATGGCGGCTCTTGTCAAGTACGCCGATTCTGATGGTACCAAGGATCCCCCTTCAGATGATGAAAGGGCAGGGAAGGGAAAGAAGAATGGCAATGGCAAGGGTCCCCAGCATAACCCGGGGAACCAAGGAGGAGGCAAGCGCAAGGCCGATGGCAGCCTAGAGTTTGTAGCCAACGCCAGCTCACAAGGTAATAACCAGCGACGCAAGGGGAGACCCCTCCC
This sequence comes from Triticum aestivum, assembly GCF_018294505.1. NCBI lineage: Eukaryota > Viridiplantae > Streptophyta > Magnoliopsida > Poales > Poaceae > Triticum > Triticum aestivum. The sequence continues at coordinate 83,870,462 of NC_057796.1, read as the reverse complement.
CGCGGCGGCGGGTCAGGTCCGACGCTGGAGCAGCTGTTGAATGAACCTTGTCCAAGGCATGGCTCTAGAGAGAAGCCAGCGACTCATCTATGGAAGGATTGTGCAATCATGAAAGCCTTTAAAAACTACAATGGCCCGGGCGGCGGCTCAGGCGCCGGCGGCTTTCATGGCCCGGGGGGCGGCTCAAATTCTGGTCCTCAGAGTGGTCAAGGGGGCTTTAATCAACAGTCTGGCCAGGGTCATCAACAGCAGCAGGGGGGTTATCAGACCAATCCAAAGCAGCTTAGCGGTGGACAGTATCATGTGTTTACCACTAGTTTGTGCAAGCGAGATCAGAAGCTTCACAAGAGGGCTGTGAATGCGGTTGAGCCGGCGGTCCCACGCTACTTGCGGTGGTCTGAGCAGCCTATAGTGTGGAGTAGGGAGGATCACCCTCCCCGGGTGGATAACCCGGGCCACTTGGCCTTAGTGGTGGCTCCTCAAGTGGGAGGATATAAGTTCACAAAGGTGCTCATGGATGGAGGCAGCAGCATCAACATCCTCTATTATGAGACCTTTCGCCGTATGGGGTTGGTTGATAAGAACCTCAGCCAGTCAAACACCATCTTCCATGGTGTCGTACCTGGTAAGTCGGCTTATCCAGTTGGCAAGATCGAATTGGAAGTGGCCTTTGGTGATGAGAACAACTACAGGGTGGAGAAATTGACCTTTGAGGTGGTCAAGATAAGAAGTCCATACCATGCTATATTTGGACGGCCGGCTTACGCCAAGTTCATGGCACGGCCGTGTTATGTGTACTTACAGCTCAAAATGCCGGGTCACAATGGGACTATTACGGTAAATGGCAGCCGGAAAGTGGCTCTGGAGTGTGAGGAAGGCGACGCGGCTTATGCAGAATCTGTGTGTGCTACAGAGGAGTTGAAGTTTTACAAAGACAATGTTGACCCAACAGATATGACCTCTCTGAAAAAGCCAACCACAGAACAAGAGCCGGCAATGAAATTTAAGTCAGCTGATGAGACTAAACTTGTTGATTTTGTTCCAGGTGACTCATCTCAGCAGTTTAGCATCAGTGCAAATCTGGATCCAAAATAGGAAAGCGCGCTCAACGAGTTCATCCGTGAGAATAGGGACATCTTCACGTGGAAACCTTCTGACATGCCAGGTGTACCTAGAGAACTCGCTGAGCATACTCTCAATGTTGATCCGAATTTAAGCCGGTCAGACAGTTCCTTCGGCGGTTTAATGAGGAAAGGCGGAAAGCTATTGGTGAAGAAGTAGCCCGGCTCTTGGCGGCCGGGTTTATCGTTGAAGTTTTTTCACCCAGAGTGGTTGGCTAACCCGGTGCTCGTGCTCAAGAAGAACGGCACCTGGCGGATGTGTGTGGACTACACGGACTTGAATAAGGCGTGTCCGGCTGGTCCTTTTGCCCTCCCCCGTATTGATCAAATCATTGATGCTACGGCAGGTTGTGCACGTTTAAGTTTCTTGGATGCTTATTCCGGTTATCATCAGATTAAGATGGTAGTTAAGGACCAGGAGAAGACGGCGTTCATCACTCCCTTTGGAGCCTTCTGCTATGTGTCTATGCCTTTGGACTCAAGTGTGCACAGGCGACTTACCAGCGTTGTGTACAGAACTGTCTTCATAAACAGATCGGGCGCAATGTTCACGCTTACGTGGACGATATTGTGGTTAAGTCCATCAAAGAGGAAACTCTGATAGATGATTTGAGGGAAACCTTTGATAATCTCCGGGTCTATAAGATGATGCTTAACCCGGCCAAGTGTGTTTTTGGTGTTCCTGCAGGCAAACTCTTGGGCTTCTTGGTTTCTGACAGAGGCATTGAGGCTAACCCGGAGAAGATCAAGGCCATCACCTCCCTGGCTAAGCCGGCGTGTATCAATGACGTTCAGCGTTTGGTCGGTCGCATTGCTGCTTTAAGCCGGTTCATAAGCCGTTTGGGTGAGAAGGCCATGCCCTTATATCAGTTGATGAAGAAAACTGATAACTTCGTCTGGAATGATGCAGCCAATACCGCCTTTGAGGATTTGAAGAAGCAGCTGGCAGAGCCCCCAGTCCTTGCTGCTCGGTTGATAAAGAGCCCTTACTGCTGTATGTGGCGGCAAGCGCACGAGCCGTCAGTGTGGCTATTGTGGTGGAGCGCAAGGAGGAGGGTAAGGAGCATCCGGTTCAGCGGCCGGTTTATTATGTCAGCGAAGTGCTCATTGAGTCCAAGCAGCGATACCCGCATTGGCAGAAGCTTGTGTATGGTGTGTTCATGGCGAGCCGGAAACTTAAGCATTACTTTCAGGGTCATCCCATCATTGTGGTCAGCTCTGCCCCCCTTGGTGATATCATCCAAAACAGAGAAGCCACAGGGAGAATTGCTAAGTGGGCTATAGAACTTGGTCCTCATGGTCTCAAATATGTGCCACGCACTGCGGTTAAATCTCAGGCCTTGGTGGATTTCATCAATGATTGGACAGAGTCACAAGTGCCTGAACAAAAGCCAGATAACACATATTGGACCATTCACTTCGATGGGTCCAGGCAGTTGGAGGGCTCGGGGGCTGGCGTTGTATTGGCGTCCCCTAAGGGTGACAAGTTCCATTATGTGCTACATTTGATGTTCCCTTGCACTAACAATGCGGCTGAGTACGAGGCCTTGCTCCACGGTCTTCGGATGGCCAAGGAGATGAGCTTGAGCCGGGTAAGGTGCTTTGGTGACTCAGACTTGGTGGCTCAACAAGTATCAGGCAAGTGGGATTCTAAGGATCCTCTCATGGCGGCTTATCGCCGCGAGGTTGATGCCATTGCTGGGCACTTTCAGGGCTACCAAGTGGAGCACATTGATCGCAGGAAGAACGAGGCGGCTAATGCTCTAAGCCGGCTGGGCTCTCAGCGAAAGCCGGTGCCGCCTAACACTTTCCTGGACGTCCTGTATAACCCTTTAGTTAAGTTGCCTACAGAGGAAGACTTGGCTATCCCTGACCCGGAGGCACGACTGGCGGCGGCTCTTCATGTCATACCAGATTGGACAATGCCATATCTGGCTTATATAACCCGGGGAGAGTTGCCTGAGGATGAAACTTTGGCCAGGCAAATAACCCGGCGGGCTAAGTCAATGATCGTTATCGATGGCGAATTGCATCATCGCAGTGTCACGGGAGCATTTCAGCGTTGTGTCTCCCCTGAGGAGGGTCAAGAAATCTTGCGTGAAATTCATGAAGGGGATTGTGGCCATCATGCCGGCTCAAAGTCCCTTGTGGCCAAGGCTTTCCGTCATGGTTTTTATTGGCTGACGGCTCATGCTGATGCAGAGGACTTGGTCAGCAAATGTGATGGTTGCCAGAGGTTTTCACGATGGGCTCACGTGCCGGCTCAAGAACTGAGGATGATCCCAATCACTTGGCCCTTTGCGGTCTGGGGGCTTGATATGGTTGGGCCTTTTAAAAGGTCCAAGGATAAGAAGACCCACCTCTTGGTGGCAGTTGATAAATTCACAAAGTGGGTGGAAGCTGAGCCAGTTAGCAAGTGCGATGCAGCCACGGCGGTTCAATTTATGAAAAAGGTGATTCTCCGCTTTGGCTTTCCGCACAGCATTATAACTGACAATGGCACCAATCTTTCCAAAGGCGCCATGGAAGAGTTTTGTCAAAGAGAGCATATCCGACTTGATGTTTCCTCAGTGGCTCATCCTCAATCCAATGGTCAAGCTGAGAGAGCTAATCAGGAGATTCTGAAGGGCATCAAGCCCCGGCTTTTGGTCCCTTTGCAGCGGACGCTGGGTTGTTGGGTGGAGGAGTTGCCCTCCGTCTTATGGAGTATCAACACTACTCCTAACAGGTCTACAGGCTTCACGCCTTTCTTCATGGTCTATGGAGCAGAAGCAGTCCTTCCTAGTGACATCCGTCACGACTCACCTCGCGTGGCGGCTTACGTTGAGACGGATAATGAACAGGCGCGTCAAGATGCTCTCGACTTGTTGGACGAACAGCGTGATGTGGCAGCAGCCCGTTCAGCGATTTACCAACAAGACCTGCGCCGTTATCATAGCCGCCGGGTCAAATCCCGGGTCTTCCAGGAAGGCGACCTTGTGCTCCGGCTCATCCAGGATCAAACAGATGCACACAAGTTATCCCCACCTTGGGAAGGGCCCTTTGTGGTCAGCAAGAACTTGCACAACGGGTCATATTACCTCATTGACATTCGGGAGCACAAAGATTCACGTAAGTCGGAGGAAGAGACCCGTCGGCCGTGGAACATAGCTCAGCTTCGGCCTTACTACACTTGAGCCACCGGCTCTCGTGGTGTACATATTTCTCTCAGCCATGTATATATTATGATAAGCAATAAAGCAGGACCTCTGTCCTTTTTTCTCCCCCAAATATGCACGTGTTGTTTACATGATGACTTAAAGGAGGATCCGGTTTATGATCGTATTCGAATCTAGCCGTAAGCAGTAAAGTCACTTGGGGGCTTCCTGTTCAAACATGGGTCGTATTCGAACCAAAGAGAACATAGCTGTCGATACCCATTTGATTGGCAATGTGCCGAGCTCATTGGGAGGTTATCTTTGGTCATATTTGAATCATAGTTTAACCCCTCTGAGAACCGACGTGGATCGTATTCGAATCAGCGTCGCTAAACAATTCTTAAAATCACTTGGGGGCTTCCTGTTCAAACATGGGTCGTATTCGAACCAAAGAGAACATAGCTGTCGGTACCCTTTTGATTGGCATCACCACACCCACTGGGGGCTATATGATCATATCCGAATCTTAGCTTAAACCCTTTTGGGCCGGGTCTCTGGTCGTATTCGAACCGGAAGCCCCTAAAGTTCCTCTGCTTTATCATAAGTTTACTCTGATTATGTCAAGGTGTGTACGGCCGGGTCTCACTTTACCGGCTTAACTTTGGTTTACAGTGTTCGTTGAATGCCATGGGTGTCATTACGACGGGTAAATCGGAGTTAAGATACCAACCTTGTTACCCGGGTTATCTAAACCGGAAGTATGCTTACAGGCCGCTAAGTGTATTATTACGGCTGTGTTAAGGATATAATTGAGGACCAGTCTTTTTTGATTCATATTCCGGGTTATCTATCCAAAACACCTGATTCTCAGGGCGGTAAGCTGCCTTGAGACTTGTGATTTGCCTTTCTATGCAGGTTATTTAAAGGCACCTCTTTTAGGTTGAGAAAAACAAAGGGATGATTATAACCCGGAGAAAATATCAAAGAGACAACTTCAAAGGACTTTCGCATTCAATACGTGCACGATGGCACGGCAGAAATAAACTGTTGCACCTATTCTATTACAAAAATTCATCAAGTCTAAGACGGGTGGAACATTGTTTGGTAGACCGCCAGCCAAGTCACGATGCCCGCTGAGTTGAAGTCTCCGGCTCGTTCATGTCTTCTCCTCCGGCTGATCCCAACACCTGGAAGGTTGATGACTTCCAGTCGATGCCGCTGAGAGCTTCGAATTGGGCTTCCTCGTCAATTAACCCGGCCGGGTCAATCTCCGGGGCGAAGGTGTGCTGACGAGCCGGAGGGATCAGGTTGAGGGCTTCATAGCGAGGGGTTGGAATCCTCTGATTCTCCGCATCATAACCCGACTGGTACTTGGTCAGATCCGTGTCGTTCCCGATAAGAGTGGCCACCGGGCGCACAGCCTTCACGCACGCTGCGAAGTCTTTCTGATCGAAAGATGAGCCGTCTTCCTTCAGGCTTGGATAACCCAGGGTGATGTCTGCCGGGTCTAACTCCGGCAGGAAAGCCTTGGCCCGGCTCAGCGCGGCGATCGCTCCGGCTCTCGCAGAGGCCCGTCGCAGCTCTTGGATCCGCTGAGGCAGAACGGCGAGCCGGCGCAGGACTTCTGCCAGGTGAGTCGGCACCTCGTTGGATAGGGCCACCACAGCTAAGGCGCGCTGTGACCCGGTGTAGAGCTGCTCCACCAGGGTGTACACGGCCTTTAGCTTGGTGACCATGCTCTGGTTGAGGTTGGCACTTCTGGGACCTGTTTAACAGAATCAGATAAGCCGGCGACAAGGATGAATCATGAGATGTAAACATTCTAACATGGATGAAAGCCGGTGAGGCGACTTACCGAAGATGGCGGCCACCATTTGGGAAACCTGGCGCTTTAGGCCGGAGAGCTCGGCGGTCTTCTCAGAGAGAGCCTTCTCCGCCTGTTCCGCCCGGGTCACCAGTGCGACCTTCTCTTCAGCCCAGGCTTTTCTCTCAGCATCAAACTCGGTCTTTAACTTTTCTTGCGTGGCAATGCTGGATACAAACTTGGCGTTTGCCTTCCGGGTCTCCATCTCCTGCATCTTCAGCCGGCTCTTGAGGTCCGCAAGGTCCGCCTCTAGCTTCTTGCCCACAGCCTGTATAAATTTCCGGGTTATGACATGAGCAGTTACTATATAAGTCCCAAGCACTTTCCAAGCAAAGACACTTGGCACTTAGGGGCTAATGCATATTGAACGTATCTATCTACATACTGCCGGCTCAATTGAGTAAGCCGGAACCTAAGTCTACAACATATTCAAATCATAAGTCGTCGACTTGGGGGCTAGCATGGAAAAGGTAACTATGCAGTAAGTAAGAAGATAGCAGAAGGATACCTCAGATTTTTGCTGGATCTGGTTTACCATGGCGACCTCGGCGTCCCGGCTCTTGTGTACTTGGCTGATGTAGCCAGAGACGAGCTCTCCAATGCTCAGGTTGCTGTAGTTGGAGAGGTCTAGATTCGCCCGGTGGGGCTGCAGCAACTCCCCCTTAGCGGAGCACTTGGCCAACACGGTCGGTCTCCCCGGCTCAACAAACTCCGTCCAGGTGATTACCACGTCCGGGTCGTCTGCTGGTGGGGCTGAGCCGGAGGCCACCGGGTTAACCGAAGCTTCGGTCGTTGCCTTGGTAGTTGGGGCAGTGGCTTCAGGTGCTGTGTCCATTGGAGTGGTGGCTTCGGGGGTGGAGGCAGCTGGCGGTTCTTGGACTGTCACCGCCGGCTCAGGCAGATCCGGCACTCCGGCCGACTTGGTTTTCTTCACCCTCTTGGTGAGCTTTGCCTGGGCACTGAAAGAACAACAAAGGTTGGTACAAAGAATATGAATAAAGATCCGAACAACATAAGATGATTGTTGTTACCCGGGCGCGGTCTTGAAAGCCGGCAGATTTGACTGCATGGAGTCACCCGAAGAGGGGGAGGTCTCCTGGTAATTGGAGTCAGAAGAGTTGAGTGGCTGACGGATAACACCCGCCAACGGGTGAAAAGGGTACAAGTGGGAAAAAACCTCGGTTCGGCGCTTCCTTGTTGCGTCAGGTAACCCGGCGGAGAGGTCGGTGTCCTTGTTGGTCCGGGTGTGACACCGGCTTTCGTGAACCTGTCGCTTCAAAAGAAATTGAGGGTCTTGATGAGCTAAAGGATGTGAAAAGCTTACTTTCCGGGTTACCCTTCGGACTTTCAGCTGTGGCAAGGGCTCCGAGTCGGAGGAAAGTGACATTACCTCTTCAACCACCGGGTTACTGGCGCCGGTGTCATCCTGTCAATGAGCAAGTGTTGATAAGGCGGACAGCAACAAACAACAAATATGGCAAGAATTTAAAGGCTTACGGGTTACCTCTGACTCGGAGCTGTCGCTTAATTGCATCAGCTCCGAAGCAGTAGGTCTTCTTCCTTTTTTGCGAGGGGCGGCTTTCTTGGTGGCTTTCTTCGCCTTCCTGGCCTTCTTGGCCGCCTCATGGTCATACTTGACCCGCCAGAACTTATCATCAGCCTAAAAAATACAAGGATGAATTCTTAAAACGGTTCAGATGAAGGTTATAGGCAGAAGAAGATAAAAAGTTAAAGTCAGCGGCTTACCGCTGGGGCTGGATTGGTCTTGCAGAAGGGGGCTAACCCGGTCCTTCCGCAGTCTGCCAGGCTCTCGTTTAAAAGAGCCTTGGTCTCTTCCTCTGCAACGTCTTCTGGAAGATCGTTGCGGCTGTGTCTCTGCGGGTCATCCTTTCGCCCTGTGTACTCACACATTAAGCCGGGGCGGCGGCTCAATGGGATCACCCGCCATGAGATCCAGACCCGGACCAGGTCGATTCTGTTCAGACCGTTGCCCAGGAGGGCCTTGATTTTGTTGATAGTAGGAAGCAGAGGCTGGCGCTCCGCTGGAGTAAGCTTGTCCGACAGTGGGTGAGTCGGCTCCAGACGTGTTGGGCGAAAGCCGGGCAGCGGGCTTTCGTCAGCCGGGGATGTATCTTGGCAGTAGAACCAAGTCATGTTCCAATCCTTTGGGTGGCTCGGCGGCTCTGCGTAAGGGAAAAGACAGTCCCTACGCCGCTGGATGGAGATGCCACCTAACTCCAGACTTGGCCCATTGGCACACTCATTCTGGCGGTTTAAGTAAAACAGCTCTCTGAAGAGCAGCAGACTTGGCTCTTCTCCAAGGTAAACCTCGCAGAAGACTTGAAAATTGCAGATGTTGGATACGGAGTTGGGTCCTATATCTTGAGGCCGCAAGTCGAAGAAGTTGAGCACGTCTCTAAAAAACTTTGAGCCGGGCGGTGCGAAACCCCGGCTCATATGATCTGCGAAGATCACTACCTCCCCGTCCCTTGGTTGTGGTCTCTCTTCTGACGGGTCAGGGGCACGGTAGGACATGACTTCTTTCTTAGGCAGATATCCGGACTTAACAAAATTGGCTAGGGTCTCGTCGGTGACGTTGGACCTCATCCAGTTGCAAGTGATGGGGGCCTTGGGAGGCATGGTGAAAGTTGGCAGTCTATGACAAAAAGGAAAAATGTCCGGGTTAATTATAAGCCGGAGATCTACAGTTCAAAACTAAGGTGGCGGCTTATGAAGGGGACTAATGGTATATACTCAAATACAGTGGGTTATTTAAGCCGGAGGATTCTACGAAGCATGGTTTCCTTTAAGCCGGAAGATTCTACGTCGCGTGGTTTCTTTAAACCGGAATTGTAAGCTGCCAAGATTCAATGGTTGCAGTTTTTACTAAGTGTGGTAAAACAGGTTTCACATATTACAGTAACTTTTTTGGATCAAAATGGTCGGGAAAAAGAAAAAATTTCTAGACCTAGAAACAGCAGTGAGGGAGTCCTTGGATTCAAACAGAGTTCTTATGCAGTTCAAGGAAGGCTACTTGCGTGTGAAATGGATCTTAAACAACCACCGCACTAGTTCTATGCAGGACTAACATCAAGCAGGAGCAGTAACTAGGGGAACTACCGAACTTGCGGGCAATGGTGACGAACACGAAGAACGTGGAGAAACCCTACTGCAGATCTACTCTACGGGGTGGTGAGAACTTACCGGAGCTGAAGAGGTGCGGGAGTCGCCGCCGTTTATCTGGTCCGAGTCAGGGTGATGCAGCGGCCAAGGTTGACGAAGACCGGAGGCGAGACGACGGCGGCGGAGTGCGAGCTCAGTGAGAAAGGCAGCAGCGCGAGGAGGAAGAAGGGAGCGTGAGAAGAGCCCGTCGGGCCGGCCTATTTATAAGGCAAGGTCATAAGTGGGCGCGAGATTCAAGGAGACCACGGCGTGGTTATCTCCCCCCCCCCCACGACGCCTCGATTTTCGGAATGGCAGTAAAAGCAAAGATCCGTTGCGGATCTGGTGGAGTAAAAAACGGGCTTAATGGAAGATGACATCACGGCGGATTATCCGGAGTCCAGAGGATGACGTCACGCCGGGTTATGGCCTTCACATGAATGGTAAGCCGGAGATTTTTTCTGTCGGCAGAGTTGAAGATTGACATGAGCCGGCTCAAATCAATCTGGGGCCTAATGTTGAGGATATAGACCTTAGAGTCACCCGCCAGGAGGGGCCGGGTTACTCGTATGGTCGTTGCCAGAAGCCCGGAGCCAAGCTTGAAGACGATGGGCCAGAGATGGGCTAAGACCCGGATATGGCTTAAAGCCCGTGGTTACAATCATTATTATGGTAGAACTTGTAGTGTAAGGCAAGTATAGTTGAGAGTCCGAGCCGGACACTCTTATGAGCCGGACCAGGACTCTAAGGGCTGCTGGGCGTCAGCCTCCCTATATAAAGGGACGACCCGGCAGCGGTTTAGGGACAAGAACAATCTCATCGAGAGCCGGGCATAGCAGTTTAGCTCCCTGGTGATCGTAACCCTAATCAATACCACCTCAAACTGGACGTAGGCTTTTACCTTCACCGTAAGGGGCCGAACCAGTATAAACCCTCGTGTTCCTTGTCCCATATTAACCCCTTCAAGCTTCCCAGTTGCGATGGCTCCACGACCAAGTCCTAGCTCGAGGACATCTGCCGTGACAATTCCACGACAGTTAGGATCATGACGGTCACTGGCTTGGGATTCCGGTTGCCAGTCTGGGACTGTAGGGTGGATGTTTTGCTTGTTTCTCTTGCCTGTTAGCAAACTTGGTTCTTGACCGTACTGAGATATGTGATTCTTTCGCTACCATGAATGATGTAATTTTGGGTCGTGTTGACCTCTGATTGATGAAATATTTATGTGTTGGCATATATTTGCCCTATTGTCACACTTATTTGTCTCTTCATCTCTTTTGGTTATATTTGTTGTGATGTCCATCCTATTTGCCAACTTATGACCCTGCCTGTATGTTATGAAGTCATATCTTGGGGCGACCAAAATGTGCTTGCCCCGCGAAGATAGCAAAGTCTTTGTTGGGACTAGGACTGCATCTTGGACGTTACAACCCACTGCCACGCTAGCCAGTATCATCGCAAGAACGTTAACCGCCACTATGACCGTCAGATCCGGGAACCAGGGCCCAAATCCCACGTGTGTCATCCCCTGGTCAATCTGTTCGGCCTACCGTCACGCTGACGAGCAGGCCGCCACCAGATCCGTAGGTCAACAACCACCGATCGATCCCCTCCCTGGTTGCCCACACCCAAGGCCACATATCAGGGGAGAAGTCCGTCAGATCCAGACCAATGGGCGGGAGCCGACTTCCAGACCACACCAGCGCTGTGAGCCTGACCTCGCCACGGTCGCACCGCACACCCACCCCACACACACGCCGCACACTCGCGCATCATCGCACCGCGATAGGGGAAAACAGGTGGCCCGCCGCCACCTTCCTTGGGGCCGGCCTAGGCTTTGCCAAGGGGACCCTCCAGCAGCGACGAGACTAGTAAGGGAGAGAGAGGATGGTCTAGACAGCTAGGGTCCGGAGAAAGGGAGGCGGCACCCGATCTCAGGCCGTTGCATATGATCATATCATAATTTATGTAAATGAACAAGAAGATAGATATATAGGTCACTACCAATATGTAATCATGATTGCACTCTAACGGATCAAGTAATAGACAAGTTTTAAACATCTAGCAGCCGATGCATTTTTTATAATTGTAGATAAAAATATTTCCTTATGTTTTCAAATCAAAAAATATAAAATACTTAGCTTTTCAAACATTTTTTTTGTTATACCACATGACTTTTATTTATGATAATAATCATATGCGCACGATGGAGCCGACTGGTGGCGCTGGTCGAGCATGTGAGCCCGAGGAGACGACAGGCGTAGCCAGGGCGTGAAAGCGACCACGCTCTCCGTGCACGCCCGCGGCCCCGAGCCAGCCCCTGTCCGGTCATATTTTTTCTTCTAAAAACTGCAGATCTAATTTTGCGTTAGCCCCGGTCAACTGCGCAGCGCACCACACCACAGGGAGGTCGACACGCAAGGGGCTGTGGCGTTCCTGAAGTAGCCAGCATGCCCAAAACGGATACTGCCTACTTACACGAAACGAACACCAGGAATGCATGGTGGCAGTGGTTGCGCAGCGTGCACGCGGTACGCGTCTCTCCACTGCTACACGCATCCCACCCAAGCAGTCAAGCAAATTCTATACATACGGACCATTGTTCAAGGCCAACTTTCAATCTCATTCTAGTGAAAAGGATCATTGCCGAGTGTAAATTTCACCCATCTCTCCACTACACGCCAAGTGTAAATTTCACCCACAGCCCCAAGACCAGCAGCAGCAGGTAATCGGGAGATGCATCGCCTCCTTCCTGAGTCAGTGGGGGCGCTGCTCTCTAGGGTAAGCAATGATCGTTTGCTTTGGGTGTGTGGATGTCTAGCTAGAGCAGTTACCTCGCGATCCTCAAGTTGCTTGGCCGGTGATGACACCAGCCCGGGCCAAGTGCCCTCCCTCGGCTTCATCTATGGAGGTGAATCTGTTGGGCACTCGCAACAACAACTGAGGTTCAGTTCGTGTTTGTGTTGTACTCTCTTCGTCCTATAGTATAAGATGCTTTTGTAAACTACTTATACGTTAGGTTTCAAAAACGTCTTATATTATGAGATGAAAAAAGTAATTTGTAAGGGTTTTGTTTGTTTACCTAACGACAAGCATCTGGTGTAAACTACTTTGGTTTCATTATATGAGAGTGAAGCCAGGGGCGTGAGCCTTTTTCCTCTAAAAACAATCCAAACACCATTTTACGTTAAATCGTGAGCTCGCAAAAGCCGGTTGAAATTCCCCTTGGCCTGAAACAAGATATGTTCTGGATTCAATGTTATGCATAATGATAGCCAAAAATGGTAAACAAGATATCAATAGGACCTACTTTAGCGTCCTCGAAGGTACTTTGAAGATAAATCATAAGCGCCCTCAATAGGAAGGAGGATGACTGCACATTTTTTTCCTGAAAGAAACCAGTCAACTTTACGTCTCTCGACTACATATAAATTTCAACTACAACCCCCAAAAAATAGTTACATTAGATCTTAAGCTCATAAGAGCCGGTTGAAATTCCATTGGACCCGGGTCGGTCGATTGAAATCAATTTACTATGAATTTTTATTACTTCCTCATATCCAAATTAACTGACGCGCACTTAGTACAACTTTAGTACAAAGCTTTAGTATAAAATTGTACTTATTAAATGTGCGTCAATTGTGCGTCAATTGATGTGGATCAGAGGGAGTATTGGTTTTATTATGTTTAACCCTTGTGCACCAAACTAGCCTCTCCCCAAGTGGCTCCACCCAATCAGACCCAGTGAGCAGGGCGAGCGGTCGAGCCCCATCCACCTCCATAAAACCCTCCTTGTTGTGCTGCTCAGAGCTCAGGCTCACAACCGCGTCTGGCAGGAGGACAGCACCGCGTCTGCGAGGTACGCTCCACCCCCGCCCCCTACCCCCACCCCACTCCCGCCCCTTTCATCTCTTCCACGAATTAAGCGCGATTCTGGTGCGATTGTGGTTACTGTGAGCTGGGGAGAAGAAAGAAAATGAAAGGGGGGAGAGCCTGCAATCGTTCATCAGTGGTGGACAGTTTGGGGTTTTCCAATGCAAGCTCCTATGTTTCTTTATAGGGTATTTTTTTACAGATCAAGATTGAGGCGCTCCTTTTTCTTTTCATCCTGCTTCGTTTGTGGAGCTCTGTCCTGATCTTCTTTTTCAGCCTTCATCGTTCACCAACAATTATTTTGGTTGAGACCTTCGCTGCCTTTTTTTTAAAACATAGACGCTAGGAGCGTTCGGCTTTAAATTAATAAAGCCCACAACATAGGCAGCGTAACAGACAAAGTTTGGACCTCGAACACGAGCACGGAGGCTCAGGCCACGACGACGCGTAGGCACAAGAGATTAGGCCGGGCCAACAGGCACACGCAGCAATGCAGTACAGGCCCGGAGGCTGAGCATAGAGCACGCAGGCTCGCTCGCGAGACAAAAGGGCCACTTCACGACGCAGAAGTGGCTGATGGCTCCCTAGCCAAAACGTAGATCTGGCGAAGACGATCTTGGGCATGCTTCAGTTTTTCAGTATCCTTGCGCTTCGCCAACGGACTCCACTGCTGCAGAAGGAGATTGCATTTGTAAATTATGTTAGCAGGGTGAGATGGGAAGATACCCTCGATTACGAGCTTGTTCCTAGTGAGCCAGACGGCCCAGGTCAAGGCGCCGATGCAACTCCAGAGCACCCGGTTGTTGCCACCGTGAACCGAGGCTACTATGGTAGCGAGGTCGGACGCGGACCGGGGGTCCCAGGAGGTGTTGGCCGCTGCACGAACGGCGCTCCAAGAAAAACGTGCCAGCGGACAGCGGAAGAATACATGGGTCGCATCCTCCATGACGTTACATATCGCACACAGGCCGGTCGACGGCCCATTGCGTTTGGCGACGTTTGCCGAAGTGGGCAGTCTATTACGGAACAGTTGCCAGAAAAAGACCTTAATCTTAAGCGGAAGGCGCGCGCTCCACAAGCCATTTGGCACCTGGAAGGAAGGTCCCTGGCACAGCTTACGGTAAAGAGACTTGACTGAAAACTTGCCCGACGGGGTGAGGGCCCAGGTGACCGTGTCCTCGGTCGACGACAGCGAAACCGGCGCAATGCAATCAAGCAGTTCTGTTAAGTGAGCTTGTTCTGCTCTCGTTAACTCTCTCCGAAAATGTAACGCCGGCGGGGAAGAGGCCAGAGCCATGGCAACTGTTTGCTCCGGGTTTACAGCCAAGGCATAGAGGTTCTGGAAATCAGACCAAAGGGGTTGGGATCCCACCCAGTGGTCGAGCCAGAAACGGACCGAACGACCGTTACCAATGGAGAACTTGGCTCCCAGAGCGAAAGCCGGCCGGACCGCTTGGAGGTCGTTCCAGAAAGGAGATCCCCTCGTCACACCCTCGAAAAAATTCCCGATCGGGAAGTACTTGGCACGCAGCAGGTCTACCCACAGACCCGTCGCTCCCTGCGAGAGCTTCCAAATCCATTTACACATGAGAGCAATGTTCTGGATTCTGGTATTTGTGCCCCTAGCCCTCCCAGGTCCTTGGGACGGCACACCGCAACCCACTTCACCATGTGATACTTGCGTTTTGGTCCCGAGCCTTCCCAAAAGAAACGGGACCGCGGTGTGTCCATCTTGGCGTGAACCCCTTCCGCCAGGAGGAACAGACCCATAGCAAATTGCGGTAGCGAGGAGAGGCTCGCGTTCGTGAGCACCAACCTAGCTGCAGAGGATAGGTACTTCCCCCTCCACGGGCAGACTCGCTTTCCCACCTTGGTCCAGAGCGAAGCCCACCCGTCGATCTTGATGCGTTTGGCATCCAACGGGAGACCGAGGTAGGTAAACGGCATATTGCCAAGTTTGCAATTGAGCAAGTCCGCAATACGTCTACCTTCGGCCGCCTCCATGCCCATGGGCATCACTTCACACTTGTGGAAGTTGATTTTAAGCCCTGACATGAGCTCGAAGCTAATCAGCAAGGCTTTGACCGTAGCCACACTATGGAGGTCGGGTTGGAACAACAATAGCGTATCGTCCGCGTATTGCAAGTGTGAAATCCCCCTGGGATGAGGTGTCCCAACACCCCTTTTATGTGTCCTGCCTTCGTTGCTTTCCGCGGCATAGCCGCCAACGCAACGGCGACAAAGTTGAACAAGAGCGGCGACATGGGATCGCCTTGGCGTAAACCACGCTTGTTCCTGAGGAAGTGCCCTACTTCTCCATTCACCGATACCGCAGTTTGGCCCCCCGAGACCAATTGCATGACTCGGTGCACCCATAAGGGCGAAACACCTCGACTGGTGAGGATCTGCCTGAGGAAGTCCCAATTAACGCGGTCATAGGCCTTCTCGAAGTCTAATTTAAGGAGGATCGCAGGTTCATGCGTGCGCTTAAGCTCGTGGAGGGACTCTTGCAGAGCTAGCGGCCCCTCCAAAATGTTTCTACCACGTATGAACGCCGATTGAGAGCGACTAATGGTGCGATGGGCGATCGGCGAGAGCCGCGTGGCGCAACCTTTGGCGCAGATTTTAAACGGAACGTTGATCAGCGCGATGGGTCTGTACTGGCGAATGTTATCCGCCCCAGGCATTTTTGGGATCAGCGAGAGTACGCCGTAGTTTAACCTAGCAATGTCCACAAAGCCACGCATGAAGCCGTTACAGACCTCGTATATGGGATCGTGCAGCAATGGCCAAACATGCTTAAACATCGCCACCGGCCACCCGTCCGGCCCCGGAGCCGTGTCTGCTCTCATGCTCAGGAGAGCGTCGTCAATCTCCTTAGGGAGAAACGCGAGCCCCAACTCTTCGTTCTCGCTATGGAGGACCTTTTGGGACGGGAGCCACACGTCCGCGTTCAGACGTGCGTGTTGCGCCTCGTCGGTCCCCATCAGACTTATGAAGAAGTCGTAGATATGTTGGGTAATCTCCGATTGTTGTAGAAGAAGCCCCTGCTCCGTCTGCAACCTAAGAATTGAGCATTTCCTGCGCCTGCCGTTCGCGTACGCGTGGAAATACTGAGTATTCGCATCTCCTTTGAGCGTCCACTTGAGGCCTCCCCTACGCCTCCAGTATTCCTCCTCAGATCGCAGCAGAGCTTCGACTTGCCCTTCCAAGGCGTATCGATGCGCCCATTCTTGCTCTGAGAAAGGACGTGTGTCCGCTTGATTGTCTAGCAGTGTTATTTCATCAAGTAACCTCTCCCTGAGGACCTTGTCAGCACACCCCTGGTTCGCACCCCATCCCTTTAGGCTTGCGCGGAGGTGACCTGCGACAGCGATCCAGAACTCCATAGGGCCGCGTTGCCGGCCTGCGAGTTGGACGCTTCGCAACCATCTCTCCCTAAAGATGGTGTCGAAATCAGGAACCTCAAACCACGCGGTTTCGAAGAAGAAACGTGTGCTGCGGCGAATCCTATCTTCCCCTGAAGATCAGATGAGGGGAACATGGTCCGATCCGATCCTTGTTTCAGCAAGGAGCGAACATAACGGAAACACCACCTCCCAGTCCGGAGACATGAAAACACGGTCCAGGACGGATCGCACCGGGGCTAGTTGCTTGTTAGTCCAAGTATACCTTGCCCCTGGCCACTTCCCTAAGTGCCATAGATGCAATAGCATTGTTGAACATGGCCACCCTTGGCCAATTGATATTGTCGTTGTTTTTATTTCCACCCGAACGGATCAGGTTAAAGTCACCTCCCACCATTAACGGGATTTGAGCTGCCGAAATCTCCCTCACCTTGGCTTCAAGTTCTCCCAAGAACTCGGCCGAGCGTGAGTGATCTGTTGGTCCATAGACTTGCACGATCACCAGCTCGCGTAGCGACGCTCGCACGCGGATGTTAGCAGCAATGAAGAAGGTGCCGACCTCCCAGGTCAGCACCTCGAACGTGGCGCTGCAGAAACCGAGCAGCATACCGCCCGAATGGCCCATCGCCGGCTTATGGTGCCAAACAAAGCGCTCTAGGGGATCTATGGCTAGGATATCGTGGTGTCTAAACTCTGATCTAATCGTTTCCTGAAGACCTACGATATCAATGGCTTCTTTCCTAATATATTCTTTGAGTTGGATGCACCGACCCGCGTGACCGAAGCCACGAATGTTCCAAAGGAGCGCACGCATCTAGATGACGCGGTTGCGCAGGCGCACCCCCTTGAGGTGATCGCCTTGGCCACGCGCCTCACCTTGCCGCAGCGAGGCGAGGGAGGAGCAGCAACCCCTGTTGCTGTCTCCCCTTCGGGCCGGATCGCTAACGACGTCAAGGGCTCAGCCTCAAGTGCCAGACAATCCGCTTGTTGAGCAGCCGCCTTAGAATGTCATCTTGATCTTTTGCCTCTGATGTGCACAGATCTAATTTTATACTGTGAGGTGGGGAGAAGAGAAGTGAAGGGACGAACTTGCCGTCTTCTTTTGGTGGGCTTATTATTATGATTACTTGCTCATGGGTTGTGGTTTTCCGAAGCAAGTTCTTGGCCACGTGCTTTTTTTCTTGATTACAATTTTCTACGTTTGTGGAGCTCTTGATCTTCATTTCCCTTTTTGGCGGAAGATATTTGGTTGAGATCTGCAGTGCCTTTCGAGATTATCATGTTCATTTGTTTCTAATTTACCACAACTCTGTATGTTCTTAGCGGAGCGTATATATGTTGATTTATGAGATGGTGATTGATTTCGATTGCAGAGGATTCCTGGAGAGACCAAGTGCAAGAGCTATGGGCAACTCCTGTGTTACTGGCGCCTGCAGTAAGGGTTTCTTTTGAGCTAGCTTCCTTTTGCTTCTTACTGGGCAACTTGTCATAATAATTCGTTTGAGCATTGTTGTTACTGGTGGATGTAAGGGTTTATTTTGAGCATTTGTTTTGCTTCTTACTTGAACTAGTCTAGATGGTTCATCTTATAAACAGGGTTCAGATCGTTTCACAAAACTCAGAAAAGAGGAGTTGAATTATTTAACTGAAAGACAAACGAAATGTATTATGGCATGCAAAAAAAAGGTGTTCATCCTTTTCTTTCACCTCCTGTTCAGTTAAAGTAACCATCATACAGATGCTTTGAAATTCCCAATAACATATAGTACATTTTTCTTGAATACTTAGAAGAGTCGAACGTGACATGGGGTGCCGGCGCAACTGGTTGTGTAGAGAGCGAGAAGAGCAAATAGTACTTCACACAAATTGACAAAACTGCACTAATTTAATGGATCAAGCACGATGCTGTTATATATTGTGGTCTTTGATGCTGTTACCGATGCAAGAATCGTTGTTTTGTAGGCAAGGGTTCCAATGGGTCGGGGACAACCTTCAAATGGAGGATCGATGGTTTCTCCTCGCTTCTCGATAAGGATGAAGGATGGACCAACTCCAGTGTGTTTGTGATCAAGGGGCTTAACTGGTACAAATTACTACTTTTTTGTGCTATTCGATAGCTTGATGCATCCATATCAGGAACAAAATTCATTCTTTACTTTATCTTGACTTGATTTGCAGGTACCTGATGCTGAACCCAAGGGACAGAAAGAGTGGCGACCAGAATGAATATGTTACTCTTAAACTTGTCCTGACTAAAGTATCTGAGAGATCCCATATGGTCGCGGAGACAACTTTCAAGTTCCTGATATATGACCAATTATATGGGAAGCACCATGAAGAGCATCAAGGTACGTTAGCTCCATGGAGTAGTCCTTTAAGGTTCGCAACTAGTCGGTTACTAGATTGATAGTGTAGATTATAACCTGTTTCTCAAGAGGAGTACAATAGTTATGAAACAGAGAGAGAGAGAGAGAGAGAGAGAGTGTGTGTGTGTGTGTTAAAGGCATCATTTCTTTGTTCATTGCCTTACATTTCAGTATTTTGTTTGTAGTGAGCCACGATTTTCAGGCTACAGGCAGATTCTCTGGGATCTCATGCATGATCCCCCTCGCGACGTGTGTTTGGTTGGGGAACCAACTGTCATGGAATGGAATGGTTCCATTCCAAAGGAATGGGTCCGTTCCATTCCTGTGTTTGGTAGGAGCAAAAGAGCGGAACGGGTTGGTTCCATTCCGTTGTTTGGTTGGAAGAACGGAATAAAAAATGGAATGATATAAATTCAAAATTTCGGCAGCATTTCATTTGTATTTTCAAGAAAGACAACATGACAATATATATTGACAATCTTAACATATAAATGACAGCACATATAACACAGGTTTCAACAACACATAAAACACAGGTTTCCCAAAAGCAATCAGAGTGCAATAGAGCCATGCATGTCAAGTTCACATACTTGACAGCCACACATGTCAAGTTCACATACCAAATGTCCAAAAGCAATCAAAGTGCACTACAGCCATACATGTCAAATTCACATACTTGGCAACCATACAACCATATCAAATTTAGAAGTTCTTCTTGACATACCTACTCACCCAAACGGACTTGTTGATTTGGGTAAGTTTCATGAAGGCTCTTGCAGTCTTGGGGTTGTCCACAAGATGAGCATAGTAATGGGCTAGGTGCTCCTCTTCAAAATCTGGCAATGTGGATAATACATCCCAAAGGTCATCGGGTATGTCATCATCATCTCCACTAGACTTCACAAGCGCTTCAGCCACAAGTTTGAACCCATCTTTGAGAGTGATAACTAGTGGATCCTCAACAACGTGCTTTATCTTAGCCTTCTTTTTGGGTGGTGCTTTGGGGTCAGAAGACTCACCAACATGTGGTGACGTGTTCACCTCACCATTCTCCTCGTCTTCGAGATCAATAGAAAGAAGATCATTGCCAGACCTAGCATTCTGCCCCTTGGCCCCCATTGTCCCATAAATGGAAGCCATGGCATGATAGTGTTCAATTGGTGTATTCAAGAAGGGGGCATCAGCTTTGTGGGTCTACAAACATTGTGCAAATTGATTAGCATAATGCAAACATAAATGGCATCAGATTTGTGGGGTGAGAAGCATACCATACAATGCCCTGCATAGTGCTCCTCGCTGAGCCTAATTGTGCAAGTATCTTCATCCCATAGAGCTCCACTTAAATTCTTCAAGTTGGCTACCCTTCCCCATATCTTCTGTTGGAGATCGTTGCAGAAATTAAAAAAATTCTACGCATCACCAAGAACAATCTATGGAGTCTTCTAGCAACGAGAGGGAAAAGAGTGCATCTACATACCCTTGTAGATCACACGCGGAAGCGTTCAAGAGAACGGGGTTGATGGAGTCGTACTCGTCGTGATCCAAATCACCGATGATCCTAGCGCCTAACGGACGGCACCTCCGCGTTCAACACACGTACGGAGCGGGGACGTCTCCTCCTTCTTGATCCAGCAAGGGGGGAGGAGAAGTTGATGGAGATCCAGCAGCACGACGGCGTGGTGGTGGAAGTAGCGGGATCCCGGCAGGGCTTCGCCAAGCGCAAGCGGGGAGGAAGAGGTGTCACGGGAGGGAGGGAGGTGCCAGGGCTTGGGGTGCTGCTCCCATGCGCCTCCCCACTATATATAGGGGTGGAGGGGGCTGGTTTCTTGCCCTCCAAGTCCATTGGGGCGTTGGCAAAGGTGGGGGAAAGAAATCCCATCATTTCCCATCCCCATCGATTGTTATCCCCCCTTTTTAGGGATCTTGATCTTATCCCTTCGGGATATGATCTTATTCCTTCTAAGGTGGGATCTTGGTGCGCCTTGACCAGGGGTGTGGGGCCTTGCCCCCACTACCCACGTTCATGTGGGTCCCCCCATGCAGGTGGGCCCCACTTCGGAACCTTCTAGAACCTTCCCGGTACAATACCGAAAAATCCCGAACATTTTCCGGTGGCCAAAATAGGACTTCCCATATATAAATCTTTACCTCCGGACCATTCCGGAACTCCTCGTGACGTCCGGGATCTCATCCGGGACTCCGAACAACTTTTGGTTAACCGCATACTAATATCTCTACAACTCTAGCGTCACTGAACCTTAAGTGTGTAGACCCTACGGGTTCGGGAGACATGCAGACATGACCGAGACGACTCTCCGGTCAATAACCAACAGCGGGATCTGGATACCCATGTTGGCTCCCACATGTTCCACGATGATCTCATCGGATGAACCACGATGTCGAGGATTCAATCAATCCCGTATACAATTCCCTTTGTCAATCGGTACCTTACTTGCCCGAGATTCGATCGTCGGTATCCCAATACCTTGTTCAATCTCGTTACCGGCAAGTCACTTTACTCGTACCGTAATGCATGATCCCGTGACCAAACACTTGGTCACATTGAGCTCATTATGATGATGCATTACCGAGTGGGTCCAGAGATACCTCTCCGTCATACGGAGTGACAAATCCCAGTCTCGATTCGTGCCAACCCAACAGACACTTTCGGAGATACCCGTAGTGCACCTTTATAGCCACCCAGTTACGTTGTGACGTTTGGCACACCCAAAGCACTCCTATGGCATCCGGGAGTTGCACAATCTCATGGTCTAAGGAAATGATACTTGACATTTGGAAAAGCTCTAGCAAACGAACTACACGATCTTGTGCTATGCTTAGGATTGGGTCTTGTCCATCACATCATTCTCCTAATGATGTGATCCCGTTATCAATGACATCCAATGTCCATAGTCAGGAAACCATGACTGTCTGTTGATCAACGAGCTAGTCAACTAGAGGCTCACTAGGGACATGTTGTGGTCTATGTATTCACACATGTATTACGGTTTCCGGATAACACAATTATAGCATGAACAATAGACAATTATCATGAACAAGGAAATATAATAATAACCATTTTATTATTGCCTCTAGGGCATATTTCCAACAGTCTCCCACTTACACTAGAGTCAATAATCTAGTTACATTGTGATGAATCGAACACCCATAGAGTTCTGGTGTTGATCATGTTTTTCTCTAGGGAGAGGTTTAGTCAACGGATCTGCTACATTCAGGTCCGTATGTACTTTACAAATATCTATGTCTCCATTTTGAACATTTTCACGAATGGAGTTGAAGCGATGCTTGATATGCCTGGTCTTCTTGTGAAACCTGGGCTCCTTGGCAAGGGCAATAGCTCCTGTGTTGTCACAGAAGAGAGTCATCGGGCCCGACGCATTGGGAATAACTCCTAGGTCGGTAATGAACTCCTTCACCCAGATTGCTTCTTGTGCTGCCTCTGAGGCCGCCATGTATTCCGCTTCACATGTAGATCCCGCCACAACGCTTTGCTTGCAACTGCACCAGCTTACTGCCCCACCATTCAAAATATACACGTATCCGGTTTGTGACTTAGAGTCATCCAGATCTGTGTCGAAACTAGCATCGACGTAACCCTTTACGACGAGCTCTTCGTCACCTCCATAAATGAGAAACATATCCTTAGTCCTCTTCAGGTACTTCAGGATATTCTTGACCGCTGTCCAGTGTTCCATGCGGGGATTACTTTGGTACCTTCCTACCAAACTTACGGCAAGGTTTACATCAGGTCTGATACACAGCATGGCATACATAATAGACCCTATGGCCGAGGCATAGGGGACGACACTCATCTTTTCTCTATCTTCTGCCGTGGTCGGGCATTGAGCCGTGCTCAATTGCACACCTTGCAATACAGGCAAGAACCCCTTCTTGGACTGATCCATATTGAACTTCTTCAATATCTTGTCAAGGTACGTACTTTGTGAAAGACCAATGAGGCGTCTTGATCTATCTCTATAGATCTTGATGCCTAATATATAAGCAGCTTCTCCAAGGTCCTTCATTGAAAAACACTTGTTCAAGTAGGCCTTTATGCTTCCAAGAATTCTATATCATTTCCCATCAACAGTATGTCATCCACATATAATATGAGAAATGCTACAGAGCTCCCACTCACTTTCTTGTAAACACAGGCTTCTCCATAAGTCTGTGTAAACCCAAACGCTTTGATCATCTCATCAAATCGAATGTTCCAACTCCGAGATGCTTGCACCAACCCATAGATGGAGCGATGGAGCTTGCATACCTTGTTAGCATTCTTAGGATCGACAAAACCTTCCAGCTGCATCATATACAATTCTTCCTTAAGAAAGCCGTTAAGGAATGCCGTTTTGACGTCCATTTGCCATATCTCATAATCATAGAATGCGGCAATTGCTAACATGATTCAGACGGACTTCAGCTTCGCTACGGGTGAGAAAGTCTCATCGTAGTCAACCCCTTGAACTTGTCGATAACCCTTAGCGACAAGTCGAGCCTTATAGATGGTCAAATTACCATCCGCGTCTGTCTTCTTCTTAAAGATCCATTTATTTTCTATGGCTCGCCGATCATCGGGCAAGTCAGTCAAAGTCCATACTTCGTTTTCATGCATGGATCCTATCTTGGATTTCATGGCTTCTAGCCATTTGTCGGAATCTGGGCCCGCCATTGCTTCTTCATAGTTTGAAGGTTCACCGTTGTCTAACAACATGATTTCCAGGACAGGGTTGCCATACCACTCTGGTGTGGAACGTGTCCTCGTGGACCTACGAAGTTCAGTAGTAACTTGATCCGAAGTACCTTGATCATCATCATTAGCTTCCTCTCTAGTCAGTGCAGGCACCACAGGAACATCTTCCTGAGCTGCGCTACTTTCCGGTTCAAGAGGTAGTACTTCATCAAGTTCCACTTTCCTCTCACTTACTTCTTTTGAGAGAAACTCTTTCTCCAGAAAGGACCCGTTCTTGGCAACAAAGATCTTGCCTTCGGATCTGAGGTAGAAGGTATACCCAATGGTTTCCTTAGGGTATCCTATGAAGACGCATTTTTCCGACTTGGGTTCGAGCTTTTCAGGTTGAAGTTTCTTGACATAAGCATCGCATCCCCAAACTTTTAGAAACGACAGCTTAGGTTTCTTCCCAAACCATAATTCATACGGTATCGTCTCAACGGATTTCGACGGAGCCCTATTTAAAGTGAATGCGGCAGTCTCTAGAGCATAGCCCCAAAATGAGAGCGGTAGATCGATAAGAGACATCATAGATCGCACCATATCCAATAGAGTGCGATTACGACGTTCGGACACACCATTTCGCTGAGGTGTTCCAGGCGGCGTGAGTTGTGAAACTATTCCACATTTCCTTAAGTGTGTGCCAAATTCGTGACTCAAATATTCCCCTCCACGATCTGATCGTAAGAACTTTATTTTCCTGTCACGTTGATTCTCAACCTCACTCTGAAATTCCTTGAACTTTTTAAAGGTCTCAGACTTGTGTTTCATTAGGTAGACATACCCATGTCTACTCAAGTCATCAGTGAGAGTGAGAACATAACGATAGCCACTGCGAGCCTCAACACTCATTGGACCGCACACATCAGTATGTATGATTTCCAATAAGTTGGTTGCTCGCTCCATTGTTCCGGAGAACGGAGTCTTGGTCATCTTACCCATGAGGCATGGTTCGCACGTGTCAAACGATTCGTAATCAAGAGACTCCAAAAGTCCATATGCATGGAGCTTCTTCATGCGTTTGACACCAATGTGACCAAGACGGCAGTGCCACAAGTATGTGGGACTATCATTATCAACCTTACATCTTTTGGTATTCACACTATGAATATGTGTAACACTACGTTCGAGATTCATTAAGAATAAACCATTAACCAGCGGGGCATGACCATGAAACATATCTCTCATATAAATAGAACAACCATTATTCTCGGATTTAAATGAGTAGCCATCTCAAATTAAACGAGATCCTGCTACAATGTTCATGCTCAAAGCTGGCACTAAATAACAATTATTAAGGTTTAAAACTAATCCCGTAGGTAAATGTAGAGGTAGCGTGCCGACGGCGACCACATCGACCTTGGAACCATTCCCGACGCGCATCGTCACCTCGTCCTTTGCCAGTCTCCGTTTATTCCGCAGCTCCTGCTTTGAGTTACAAATATGAGCAACCGCACCGGTATCAAATACCCAGGAGCTACTACGAGTACTGGTAAGGTACACATCAATAATATGTATATCACATATACCTTTGGTGTTGCCGGCCTTCTTGTCCGCTAAGTACTTGGGGCTGTTCCGCTTCCAGTGACCACTTCCCTTGCAATAAAAGCACTCAGTCTCAGGCTTGGGTCCATTCTTTGGCTTCTTCCTGGCAACTGGCTTACCGGGCGCGGCAACTCCCTTGGCGTCCTTCTTGAAGTTCTTCTTACCCTTGCCTTTCTTGAACTTAGTGGTTTTATTCACCATCAACACTTGATGTTCCTTTTTGATCTCCACCTCCGCTGATTTCAGCATTGAATATACCTCAGGAATGGTCTTTTCCATCCCCTGCATATTGAAGTTCATCACAAAGCTCTTGTAGCTCGGTGGAAGCGACTGAAGGATTCTGTCAATGACCGCGTCATCCGGGAGATTAACTCCCAGCTGAGTCAAGCGGTTGTGCAACCCAGACATTTTGAGTATGTGTTCACTGACAGAACTATTTTCCTCCATCTTACAACTGAAGAACTTGTCGGAGACTTCATATCTCTCGACCCGGGCATGAGCTTGGAAAACCATTTTCAGCTCTTCGAACATCTCATATGCTCCGTGTTGCTCAAAACGCTTTTGGAGCCCCGGTTCTAAGCTGTAAAGCATGCCGCACTGAACGAGGGAGTAATCATCAGCACGCTGCTGCCAAGCGTTCATAACGTCTTGGTTCTCTGGGATGGGTGCGTCACCTAGCGGTGCTTCTAGGACATAATCTTTCTTGGCAGCTATGAGGATGATCCTCAGGTTCCGGACCCAGTCCGTATAGTTGCTGCCATCATCTTTCAGCTTGGTTTTCTCTAGGAACGCGTTGAAGTTGAGGGAAACATTAGCGTGGGCCATTTGATCTACAAGACATATTGTAAAGATTTTAGACTAAGTTCATGATAATTAAGTTCATCTAATCAAATTATTCAATGAACTCCCACTCAGATAGACATCCCTCTAGTCATCTAAGTGAAACATGATCCGAGTCAACTAGGCCGTGTCCGATCATCACGTGAGACGGACTAGTCAACAGCGGTGAACATCTTCATGTTGATCGTATCTTCTATACGACTCATGCTCGACCTTTCGGTCTTCCGTGTTCCGAGGCCATGTCTGTACATGCTAGGCTCGTCAAGTCAACCTAAGTGTATTGCGTGTGTAAATCTGGCTTACACCCGTTGTATTCGAACGTTAGAATCTATCACACCCGATCATCACGTGGTGCTTCGAAACAACGAACCTTCACAACGGTGCACAGTTAGGGGGAACACTTTCTTGAAATTATTGCGAGGGATCATCTTATTTAAGCTACCGTCGTTCTAAGCAAATAAGATGTAAAACATGATAAACATCACATGCAATCAAATAGTGACATGATATGGCCAGTATCATATTGCTCCTTTGATCTCCATCTTCGGGGCGCCATGATCATCTTCGTCACCGGCATGACACCATGATCTCCATCATCATGATCTCCATCATCATGATCTCCATCATCGTGTCTTCATGAAGTTGTCACGCCAACGATTACTTCTACTTCTATGGCTAACGTGTTTAGCAATAAAGTAAAGGAATTTACATGGCGTTATTCAATGACACGCAGGTCATACAAAAAATAAAGACAACTCCTATGGCTCCTGCCGGTTTTCATACTCATCGACATGCAAGTCGTGATTCCTATTACAAGAACATGATCAATCTCATACATCACATATATTTCATTCATCACATCCTTTTGGCCATATCACATCACAAGGCATATGCTGCAAAAACAAGTTAGACGTCCTCTAATTGTTGTTGCATGTTTTTACGTGGCTTCTATAGGTTTCTAGCAAGAACGTTTCTTACCTACGTAAAACCACAACGTGATATGCCAACTTCTATTTACCCTTCATAAGGACCCTTTTCATGGAATCCGATTCGAGTAAAGTGGGAGAGACAGACACCCGCTAGCCACCTTATGCAACTAGTGCATGTCAGTCGGTGGAACCTGTCTCACGTAAGCGTACGTGTAAGGTCGGTCCGGGCCGCTTCATCCCACGATGCCGCCGAAACAAGATAAGACTAGTAGTGGCAAGAAAATTGACAACATCTACGCCCACAACAAGTTTGTGTTCTACTTGTGCATAGAAACTACGCATAGACCTAGCTCATGATGCCACTGTTGGAGATTGTTGCAGAAATTAAAAAATTTCTACGCGTCACCAAGAACAATCTATGGAGTCTTCTAGCAACGAGAGGGAAAAGAGTGCATCTACATACCCTTGTAGATCGCGCGCGGAAGCGTTCAAGAGAATGGGGTTGATGGAGTCGTACTCGTCGTGATCCAAATCACCGATGATCCTAGCGCCGAACGGACGGCACCTCCGCGTTCAACACACGTACGGAGCGGGGATGTCTCCTCCTTCTTGATCCAGCAAGGGGGAGGAGAAGTTGATGGAGATCCAGCAGCACGACGGCGTGGTGGTGGAAGTAGCGGGATCCCGGCAGGGCTTCGCCAAGCGCAAGCGGGGAGGAAGAGGTGTCACGGGAGGGAGGGAGGTGCCAGGGCTTGGGGTGCTGCTCCCATGCGCCTCCCCACTATATATAGGGGTGGAGGGGGCTGGTTTCTTGCCCTCCAAGTCCATTGGGGCATTGGCAAAGGTGGGGGAAAGAAATCCCATCATTTCCCTTCCCCATCGATTGTTATCCCCCCTTTTTAGGGATCTTGATCTTATCCCTACGGGATATGATCTTATACCTTCTAAGGTGGGATCTTGGTGCGCCTTGACCAGGGGTGTGGGGCCTTGCCCCCACTACCCACGTTCATGTGGGTCCCCCCATGCAGGTGGGCCCCACTTCGGAACCTTCTAGAACCTTCCCGGTACAATACCGAAAAATCCCGAACATTTTCCGGTGGCCAAAATAGGACTTCCCATATATAAATATTTACCTCCGGACCATTCCGGAACTCCTCGTGACGTCCGGGATCTCATCCGGGGCTCCGAACAACTTTTGGTTAACCGCATACTAATATCTCTACAACTCTAGCGTCACCGAACCTTAAGTGTGTAGACCCTACGGGTTCGGGAGACATGCAGACATGACCGAGACGACTCTCCGGTCAATAACCAACAGCGGGATCTGGATACCCATGTTGGCTCCCACATGTTCCACGATGATCTCATCAGATGAACCACGATGTCGAGGATTCAATCAATTCCGTATACAATTCCCTTTGTCAATCGGTACGTTACTTGCCCGAGATTCGATCGTCGGTATCCCAATACCTTGTTCAATCTCGTTACCGGCAAGTCACTTTACTCGTACCGTAATGCATGATCCCGTGACCAAACACTTGGTCACATTGAGCTCATTATGATGATGCATTACCGAGTGGGTCCAGAGATACCTCTCCGTCATACGGAGTGACAAATCCCAGTCTCGATTCGTGCCAACCCAACAGACACTTTCGGAGATACCCGTAGTGCACCTTTATAGCCACCCAGTTACGTTGTGAAGTTTGGCACACCCAAAGCACTCCTATGGCATCCGGGAGTTGCACAATCTCATGGTCTAAGGAAATGATATTTGACATTTGGAAAAGCTCTAGCAAACGAACCACACGATCTTGTGCTATGCTTAGGATTGGGTCTTGTCCATCACATCATTCTCCTAATGATGTGATCCCGTTATCAATGACATCCAATGTCCATAGTCAGGAAACCATGACTGTCTGTTGATCAACGAGCTAGTCAACTAGAGGCTCACTAGGGACATGTTGTGGTCTATGTATTCACACATGTATTACAATTTCTCGATAACACAATTATAGCATGAACAATAGACAATTATCATGAACAAGGAAATATAATAATAACCATTTTATTATTGCCTCTAGGGCATATTTCCAACATCTTCCTCCACTTCTTGAGATGATTTTTGACTTGATCTCCAGTGACAGAAAGCTTGAATTGCTCGTTCAAAACAGCAGCACATTGTCTATGATGCACATCCCTGAATCCACTTGAAGTTCTCTTCCCATCAGCAACAAGACCAGCCAAAAAACCAAGCATGGTTTTCGTCATGGAATTGGTCCATACAATGATGCCAGCTCTCGCGGAGCTCCCACTTGCAGCGGTGACTTCAACACTCTCCATTTCTGTCCAGCCAACAAAAGATTGAGAAAACATGGATTATAGCATTTCAAAAACATGGTTCAAATAGAGTAAATGATACACTCTTTCCAGCCATCAAATAAATTCAATTGTAGTTGTCCAAACATCACAAATACATTGCTCAAATATAGTAAATGATACAATCTGTCCAGCCATCAAATAAATTTAAATGTAGTTGTCCAAACATCACAAATACATTGTTCAAATATAGTAATGATAGAAATACATGGAGTGTGCCACACTCATAGATTAGCATACATGAATTGTCTATCTTCCCACATTTGGGCTGCCATTTGTAGCCTATGGTCTACCACGGCCCTAGTGTCACTTGCTTGTTGCCTTGATGTTCGAATTGGTTGGGTGGTCCATGTCACTTCCGGTATAATAAATTCATCAATCCCTTGTGATAGTGCATAATTGTGAAGAACACAACAAGCTATAACAATGTCAACTTGTGTCGGGAAAGTAAAGAATGGTTTGGCATCATCTAAAATTTTGAAACGCCTCTTGAGAGATCCAAATGCCCTCTCTACCGTCACCCGTAGTGAAGAGTGCCTAAGGTTGAATAGCTCCTTATCATTTTGGACTGGATTGTTGCCCCACTCATTCAAATGGTACCTCACACCACGAAAAGGTGGTAAGAACCCGGGCTTGGCTCCATAACTGGCATCAACTAGGTAGAACTTCCCTAAAAAGGTGCAACAAATAATTGTGACAATGGTTTCTTGAGGCAAAGAACATATGGACAATTTCTATCTAAGCCAACTTCTTACCTGGTGGTACTTGTAAGCCTCTCTCACGTGTTAACGCATCAGCTAAAACGGTTGCATCGTGTGCTGACCCTTCCCAACCAGCCAATACATACGTGAAGCGGAGATCAAAATCTACCGCTGCCATCACATTTTGGGTTGTAAAGGCCTTCCTACCACGAAAAGAATGCTCCACATCTTTGGTAACACCTGCTCGCACATGTGTACCATCGATAGTTCCAATACAATCCTATATAGTGACAAGTAGTAAATACCATATCATATAGCCTACATACCTAAGGAATAATTTTAGAAATTACCTTAAAGTATGGGTCAAACCGATGATTTCCTGCAATTTTTGTGGGGGTCTCCAATGATGGTGGCCATATATAATCATTACGAAGCTCGCCTATGGCATGAAGAACCTTTCTAAAATAGATGCTGGTTGTGCCGTATGATCTACAAAAGTTGGCTGACACAACCCTATTCCGAAGGTTATGCCCAATTGTATGCAAAAACATCGCCAATTGTTGCTCCACGCTAAGATGTGGACTGTCTTCTAGCAACTTGCGATCCCTCAATATGGCACACAAATTAAAAAACGCAGCTCTTTCAAACCTTAACATGTTTTTACACAACACATCACTTTGCCATATTTTTTGGTTTAGATAATCAAATCTGATTCGGTCTCTTTCATGCATTGGCCCATAGGTAACGCGTGGTCTTCTTTTCCTTATTACAGCCCGAACAATGACTGCCATTGCAGCCAGTGCAACAAAAACAGCAGCTCCCCTAACCATCTTTTTTCTTTTGTTCATCTTCTTGACCATCTACAAGTGATGCATACTATCAAAAATATGGCTACCAATGATGCTTACATCAACATATATATTGCAAAGATACACTGGACAACATGTATTTTGGTACAAATTAGGAATAAAGATCTCCATCAATATGCATGAGCAGCAGCAGCATATACACAATACGGTCTCCATCTCTCTCTATCATTCTCGGCTAGGAATATGCATGAGCAGCAGCACCATATACAAGAGAAAGTGATGGTTTACCTTGAGAGTGAGGAGCTGCGCTGCGTCTCTGCTGCCGCTGTGAGCTCACCGGAAGCCGCCGCTGTCAGCTCGCCGGAAGCCGCCGCCGCCCCGCTGCTAATCCTCTGCAAGCCGCCCCAACCAGATCCGGATCGAGCCCCCCTTGCTCTGCTGCAAATCGCGAGAAGGAAGAGAGGGGTTAGCGGGCGGTGTTGGAAATATGCCCTAGAGGCAATAATAAAATGGTTATTATTATATTTCCTTGTTCATGATAATTGTCTATTGTTCATGCTTTAATTGTGTTATCCGAATATCGTAATACATGTGTGAATACATAGACCATAACATGTCCCTAGTGAGCCTCTAGTTGACTAGCTCGTTGATCAATAGATGGTTACGGTTTCCTGACCATGGACATTGGATGTCATTGATAACGGGATCACATCATTAGGAGAATGATGTGATGGACAAGACACAATCCTAAGCATGGCACTTGATCGTGTAGTTCGTTTCCTAAAGCTTTTCTAATGTCAAGTATCATTTCCTTAGACCATGAGATCGTGCAACTCCCGGATACCGTAGGAATGCTTTGGGTGTACCAAACGTCACAACGTAACTGGGTGGCTATAGGTGCACTACAGGTATCTCCGAAAGTGTCTCTTGGGTTGGCTCGGATCGAGACTGGGATTTGTCACTCCGTATGACGGAGAGGTATCTCTGGGCCCACTCGGTATTGCATCATCATAATGAGCTCAATGTGACTAAGTAGTTAGTCACGGGATCATGCATTACGGAACGAGTAAAGTGACTTGCCGGTAACGAGATTGAACGAGGTATTAGGATACCGACGATCGAATCTCGGGCAAGTAAAGTACCGATTGACAAAGGGAATTGTATACGGGATTGCTTGAATCCTCGACATCGTGGTTCATCCGATGAGATCATCGTGGAACATGTGGGAGCCAACATGGGTATCCAGATCCCGCTGTTGGTTATTGGCTAGAGAGGTGTCTCGGTCATGTATGCATGATTCCCGAACCCGTAGGGTCTACACACTTAAGGTTCGATGACGCTAGGGTTATAAGGAAGGTTTGTATGTGATTACCGAATGTTGTTCGGAGTCCCGGATGAGATCCCGGGCGTCACGAGGAGTTCTGGAATGGTCCGGAGGTAAAGATTTATATATGGGAAGTCACCATACGGTCACCGGAAATATTCGGGGGTATACCAGTATTGTACCGGGACCACCGGAGGGGTTCCGGGAGTCCACCGGGAGGGTCCACCTGCCCCGGAGGGCCTTATGGGCTGTAGGTGGAAGGGAACGAGCCCTTCGTGGGCTGGGCGCCAACCCCCCTAGGGCCCATGCGCCTAGGGTTTGGGGGGAACCCTAAAGGGGGGCGCCCCCCTTGCTTGGGGGGCAAGCCACCTCCCCCCTTGGCCGCCGCCCCCCCCCCCCTCTAGATCTCATCTAGAGGGGCCGGCCCCCTTCCCCCTTCTCCCTATAAATAGAGGGGTGAGGGGAGGACTGCAACACGACATCCAAGGCGCAGCCCCTCCCCTCCCCAACACCTCTCCTCCTTCGCGTGTGCTTGGCGAAGCCCTGCTGGAGATCTGTCACTCCACCACCACCACGCCGTGGTGCTGCTGTTGGAGCCTTCTTCCTCAACCTCTCCCTCCTCCTTGCTGGATCAAGGCGTGGGAGACGTCACCGCTCCGTACGTGTGTTGAACGCGGAGGTGCCGTCCGTTCGGCGCTTGGATCATCGGTGATTTGGATCACGACGAGTACGACTCCATCAACCCCGTTCTCTTGAACGCTTCCGCTCGCGATCTACAAGGGTATGTAGATGCACTCCTCCCCTCTCGTTGCTAGTAAACTCCATAGATTGATCTTGGTGATGCGTAGAAAATTTTAATTTCTGCTACGATCCCCAACAGGCGGCGGGGAAGGGAGGAGCCAGCCGACGGGGAAGGCAGGAACCGGCCGCGGGGAAGGGGAGAACTGGCCGACGCCGCCACTCAGATTGATGGAGGGGGAGAGAGAGGAGGGGGAGGCGGCGCACCTGGGGAGAGACGATAGGGCTGCGTGAGAGCGCGAGGGCGAGCGGTTCTGCGTGGTCCGGCCCTTTTCGAGGTCTCGCCTCGTTCCGCATCTGGGCCGAATATTCGGTCCGGAGAAACGAGCGGGTGCCGATCCAAATCTCAACCGAACGTGAAAACGGGGCCTGGGAATGGGTCGGACCCATGACATTCCGGTCCATGACTCCAACCAAACACACCCTTTAAGGAGCAGTCCTCTGGATTCCTCGTCAATGACAGCTGTGTTTTCGGTGTCCAGTTCATCAAAGTTGTCGCTGTTAAAGGTAACGATGTGTTGGAGACTCTGTTTCTACAGAAGACTAGCAACATCAGCAGTGACCCACAAGCCTACACCTGGAACATTGATGATTTCTTTGTGTTGAAGAACCCGAGCACCTCTCCAGAGTTTCAGCTCTGTGGACACAAATGGTAACTTGACCAATAACATTAATTCTTAATTATTGGGTTTACATACAGAATTATCTTAATTTCATTTGAAGAGAAAGGCTATCATACTTCTTTTAAAGGAAACAAAAAATAAAGACCGTTGGAGTTCGACCTCTTCTTATCAGTGATGGATTACACTGTCTGATGTTCCCCAATTTTCAGGTTCATCACTATCTATCCATCTGGTTCCGATTCGAATGGGAACTACATCTCCCTGTATCTGAGCATGAAGGACACACTCCATAAGGACTCGGGGATCCTGGCGGAAGTTAGCATAAGCATCAAAGACCAGGAAACTGGCAAGCACATGAAAACATCAGGTTCGCCCTTTAGCAGAAATTTCACGTAATAGGAACCATTAATTCGCGATGCTAAAACAAATTTTTATCATCATATTTCCTGATTGACATGGTCTTTTTTTGGGGTGACCTTAGCCCGGATCCAGTTCAAGAATTGTACCCGTACTTGGACATGGGAGAAGTTGATATCGCTGGAAGATTTCAAGGACTCATCAAAAGGTTATCTCGTGAAGAAAAAGTGCTGCATTGAAGTCCAGGTTGCAGTCATTGGTTCCTCCAAATGGAGTAGCTAGATTATTCGTCCTCCGGTATAATCTCATGCATGTCTTGTGTGTGTGTGCTCTATACTTGCTTCAACTACGATTCTGCATCCGAACCTTTGTTTGTTTGTTTGTTTGGTTGTGCTGAATGTACGACAAGTCTAAAACTAATGGCATTGACATGCATGATGATGATGTTTCTTGATGTGGAAGAAGCTTTAGATGGAAATAAATGCTTAGTGTGAGAGACTTGCATAAAGTTCAGAATACACCATGTGCTTTGTTGCAAAGATCTTCGAAACTTTTAGAGGCGTACTTAGTTGAGAAAGAAAGAAAAATGTTTACATGGGCAGTGTAAAAGCTACGACATGTACACTGGCCTTTCTTATTCAACGCTGTGATTGACAGTTTGAATCTTCGAGAAGCCAGTATGTTGGGACGACAATTCACTTGGGCCAATAATCGCCCCGTGCCGACATACGAGAAACTCGATCGGGTACTCATGGATACCGAATGGGAACTAAAATTCCCTCTGGTAACAGTGCGTGCCCTAGAGCGTATTGAGACACTTTCGGATCATGCACGCATCATTCTTCAGTCTAACTCTGCTAGTCCTCCCACTGCTCGCCGCCCATTCAAATTCAAATTGGGATGGTTACAACGTGATGGCTTTGCAAATATGGTTAAGAATGTATGGGAGAGGCCCGCCGTTGGTCGCACACCAATTCAGAGATGGAACTTCAAAATTCGAGCCGCAAGGCAGTTCCTAACTGGATGGGCGAAACACACCAGTGGCATATATAAAAAAGAAAAGCAGCGTCTTTCCACTATTATTGATGACCTCGACAAAATCGCAGAGACTTGCACTTTGTCTCAACATGAGATTGACATAAAAAATCAATCCAATGAGCAAATGGCACGTCTATTGCGAGAAGAGGAACTCAAGTGGTACCGAAGATCCGACGCCCAATTCATTCTCGAGGGAGATAGCAATACACGTTATTTCCAATTGGTTGCCAATGGGCGACACCGAAAGAAGTGTATTTTTAGTCTCGAATGGGATGAGGGACTGATCGAAGGCCAGGAAGAGCTTAAGCGTTATATAACAAAATACTGCAAGTCTCTATTTGGGGCTCCAGATGAAGGGAACTTCAGTCTCGATGAGACCCGAATAGATGATATCCCACAAGTCACGACTGAAGAGAATGATATCCTGACGGCACCTTTCTCTGAAGAGGAGGTGAGAGCTGTGGTGTTTCAAATGAAACACAATAAAGCTCCAGGACCTGATGGCTTCCCCGCAGAGTTCCATCAGAACTTCTGGGATGTCATCAAGACTAACCTAATGGAGTTGTTCAATTATCTTCATGCCGGCCAACTTGACCTATCCAGGCTAAATTTTGGAGAGATTTTTTTGTTGCCCAAGACAAAGGAGGCTGTACGGATTCAACAATACAGACCTATATGCCTCCTTAATGTCAGCTTCAAAAATATTCACCAAAGTAGCGACTAATAGGCTCAATGTGGTTGCTGACCATGTTGTTCGGCCATCCCAAACGGCTTTCATGCAAGGAAGAAATATACTCGATGGAGTAGTTATCCTTCATGAGGCCGTTCACGAGATGCACCGGAGGAACATGAGTGGGGTAGTATTGAAAATTGACTTTGAAAAGGCATATGATAAAGTCAAATGGTCGTTTCTACAGTAGACCCTGAGAATGAAAGGTTTCTTCGATAAATGGCGTGAGTGGAACCAAAATTTCGTTAGTGGAGGCAGTGTGGCTATCAAAGTCAATGATGATGTAGGCCATTACTTCCAAACAAAAAAAGGATTACGTCAAGGTGACTCACTGTCTCCAATGTTATTTAACATTGTGGCTGACATGTTGGCTACTTTGATTGAACGCGCCAAACAGGATGGTCAAATTGCAGGAGTAGTGCCACATCTTGTCGATGGAGGACTCTCTATCTTGCAATATGCCGATGATACGATTCTTTTTATGGAACATGACATTGATAAGGCGAGAAATCTGAAACTTCTGCTTTCAGCTTTTGAGCAAATGTCAGGCTTGAAAATCAACTTCCATAAATGTGAATTGTTCTGTTTTGGAGAAGCCAAGGAGATGGCTGCACAATATGCTGACTTGTTTGGATGTGCACAAGGCCAATTCCCGATTAAGTATTTGGGAATTCCGATTCATTATCCGCGTCTCACTAATGCGGAGTGGAAACATGTTGAAGAGTGATTGGAGAAACGGTTGAGCAGTTGGAAAGGAAAATTGCTCTCCATTGGTGGACGACTAGTTTTGATCAATTCTGTCCTCACCAACATGGTTCTCTACATGCTCTCATTTTTCCAACTACCCAAAGGGGTTCTGCAAAGACTGGATTACTTCAGATCCAGATTTTTTTGGCAAGGAGACAGTGAAAAGAAAAGGTATAGACTAACCAAATGGAGCGTCGTTTGCCGACCGAAAGACCAAGGAGGCTTAGGTGTTCAGGACCTCCAGGTCAAGAATGATGCCTTACTCAGTAAATGGTTGTTCAAGCTACTTACTGAAGGAAATATGCCCTAGAGGCAATAATAAAGTTATTATTTATTTCCTTATATCATGATAAATGTTTATTATTCATGCTAGAATTGTATTAACCGGAAACATAATACTTGTGTGAATACATAGACAAACAGAGTGTCACTAGTATGCCTCTACTTGACTAGCTCGTTGATCAAAGATGGTTATGTTTCCTAGCCATAGACATGAGTTGTCATTTGATTAACGGGATCACATCATTAGGAGAATGATGTGATTGACTTGACCCATTCCGTTAGCTTAGCACTCGATCGTTTAGTATGTTGCTATTGCTTTCTTCATGACTTATACATGTTCCTATGACTATGAGATTATGCAACTCCCGTTTACCGGAGGAACACTTTGTGTGCTACCAAACGTCACAACGTAACTGGGTGATTATAAAGGTGCTCTATAGGTGTCTCCAAAGGTACTTGTTGGGTTGGCGTATTTCGAGATTAGGATTTGTCACTCCGATTGTCGGAGAGGAATCTCTGGGCCCACTCAGTAATACACATCACTATAAGCCTTGCAAGCATTGTGACTAATGAGTTAGTTGCGGGATGATGTATTACGGAACGAGTAAAGAGACTTGCCGGTAACGAGATTGAACTAGGTATCGAGATACCGACGATTGAATCTCGGGCAAGTAACATACCGATGACAAAGGGAACAACGTATGTTGTTATGCGGTCTGACCGATAAAGATCTTCGTAGAATATGTGGGAACCAATATGAGCATCCAGGTTCCGCTATTGGTTATTGACCGGAGAGGTGTCTCGGTCATGTCTACATAGTTCTCGAACCCGTAGGGTCCGCACGCTTAACGTTACGATGACGGTTATATTATGAGTTTATGTGTTTTGATGTACCTAAGGAGTTCGGAGTCCTGGATGAGATCGGGAACATGACGAGGAGTCTCGAAATGGCCGAGACGTAAAGATCGATATATTGGACGACTATATTCGGACTTCGGAAAGGTTCCGAGTGATTCGGGTATTTTTCGGAGTACCAGAGAGTTACGGGAATTCGTATTGGGCCTTAATGGGCCATACGGGAAAGGAGAGAAAGGCCCCAAAAGGTGGTTGCACCCCTCCCCATGGACTAGTCCGAATTGGACTAGGGAGGGGGACGCCCCCTTCCTTCTTTCTCCTTCTCCCTTCCCTTCTCCTATTCCAACAAGGAAAGGAGGAGTCCTACTCCCGGTGGGAGTAGGACTCCCCCCTTTGGCGCGCCCTCCTCCTTGGCCGGCGGCCTCCCCCTTGCTCCTTTATATACGGGGGCAGGGGAGCACCCCATAGACACAATTGATCAACGATCTTTTAGCCGTGTGCGGTGCTCCCCTCGACCATATTACACCTCGATAATATCGTAGCGGTGCTTAGGCGAAGCCCTGCGTTGGTAGAACATCATCATCGTCACCATGCCGTCGTGCTGACGAAACTCTCCCTCAACACTCGGCTGGATCGGAGTTCGAGGGACGTCATCGAGCTGAACGTGTGCTGAACTCGGAGGTGCCGTGCGTTCGGTACTTGATCGGTCGGATCGTGAAGACGTACGACTACATCAACCGCGTTGTGTTAACGCTTCCGCTTTCGGTCTACGAGGGTACGTGGACAACACTCTCCCCTCTCGTTGCTATGCATCACCATGATCTTGCGTGTGCGTAGGAAATTTTTGAAATTACTACGTTCCCCAACAGTGGCATCCGAGCCAGGTTTTATGCGTTGAGGTTATGCACGAGTAGAACACAAGTGAGTTGTGGGCGATATAAGTCATACTGCTTACCAGCATGTCATACTTTGGTTCGGCGGTATTGTGAGATGAAGCGGCCCGGACCGACATTACGCGTACGCTTACGCGAGACTGGTTTCACCGTTGCGAGCACTCGTTGCTTAATGGTGACCGGCGGGTGTCTGTCTCTCTCACTTTAGTTGAACCGAGTGTGGCTACGCCCGGTCCTTGCGAAGGTTAAAACAGCACCAACTTGACAAACTATCGTTGTGGTTTTGATGCGTAGGTAAGAACGGTTCTTGCTAAGCCCATAGCAGCCACGTAAAACTTGCAACAACAAAGTAGAGGACGTTATATTTTATTATATGATGCAGGGCATGTTGTTTTTGCAGGGCATGTTGTGATGTGATATGGTCAAGACATGATGCTATATTTTATTATATGAGATGATCATGTTTTGTAACCGAGTTATCGGCAACTGGCAGGAGCCATATGGTTGTCGCTTTATTGTATGCAATGCAATCGCCATGTAATTGTTTTACTTTATCACTAAGCGGTAGCGATAGTCGTAAAAGCAATAGTTGGCGAGACGACAACGATGCTACGATGGAGATCAAGGTGCCGCGCCGGTGACGATGGTGATCATGACGGTGCTTCGAAGATGGAGATCACAAGCACAAGATGATGATGGCCATATCATATCACTTATATTGATTGCATGTGATGTTTATCTTTTATGCATCTTATCTTGCTTTGATTGACGGTAGCATTATAAGATGATCTCTCACTAAAATTTCAAGATAAAAGTGTTCTCCCTGAGTATGCACCGTTGCGAAAGTTCTTCGTGCTGAGACACCACGTGATGATCGGGTGTGATAGGCTCTACGTTCAAATACAACGGGTGCAAAACAGTTGCACACGCGGAATACTCAGGTTAAACTTGACGAGCCTAGCATATGCAGATATGGCCTCGGAACACGGAGACCGAAAGGTCGAGCGTGAATCATATAGTAGATATGATCAACATAGTGATGTTCACCGTTGAAACTACTCCATCTCACGTGATGATCGGACATGGTTTAGTTGATATGGATCACGTGATCACTTAGAGGATTAGAGGGATGTCTATCTAAGTGGGAGTTCTTAAGTAATATGATTAATTGAACTTAAATTTATCATGAACTTAGTCCTGATAGTATTTTGCAAATTATGTTGTAGATCAATAGCTCGCGTTGTTGCTTCCCTGTGTTTATTTTTGATATGTTCCTAGAGAAAAATTATGTTGAAAGATGTTAGTAGCAAAGATGCGGATTGGATCCGTGATCTGAGGATTATCCTCATTGCTGCACAGAAGAATTATGTCCTTGATGCACCGCTAGGTGACAGACCTATTGCAGGAGCAGATGCAGACGTTATGAACGTTTGGCTAGCTCAATATGATGACTACTTGATAGTTTAGTGCACCATGCTTAACGGCTTAGAATCGGGACTTCAAAGACGTTTTGAACGTCATGGACCATATGAGATGTTCCAGGAGTTGAAGTTAATATTTCAAGCAAATACCCGAGTTGAGAGATATGAAGTCTCCAACAAGTTCTATAGCTAAAAGATGGAGGAGAATAGCTCAAGCAGTGAGCATGTGCTCAGATTGTCTGGGTACTACAATCGCTTGAATCAAGTGGGAGTTAATCTTCCAGATAAAATAGTGATTGACAGAATTCTCTAGTCACCATCACCAAGTTAGTAGAACTTCGTGATGAACTATAGTATGCAAGGGATGACGAAAGTAATTCCCGAGCTCTTCGTGATGCTGAAATCGACGAAGGTAGAAATCAAGAAAAACATCAAGTGTTGATGGTTGACGAGACCACTAGTTTCAAGAAAAGGGCAAAGGGAAGAAGGGGAACTTCAAGAAGAACGGCAAGCAAGTTGCTGCTCAAGTGAAGAAGCCTAAGTCTGGTCCTAAGCCTGAGACTAAGTGCTTCTACTGCAAAGGGACTGGTCACTGGAAGCGGAACTACCCCAACTATTTGGTGGATAAGAAGGATGGCAAAGTGAACAAAGGTATATTGGATATACATGTTATTGATGTGTACTTTACTAGTGTTTATAGCAACCCCTCGGTATTTGATACTGGTTCAGTTGCTAAGAGTAGTAACTCGAAACGGGAGTTGCAGAATAAACAGAGACTAGTAAAAGGCGAGGTGACGATGTGTGTTGGAAGTAGTTCCAAGATTGATATGATCATCATCGCACACTCCCTATACTTTCGGGATTAGTGTTGAAACTAAATAAGTGTTATTTGGTGTTTGCGTTGAGCATGAATATGATTTGATCATGTTTGTTGCAATACGGTTATTCATTTAAATTAGAGAATAATTGTTGTTCTGTTTACATGAATAAAACCTTCTATGGTCATACACCCAATAAAATGGTTTGTTGGATCTCGATCGTAGTGATACACATATTCATAATAATGAAGCCAAAAGATGCAAAGTTAATAATGATAGTGCAACTTATTTGTGGCACTGCCGTTTAGGTCATATTGGTGTAAAGCGCATGAAGAAACTCCATACTGATGGGATTTTGGAATCACTTGATTATGAATCACTTGATGCTTGCGAACCGTGCCTCATGGGCAAGATGACTAAAACGCCGTTCTCCGGAACTATGGAGAGAGCAACAGATTTATTGGAAATCATACATACAGATGTATGTGGTCCGGTGAATATTGAGGCTCGTGGCGGATATCGTTATTTTCTGACCTTCACAGATGATTTGAGCAGATATGGGTATATCTACTTAATGAAACAGAAGTCTGAAACATTTGAAAAGTTCATATAATTTCAGAGTGAAGCGGAAAATCATCGTAACAAAAAAATAAAGTTTCTACGATCTGATCGTGGAGAAGAGTATTTGAGTTACGAGTTTGGCCTTCAGTTAAAACAATGTGAAATAGTTTCACTACTCACGCCACCTGGAACACCACGGTGTAATGGTGTGTCCGAACATCGTAACCGTACTTTATTAGATATGGTGCGATATATGATGTCTCTTACCGATCTACCACTATCGTTTTGGGGTTATGCATTAGAGACAGCCGCATTCACGTTAAATAGGGTACCATCTAAATCCGTTGAGACGACATCTTATGAACTGTGGTTTGGCAAGAAACCAAAGTTGTCGTTTCTTAAAGTTTGGGGTTGCGATGCTTATGTGAAAAGGTTTCATCCTGATAAGCTCAAACCCAAATCGGAGAAATGTGTCTTCATAAGGATACCCAAAGGAGACAGTTGGGTACACCTTCTATCACAGATCCGAAGGCAAGACATTCGTTGCTAAGTATGGATCCTTTCTAGAGAAGGAGTTTCTCTCGAAAGAAGTGAGTGGGAGGAAAGTAGAGCTTGATGAGGTAATTGTACCTGCTCCCTTATTGGAAAGTAGTTCATCACTGAAATCAGTTCCAGTGATGCTTACACCAATTAGTGAGGAAGTTAATGATGATGATCATGAAGCTTCGGATCAATTTACTACCGAACCTTGTAGGTCAACCAGAGTAAGATCCGCACCAGAGTGGTACGGTAATCCTGTTCTGGAGGTTATGTTACTAGACCATGACGAACCTACGAACTATGAAGAAGCGATGGTGAGCCCAGATTCCGCAAAATGGCTTGAGGCCATGAAATCTGAGATGAGATCCATGTATGAGAACAAAGTATGGACTTTGATTGACTTGCCCAATGATCGGCGAGCCATTGAGATTAAATGGATCTTCAGGAGGAAGACGAACGCTGATAGTAGTGTTACTATCTACAAAGCTAGAATTGTCGCAAAAGGTTTTCGACAAGTTTAAGGTGTTGACTACGATGAGAGTTTCTCACTCGTATCTATGCTTAAGTCTGTCTGAATCATGTTAGCAATTGCCGCATTTTATGAAATCTGGCAAATGGATAAACAAAACTACATTCCTTAATGGATTTATTAAAGAAGAGTTGTATATGATGCAACCAGAAGGTTTTGTCAATCCTAAAGGTGCTAACAAAATATGCAAGCTCCAGCGATCCATCTGTGGACTGGTGCAAGCATCTCGGAGTTGGAATATACGCTTTGATAAGTTGATCAAAGGATATAGTTTTATACTGACTTGCGGTGAAGCCTGTATTTACAAGAAAGTGAGTGGGAGCACTACAGCATTTCTAATAAGTATATGTGAATGACATATTGTTGATCGGAAATAATGTAGAATTATTCTGCAAAGCATAAAGGAGTGTTTGAAAGGAGTTTTTCAAAGAAAGACCTCGGTGAAGCTGCTTACATATTGAGCATCAAGATCTATAGAGATAGATCAAAGACGCTTGATTAGTTTTTTCAATGAGTACATACCTTAATAAGATTTTGAAGTGGTTCAAAATGGAACAGTCAAAGAAAGAGTTTCTTGCCTGTGGTACAAGGTGTGAAATTGAGTAAGACTCAAAGCCCGACCACGGCAGAAGATAGAAAGAGAATGAAAGTCATTCCCTATGCCTTGGCCATAGGTTCTATAAAGTATGCGATGCTGTGTACCAGATCTATTGTATACCCTACACTGATTTTGGCAAGGGAGTACAATAGTGATCTAGGAGTAGATCACTGGACAGCGGTCAAAATTATCCTTAGTGGAATAAGGATATGTTTCTCGATTATGGAGGTGACAAAAAGAGTTCGTCGTAAAGAGTTACGTCGATGCAAATTTTGACACTGATCCAGATGACTCTAAGTCTCAATCTGGATACATATTGTAAGTGGGAGCAATTAGCTAGAGTAGCTCCGTGCAGAGCATTGTAGACATAAAAATTTGCAAAATACTTACGGATCTGAATGTGACAGACCCGTTGACTAAAATTATCTCACAATCAAAACATGATCACACCTTAGTACTCTTTGGGTGTTAATCACATAGCGATGTGAACTAGATTATTGACTCTAGTAAACCCTTTGGGTGTTGGTCACATGACGATGTGAACTATGGGTGTTAATCACATGGTGATGTGAACTATTGATATTAAATCACATGGCGATGTGAACTAGATTATTGACTCTAGTGCAAGTGGGAGACTGAAGGAAATATGCCCTAGAGGCAATAATAAAGTTATTATTTATTTCCTTATATCATGGTAAATGTTTATTATTCATGCTAGAATTGTATTAACCGGAAACATAATACTTGTGTGAATACACAGACAAGTCTACATAGTTCTCGAACCCGTAGGGTCCGCACGCTTAACGTTACGATGACGGTTATATTATGAGTTTATGTGTTTTGATGTACCTAAGGAGTTCGGAGTCCTGGATGAGATCGGGAACATGACGAGGAGTCTCGAAATGGCCGAGACGTAAAGATCGATATATTGGACGACTATATTCGGACTTCGGAAAGGTTCCGAGTGATTGGGGTATTTTTCGGAGTACCAGAGAGTTACGGGAATTCGTATTGGGCCTTAAATGGGCCATACGGGAAAGGAGAGAAAGGCCCCAAAGGGTGGCCGCGCCCCTCCCCATGGACTAGTCCGAATTGGACTAGGGAGGGGGGGCGCCCCCTTCCTTCTTTCTCCTTCTCCCTTCCCTTCTCCTATTCCAACAAGGAAAGGAGGAGTCTGGGAGTAGGACTCCCCCCCTTTGGCGCGCCCTCCTCCTTGGTCGGCGGCCTCCACCTTGCTCCTTTATATACGGGGGCAGGGGAGCACCGCATAGACACAATTGATCAATGATATTTTAGTCGTGTGCGGTGCTCCCCTCCACCATATTACACCTCGATAATATCGTAGCGGTGCTTAGGCGAAGCCCTGCGTCGGTAGAACATCATCATCGTCACCATGCCGTCGTGCTGACGAAACTCTCCCTCAACACTCGGCTGGATCGGAGTTCGAGGGACGTCATCGA
This sequence comes from Triticum aestivum, assembly GCF_018294505.1. Taxonomy (NCBI): domain Eukaryota; kingdom Viridiplantae; phylum Streptophyta; class Magnoliopsida; order Poales; family Poaceae; genus Triticum; species Triticum aestivum. The sequence goes on along the minus strand of NC_057796.1, from coordinate 83,826,005 downwards.
GTTGAACGTGTGCTGAACTCGGAGGTGCCGTGCGTTCGGTACTTGATCGGTCGGATCGTGAAGACGTACGACTACATCAACCGCGTTGTGTTAACGCTTTCGCTTTCGGTCTACGAGGGTACGTGGACAACACTCTCCCCTCTCGTTGCTATGCATCACCATGATCTTGCGTGTGCGTAGGAAATTTTTTGAAATTACTATGTTCCCCAACACTTACTGAGGATGGTGTTTGGCAAACTATGCTACGCAACAAGTATTTGGGCCAAAAGGCGTTGTCCCAGGCATATTGGAAGCCCGGTGACTCGCATTTTTGGGCTGGTCTGATGGCAGTAAAGAAACATCTTTTTCGTTTCGGAGCCTTCGCAATAAAGAACGGCTCGGAGATACGTTTCTGGGAGGACAAGTGGCTAGGAAATACCACTCTCCGAGAACAGTACCCAGCCTTGTACCGCATTGTACGCGATAATAATGATACTCTTGTGCATGTGATGACCACTTCCCCGCCAGATATATCAATTCGGAGGGATTTGGTTGGGCCCCGTCTTGTGTCATGGCAACATCTTCTATCCCGTTTGGATTCGATTAACTTGACACAAGGGCGGGATGTGTTTCGCTGGAATCTTACTACATCTGGGTCCTTCACAGTTGACTCTATGTATCGTGCACTATCGCACACAGAGATTCTAGTGGCCAATAATAAACAAATCTGAAAATCGAAGATGCCACTAAAAGTTAAGATTTTCATGTGGTATCTTCGGAGAGGAGTTGTGCTAACTAAAGACAACCTCGCTCGACGCAACTGGAAAGGAAGCAAAAAATGTAGTTTTTGTACTCATGACGAGACAATCAAATATCTTTTCTTTTCATGCAAGTTTGCGCGTTCTACATGGTCAGTTATCCAAATAGCGTCAAATTTGTATCCACCAACAAGTGTTACCAATATATATGGTCACTGGCTTGATGGAATACCAAATACTTTTAGTACGCTAATACGGGTGGGAGTGTCTGCCTTACTATGGTCGCTTTGGCTATGTAGAAATGATTGCGTTTTTAATGGCAAAATCTCTTCTCCTATGCAGGTTATTTACCGTTGTATGCACTGGCTTCGTATGTGGTCTACTCTGCACCGAACGGAGTACCAATCGCTGTTCAAGGCGGTGTGTATGCGGTTGGAGCGGGTGGCCAGGGAGGTTTTTACCCAACATGGGTGGCAGCATAATCTCCGAATCGGTCCACTTTCTCCGTCGACATAGGCATAGTTTCGTCCCCATATGGCTTTACTGTTGCCACTTTGTCGTTTTTTATATCTTTTGTCAAACTGTTTCTTTAATGGCTGTGTGCATCTTAGCTATGCAGAGGCCGGGGGTCGCTCTTTATGCTTTGTATCCGCTCGATGCTACATTTTGAGTTAATAAAAGCGTCCTTTATCGAAAGAAAAAAAAAAGCTACGACATGAAGCTTATTTCCAGGGAGAAAATTCATAATCAGGTCAACAAAAGTACTAGTAATACTCTGAGAAAAAATGTATATGTCGAGAAAGCGAATTTCTTATTATCTACGATGGTTACATCGGTCAAACAAAAAGAACTGAGAGAACCACAAGGTGGAAAACAGAACAGAAGAGGATATTGTGGCTGGAGAGGAAGGGTACTAGAGGGGCGAAGGCATTGGCGCATCTGCGAAACGGTCTGTAATAGAAATCCCTTTGATCAATGCCTATAGATTACAGTAGTTTGTAACTCCGTAGCAACACTCAAGCCACAAACTCACTTTCAACTCTGGTTTTACAAACAAGCTCCTTTCAGAATGGAAACTTTTCTCAACACGAACTGGTGCCCGGTATGAGTTTATGTTTGGCGTAGTGTTTTGAATGGTTTTGGAGAAGTTTGTGGCGAGTTGGTTCAGCTGAAAGGATGTATTTGGACGTTCTCCACTGCGTGGCCACCTTCTATTCCAGGTCTTGTGTATATACTGTACAAACGAATAACTGGGATATATAGTTGGTCCGTCAGATGGTCAATGAGTATGATGCTGAAGCAATTCTCGCGATTCCCATTGCTGAGCGATTCTTGCGTGGCACTTTGATAATAGGAGTGTTTTCTTCACTCTCAGTGAAGTCGGATTACAAGTGTTATATATCACATTAAGGGTCTGGATCTCTGATTGGAACACCTTAAGCACAGCTGAAAGGATGTATTTTGACGAAACAACAGGGTACTGCCGTATTTCATTCATGAAGAGAGAGCAATGACAAGGGTTCAGAAGGCAAAACAAGGGGAAAACCTGGCACTGGACACCAGTACAAACAGCCAGCTAAAAAAGATAAGCCGGTGCTGGATACCGGTATAAACGCTCAGCTAAAAAATATATATAGATATATCAACGGGGCTTGAATATCCGGTCGAGTTGGCTGATCCCGGCGGCAGAGGCTGCACAGGGGGTTGTGTTAGATATCGGCAAATTATCTTTGGCGAAGCACTTCCCTTTGACAGCCAACCATGCCAACATCTTTGTTTTAGGACCAGCCTTCACCGACCGAATCGAGCTCTTGTTGTCCGTATACGGCGTTCCTTCAAACTGACAGAGGTGAGGCTCGAACCTCATCCATTTGTTCTTCTCCACAGCTTCGCCGAGTGTCAGTCGGTGCCCTTGTGCAGTGCTTGGTCAGGGCAGGCCACCGGTCAAAATGAGCTGAGCATACGAGGAATTATGCTCAAATTTAATAGGCAGAGGTGAGGCTCGAACACGGACGGGGGAAGCAAGGTCAGGATGGCACTGTTGAGAGTCAGCTTGCCGCTGGCCGAGAGTAGACGTCCGCTCCCCCTTGGCAGACCCCATCCTCTCCCTGAATCCTTGAGCCCGATGCACACAATCCAAGGCGTGCCCAGCTGACCAAAGTGAGCTTACTGATGAGGATGGCACTCTTGCCTGATCAATGCTGCAATAAACAAACAATGCAAGTTATTGTTTCCACAATTCTTTTTACTACTCGCTCCGTTTCTAAATATTTGTCTTTCTAGAGATTCCAACAAATAAATACATACGGAGTAAAATGAGTGAATCTACACTCTAAAATATGTCTATATACATCCGTATATGGTAGTCCATTTGAAATCTCTAAAAAGACAAATATTTAGGAACGAAGGGAGTAGTTATTATTGACAAAGGAAGTTAAAAAGAAGGATGACAACTGCAACGGATTGTCTCCGCAGGGTTGTCACACACGGATATATGCTGGATTAAGCCGCCGGATTTATCAGCATAAAAGGGATGGGGCCAAGGACAATAAAACTCAAATGAAACAAAGAAACAGGGGAAAGAGATGAGAAGAACACCAGCCTTACTCTCAGACAAACAGATGATACTCTCAGAAAAACGCACTATACTATACTTGTTTGATTGTCTTCTAAAATGCGCTCAATGGTGCGTGAATGCAGCCTGGATTCCGGAAATAGTCAGTCAAGTTGTCAAATGCAATGAATGAATGACGGAAATCAAATTTGAGCTCGGGAGCAAAGAGGGAATTTCATGAAGCCGCTACCTTGTATTTTGAAAATCTTATTCTTACGATTTAAGATGTGTTCCCATGGTTTCTCTCTGCATATTTTGGTCATAAAGAGATGGCCAGGCACATAGAAATCTTAACACGAAGATAGTGGCCCCCCTTGCCCCCGCGTCGATCCCGCAGGGGCGACTCGGGCGGCGTAACCCTAGCCCGCCGCCGGCCCACTCCCCCACCTCTCCTATCCCTCGTAGCCACCGGAGGTGGCCGCCGGTGAAGGTGGCGGCGAGGATCTGGCCGCCCCGTTCTTCCTTGGGGGGCTTTGGATCCGTGGCGGCGGCCTCGGTTGGTGGATCGATGCCAGGTCTGCGGTGACCGGTGCTCGTTGGTGCTGGCCGTTCTTCCTCGGCCGCGGGGGCGGCGAGGCGGCGACAGGTGGCGGCTGTGGTGCGGGCGTCTCGGCGGCGCCCGATCCAGATCTGAAGGTCTCCGTCTACTTCAACCAGCGCTGCCTCCGATGGTCCTGCTTTGGGCGGCCTTTGTCGCCGGAGTTGTACCTGTTTGGCGGCTGGAGGTGGGAGGTGGCTCCGGAGAAATCCGAGGCCAGCAGTACTTGCCACGACGGCGGCGACGCCCGAGGGCGCCGTACCCTTCTTGTAGGCGCCGTCCAGGTTGCCTCCTTCCATCCAGCTCGTATGTCTGGCGAAAGCCCAAATCCTTGCCGGATCGAGCGACAGCGGCGTTCCGGGCGTCGTCACCGTCTTGGGGGTGTCGTTCGTGGTGAGCTTGGGGTGGATGTGATGCTTTGGTTGCTTGGCGGCGGTTGGTGGCGTGGTCGGAGTTCGTCTGGTGGCGGTGCGTTGGCGCTCTGCCGCCTATGTGCTCAGCCTCGGAGTCCTTCTTCCACGGTGCTTGGTCTTCAGCAGCCCTGCCGGACTCGGCGGAGCGGTGCTTCATCCTACTCATTGATGGCGGTGTATCTCGGCGGCGTGGCGCAGTGGAGATTCGGCGTCCGATGTGTGACCATGGACTCGCGCAGGAGGACGAAGCTGTCTGGTGTCGTGGTGACGTCGATGGCTGAGAGGCCAGAGAAGGTAGAAGCCTCAATATTTGCTCTGAAGACGGACCTGTGGAAGATGGCGGCGACGACACACGAGTGCGTCGGACCGGTTTGTACCCCAGACCCGGTATGTGGCTCGGCTAGGGCTTCCGGCTTTTGATGTTAGGCTTAGGTGAGTGGTCTGGGTAGTGGCCCAGCTAGCACCCCTTCTTCATTTTGATGTTAGGCTTATGAGTGGTCTGGGTAGTGGCCCAGCTAGCACGCCTTCATCATTTGGATAGGAGTAGCGGCAAATGTTGCCAAGATGGCGGATTCAGGCATATTGTTGTAATACTTTGTAAGGTCCTTGAGAATAATCAATAAAGTGGCTGCATGCATCTCCCAGATGCAGAGGCCAGGGATCATCCTTCTTTTCTAAAAAAAATAGAACCGAATTTGGCAATTATTCCTGAAGAAAAGTTGAGATTGCATGGTACAAATTTTCAAGATCTTAAAGATATAATCGGGTGCAATCCATGTCGGTTGGCACACCATATCAACACGACAAATTTCCCCCCAAAACTAAGCATTTAATGCTATCCGCTGCCTCCGTTGTTGTGCTGAGCATTACTCAACAACAAAAAGTACCATCGACAGACCGCTCCCAGATCAGCCGCGCGCACCTCCTCCCGACTCGCCCCCCGCGTGGGCGGCCGGGAGGCCCCCAGATCCCGTCGGCCGGCCCTCCCCCACTCCTCCTCCTCCTCCCTCGCCGCCGCCCAAGGGCGCGGCCAGGCGAAACCTGGTCGTTGCCGGCGGCGGCGGGGACTCGGGCCCTCTCGCTCGCATGGGGATGGCGCGGGCCGGCGCCCCCGGGCCAGAGCGTGGTGGTGGGCCGGACGCCACGGCGGGTGGTGGCGGCGCCTCGGCGACTTCGCTCCCCCGCGGCAGGAGGCCTCGCGATCTGGTGCGTCGCGGTCACCAGGGACGGCGGCGGCGTGACCGGATCGGGTCGCGGCGGCGCGGCCGGATCTATGCCCAAGCGTGGGCCTTGATCGCTGGTCTGCCGTCAGCACAGTGGCGGGTGTGACTCATCGGCAGCTGGGCAGATCCGCCGGGATTCTACCCTTGTCTGGTCCTTGACAGCGCGGGCAACTCCGGGGGAAACCCTAGATCTTCTTGGGATTGAGCGATGACGGTGATTTTGCGTCGTAGTCCCTTTTAGGGCATCGTTTTGGAGTTTACTCCGGTTGAAGGGACCAGCGACGTCGGTGGCGCACGTCTGGTGGAGCAACTGCCGATGAAAATCGCGCCGACTACGGTCATGGCGGACGATGATGGCTTCTTAGATGTCGTTCCCTTGTCGAGGCATCGTCGTTGCAGTCTGCGTCATCAGGCTCGGGATGCTCCGGGGGAAACCCTAGATCTGGGTCTTCCGGATCGGACGATGATGGCGTTTTATCGCTTTCCCTCCTGGAGGCATCGTTTTGGAGCAAGTGATGGCTAGGGGGATAGTGGAGCGGTACTTCATCTCACACATTGATGGCGGCGGAGATCGGCGGCATGGCGTTGTGGAGGCTCGGCGTCCGATGCGCGAAGATGGACTCGCGCAGGAGGAGGTAGCTGTCTGGCGTCATGGTGACGTCGATGGCAGAGTGGCCAGACAAGGTAGAAGCCTCAATATGATCTGAAGACGGACCTGTGGAAGATTGCGGCGACGACACACGAGTGCGTCTGACCGGATTGTGCCCCAGACCCGGTATGTGGCTCGGCTGGGGCTTCCGGCTTTTGATGTTAGGCTTAGGTGAGTGGTTTGGGTAGTGCCCAGCTAGCACCCCTTCTTCTTATGGATAGGAGTAGCGGCATATGTTGCCAAGATAATAGATTCAGGTATATTATTTGTAATACTTTGTAAGGTTCTCGAGAATAATCAATAAAGTGGCTGTATGCATCTCCCAGATGTAGAGGCGGGGGTCATCCTCCTTTTCTATAAAAAAATCCGCTGCCTCCATCGAAGCATCCATGATGTTGCAAAGAAAGGGCGCAAACCTTAGTGTCAGCAACCAGTCCTGATTGATCAACTCACGTTTTCTTGACGAATCAACTCGACAGATGAAGAAATAAACGGTTTAAAGGTTCCGTGCTGTACAGTTTGGAAAAAAGGAAGTCAGATCAGGATTGTGATACATAAATGTACGTGATGGCATTGGACTTAGAAAATCAGGTACTGACCCTGACAGATTGTGGTGAGATACATCCCTGGAAATGCAAAGTAACATAAACCACTTACAAACAGATGTTTAAGTATGATAGAATAAATTCCTCTGTTTTGCACCATGAATTTTTGATTGAGATATTTAGTAATTCAAGCTTAAGAAATTGCCATGTTCGAATAAGTCAGACACATACTGTTTAACAATAAAAATCAACTGATACAATGATAATTTTAATTTTTTATAAGATAGCTTTGAGGTCCTGTGGTAATTTGTTACTGTGGTTTAGAAACAGACAGAGCATTGAGCTGTCAATACATGTCCAAAAATGCAAACACTGTTAATTCAGCTTGATTAACTCAGGGATGACTTCCGCCGTGATATGCTTCCAAATATTGGTGATCTTTTCACCATTAGCATACGCATCATGCACCAGATGGCCCTTGCATGGAGATGGTGTGTGAAATAGGGACAATGTCCATAGGATGCACGTCCAGCAGCTAAGCACTGGCCCGGAACACCGCGGTGGCATCGTCACCCAGCTCAATATTGGTGAGCGCAGGGAAGAGACACTTGTCCACATCGTTTAGAGGGAGCACTGAACCATGACAAGGCTCATCTGCCAAGTCCAATGCATCAACTGATTCCATCGAAAAATTGATACTTTGCAGTGAGTTTTTGTATTTGTTCCCGATATTTCCCATTCCCTGAAAAGAGAGATAGCAACAACGAACTAGTTGAAGCTTCAAGTGAGATGCTCTTCCCATCAATTTTAGACATATATTTTCCGGCCTTGACTATCTCCCCCTTTTCCAATAAAGTTCTGATGACATCATTTATAAGACGAGAGGTGAGAGCACAACCACTCTTCTCCATTGATGAGAACATACTGTCAGCTTCCTCCACTGCTCCTTCTTTTAGAAGATTTTGTATTATTACTCCATAAGTGGAAGCATTAGGCACCAACCCGCTGGCTGGTAATGCAGCAAACAGATCATTAGCTTCTTCCTTTCTTTGAACCTTGTACAATGCATTGATCATGGTATTGAGTGTTGTGATATTGAACTTCACATTCATTGCACATAATTTCTGGAATAGGACGATCGCTTCATTCGCGCAATTATTTCTACAAAGTCATCCCAAGAATTATATTATATGTAGAAATGCTCACAATTATTCTACTTTCGATAATCTCACGGAACATTTTCTTTGCAGCAGCAGTTCTCAACATGTCTCTGAACAGAATCAACCCATTATCGATCCGTCCATTTTTACAATATCCACTGACAAGTGTACTATATGTAACGACATTAGGCTCAATGCCAGCTGATACCATGGCATCAAGTACTCCACATGCTTTGTCCATCTTGCCGACTAAGCAATATCCATCAATCAGCGTAGTAAACATAATGATATTAGGTTTCTCACCTATGTCTGTAACCAAGTCAAAGATATGGTGTGCATCCATAACCCTTCCTTCATTGCATAGACTGGCCATTATTGAACTGAACAATGCAATGTTTGGACGAGCAATACCTTTATTCATCATTTTAGAAACTAACTCCTTCGCTTTCGCCAAATCACCATGTGTACATAAGCCCTGAACTAGGGAGTGATAAACAACTGTGTTCGGTTGTACTCCCGTGCCAATCATCTGAGTGAACTTATCCATAGCATCAGCCAGCCTACCCATTCTACAAAGTGCAGATAATAGAGCTGAATAGGTGAATACATCCGGACTCAGTCCTTGTCCCCGCATGTCAGTAAGTACGAGCATAGCTTCATCAATCATTCCTTGTTTAGCATATGCATCAATTAATATGGTGAAAATTTGGCAGTTGGCTACAATACCGTCGCCTTCCATTAAATTAAGGAGACTCATCATATCAGCAAATCTTCCTTCATTGGCATACACACGAAGAAGAAGAATGTAGGAGACAATATTAGGTTTGTGGCCCTTTGCAGCCATGGAAAAGAAAATTTCTGCAGCTTCTTTGCTTCTTCCATGCTTGCAAAGGGAGCCCATGAACGAGTTCCAAGTGAAAATATCTGGTATAAGACCCCGGCTTGTCATTTCTCTGAACACTTTACCCGCCTCTTTCCACCGGCCCAAAGTTGAATATCCATGGATCATACTATTACATATCATTTTATCCGGTCGGACACCATTATCGACCATTGGCCGAAGGACCAGCTCTGTCTTGTCCATTGCTCCTGCCTTGCACATTGCATTGATAATCGAGTTATATGGCACCACATTAGGCACAACCCGAGTAAATTGCAGAAAACCACCAGTTTGAGGGCTAGGTTAGCAGAAATCACTACGTTACAGTTTCTTGGCAAAAAACACCACCTCTCTCGTAAACATTTTGCAAATACCACTGATCGGCGGATCGGGCACCGATAAGTGGATTTATGACAGGTGGGGGCCCATTTTTTGCCGACGTGGCACTGTCGGCTAGTCGGACAGCCATTAGACGCCGTTAGACGGCGCCATTCGTTATGTTTCCTCTTATCCCCCCGCTTCCCCCGTTTCCCCCTTCTTCTCCCCTGTTCCCGCTCGTGCGGCGCACCGTCCCCGCCCCCGTCGTAGACATGAGCCCGGCGAAATCGAGCGATGCTGGCGGCGGCGCCCCGCCGTGCACTGGCAAGATGTGCGGGAGCTCGAACCCTACGAAGGCGACAGCAGAAGAAGAGGAGGAGGAGGGCCCGCAGTACTCGGTGGAATTCCGGGCGGCCAGATCTTTCGCCGCGGCGGTGAAGGCAAATCCAGTCGGAAGCCAGCACATTGCTTCATCTTTCGGCGGCGTCTAGTGAGATCCCAATCCCATTCCCCTCCCCAATCCTATTCCCCTTCTATTTCTAGGGTTAGGGTTAATGTAGTTCTAGGGTTTGTGTGTGTTATAGTTTTGTAATTATAATGATATAGTTATTTAATTAGATGCTTACAACTAGGGTTTATGTAAATAGAAGGATATGAATTGTTGCACTCAAGTGATGTTCTTCCCTGGTCTGCAGTAGCTTGCTTCACTTTCCCTTAAGTACTTATAGTGCACTATTGTATTATTATTTGCAGTCTTGAAGATGAGGTTTGGGAATTGAGGCTGCATTTTCATGATAGAGATAATATTGAAAGGAGTATTATGATGTCAGACATCACATATTACAATTTGGTAGCACTGATGGAGACAGAAGGGTATGGTTTTAGAGATTATATGTATTATGTGAGGGACCCTGGGCTAGGGATTGAAGGAATGGAAGAAATAGATGATGATGGTAAGTTAGAGGAAATTTTAGACCACATAGCAGAGCAGAATAACAAGATATTGAATGTGACAATAGTTAGGGCCAGTGCAGAGAAAGTTCCCAATATAAATACCAGTGTTAATGTCATTGAGCTGCAGACCCCAATAGAACAAATTGGAGAGCCCAAACTGTATCAGGTTGATGATGAAGGAGTGCTGTTCAATGCTGAAAATGTGCATGTAGAAGCTGAGAGTTGTGATGCAGGAGGAGAACAAGAGCCAATGCCCTTGCAGTTTGACAAACAGCAGAGTAGAATAAATGTGAGCCTGGAACCTACTTTAGGTGATGCAGTAGTGGAAGAATACCATGTGACTGACAATTCAGAGGAGCAACTATTAATAGAGCAAGAAATGGAGGAGAAAAGGATAAAGGAAATTGAAATGTTTAGGAAGAACAAGAAGGAAAGAGTGAAGGAGACTTGTTTGAACAGGAAAGCTGCAGCGATGGACAATGAAGAGGATAGTGATGATGATGATCTGATAGAATATGGTGATATCATAGCTAGGCTTGAGGAGATGAGAAGACAGAGGAATGATCCAGAACTTCATTTTGAAGGGGACACAGATGTTGAGGAAATGTGTGACTCAAAGGTGGATGATGAGCTGTATGTGCCACAAGGTGAAGAAGAGGATGTAGAGGAGGAGGAGGAGGAATTGGAGGAAGAGGAACAAGAGGATGAGCTAGGGCAAGATGTACCAAACAAGAGAAGGGCCAAGAGACAAAGAAAAGGCCCAACAAGCAATTCACATGGGAGTATAGAACACATGTTTGAGGAGGACTGGATTCCATCATCTGGTGAGGACAAGAAACCACAAGACCTTGGTGTGGAAGATGATGATGGTGCTGAGGCATTGGCATATGTGTTGCCCAATGGTAGAAAAAGCAGAGCGAAGAAGATGAAGAAGAGGTTATGGTTTGATGAGCACAGAGCTCATCCAGAGGAGAAATTTGTGAAGCATCTTTGCTTCTTAAATGTGTACCAGTTCAGAACTGCACTTCAAACCCTGCACATTGCTCAAAATAGGAACTTTGTCTACCATAGAAACTGCAGTGATAGGGTGATAGCACATTGCATAGATGAGCAATGCCCCATCTATATAGCAGCTTCTCAGATTGCAAATGAGAAGTCATTTACAATTAGGAAGCTGTATTTAGTGCACACATGCCCTTCTATGTCAGATAACACTAAAGTCACTGCTAAGTGGGTTTCAAAATTCTGTGAGGAGGCTATCAGAAATGACCCATGCAAAACAATCACAACTATTATTAATACTGCAAAGAGCAAGTATGGTGTGGAAATATCAACACACATGGCATACAGGGCAAAGTGGGTAGCAAAGGCTGTTGTGTTAGGAGACCAGAAAACCCAGTACACCAGGATTAGGGATTACAGGCTGTGTTGGATACAAATCCAGGTTCAAGATACATTGTGACAACAAGTTATCTGAAGGAGCATCCAAGCACTAACCCTAGGTTTCATGCACTGTTCATATGCTTGAATGGATGCAAAGAAGGGTTTCTCAATGGCTGCAGACCATTCATAGGTAAGTCAATAGTATTTGTGCTAAGTGCTACTAATGTTTGATTTCATGTGCTCATCAATTGTGATTTCATTTATTTGTTGTAGGTCTGGATGGTTGTTTCATCAAGCTCACTACTGGTCAACAAATTCTAGCTACAACTGGAAGAGATGGGAACAATAATATTTTTCCCATTGCTTTTGGAATTGTTGATAAGGAGGACACTAACTCCTGGACCTAGTTTTTATACTAGTTGAGACAAGCATTAGGTGGAGAATCTGGGAAGTTTGGGAACTACACAATCATTTCAGATAGGCAGAAGGTAATCAGTTGTAATTACTTTCTTGTATTTACTTCTTGTACTATCACACACACAGGGCCTTTTAAATGCCATTACCAGAGTGTTTCCCAATTGTCCCCAAAGGTTTTGTCTTAGACATATCTACCAGAACTTTCAAAATGCTGGGTTTAGAGGGCCTGAATTAAAGCAATACATGGATGCAGCTAGTTATTCATGCACTGAACATGGTTTTAAAACTGCAATGGCTGAATTAAAGAATGAGAGTGAGGCTGCTTGGGAATGGCTAAGCAAAATACCTAAACACACTTGGGCCAGACATGCAATGGATATGAACTGCAAAACAGACTTAGTTGTTAACAATTTAAGTGAGGTTTTCAACAAGTGGGTTCTAGATGTCAGGGCTAAACCAATTAGGACCATGGTGGATGGAATTAGGACAAAGTTAATGGTCAAGTTCAATGCAAATAGAACAAAGACTGAGACTGTAAGATGAGAAATTTCCAACATATGCTGAGAAATTAGAGGAAGCAAAGAAGTTTGCAAGGAACTGTCATGCTTTGATGGCTGGGCCCAATCTTTACCAAGTCACTAGTGGGGAGAGAACTTATGCTGTGAACCTACAACATAGGACTTGTGGGTGCAAGAAGTGGGATATGACAACAGTTCCTTGCAATCATGTTGTTTCTGCCATACACAAGGCTAAGCTTCAGCCAAAGGACTTTGTTCATGATTTCTTCAAAAAAAGATGTACCTGGCAGCTTACAGTCCCATTATATATGCTGTACCTAGACCTGATATGTGGCCAAGGACAAACAGTATGGACATTGAGGCTCCAGTTTTCAAAGAACACAAGGGAAGGGCACAGACTAAGAGGAGAAAGGGCCAATATGAGAAGCCAGCTCCCAAAGACACCTCAAGGATGGCCTCAATTACCTGCTCTAATTGCAAAAAGGTTGGCCATAGATACACCAACTATAATGATGCTTTGAATCCATCACTGGCAATGAGAAAGAACATGCATGAGGTAACTAATGTACTAATATTGACTAAATTTCATCTTCCTGTTCATCTGTGCAGTTCTTACACTATTTGATCTTTTTGTAGCCAAACAGCAGCTCCTATGAACCTGATGCAGCCACACCAGCAAGGAGGGCCTCTTCTGCTGCTACTACTACAACAGGAGCAAAGAAGAGGGCCTCTAGTGCTGCTGATGCTGCTACTGCACCACCACCAGCACAGAGGGCCTCCTCTTCTTCTGCTACAGCACCTGGACCAGCAAAGAAGAGGGCCTCCTCTTCTTCTGCTACAGCACCTGGACCAGCAAAGAAGAGGGCCTCATCTTCTTCTGCTACAGCACCTGGACCAGCAAAGAAGAGGGCCTCTTCTTCTTCTGCTACAGCACCTGGACCAGCAAAGAAGAGGGCCTCTTCTTCTTCTGCTGCACCACCAAGGAGGACAGCTGCTGGTAGTTCATCAGCTGCTACAAAGGGTAAAACAATAGTAACTAGATCTTCAGCTGCTGCAAATGGAGCAAGGGCATCTTTCTTGCCTCCAAGGCCAATTGGTGTTTTCCAGAGAATTAGGAAGCCCACCCAGAAAATTAGAGATTACTTGACTGCTTCAGGTGCTCCATGGGAATGATGCATTTAGGTGTGTGAAAACTCTTGTGATGATGGTCAGTTTGGTTGTGTGAAAACTCTTGTGATGGTCAATTTGGTTGTGTCAAACTATTGTCGATTTGGTTGTGTGAAACTATTGTCATGGTCATGTAGTTGAGTTGTTTAAGTTAAGTTGTGATACTATGATGCTTCAAGTATTTTATGATTAAGATTAAGACCAAATCTGTCTTGGTGCATTTTTTGATGATGAGGTTATCATACATTTCGTGATGATGAGGCTAGATGTCGACAAAATCATCAAAGATGCCAAAACAATCTAATGATGGCTAGATGTCGACAAAATCATCAAAGATGCCAAAACAATCTAGTGATGGCTAGATGTCGACAAAACCATCAAAGATGCCAAAAAACCCTATTTGATGCCTAGATGTCGACAAAACCACCAAAGATGCCTAAAAACCCCCATTTGATGCCTAGATGTCGACAAAACCACCAAAGATGCCTAAAAACCCTATTTGATGCCTAGATGTCGACAAAACCACCAAAGATGCCTAAAACCCCTATTTGATGCCTAGATGTCGACAAAACCACCAAAGATGCCTAAAAACCTTATTTGATGGCTAGATGTCGACTAAACCATCAAAGATGCCAAAATACCCTAATGAAGGCTAGATGTCGACAAAACCATCAAAGATGCCTAAAAACCATATTTGATGGCTAGATGTTGACAAAACCATCAAAGATGCCAAAATACCCTAATGAAGGCTAGATGTCGACAAAACCATCAAAGATGCCAAAATACCCTAATGAAGGCTAGATGTCGACAAAACCATCAAAGATGGCTCAAATACATAAATTCTAAACAGATCAGATTTCATCCATCAACTCTAAATACCATCACATTTAGCATTAATTCATATCCATACATAATCATAGTACTAGATTAGTACATTACAGATCCATAGTTCAGGAAATTAAAACCATAATCTCATTACAGCACAGCCAACCACACCCTACAAAAGGTAAGCAAATGCCAAATGATAGCGCCCTCTTCCACAGCTAGGTGATCATTCATTTAGGATGGCCTTGATCTCCCCAGCAGCTTCAAATTGCTCTCCTCTAGCTTCACATTGCTCTCCTGCAGCTTCACATAGCTCTCTTCAGCACTCTTCTACAGCTCATCAATTTGGATCTGCAAGTTCTTCCTCTCTTCAGCTAGCTTGAGCTTCATGTTCCTAATGACACTGGCCTGAGCAGCTGCCAGGTTCTTCACCATATCATACTTCTCCTGTAACTTCTTGGTTTCAGCATCTGTCTTTTCTATCTCTACCCTATGTTGCTGGGCATCCACAAGTGCATTGACATCTTCAACCAGCTTCTCATAGCTGGCCTGCAGCTTATTCTTCTCTTGTGTCAGGTTATGAACTTCAAAAGAATTCATCAGAGTGTCCTCAGCCCTTTGTCTCTTGCTCTCTTCATACATCAACCATAACTTGTGCAATGCATTCTCAAGGGTATTGGGCCAAGCAGGATCAATCTATTGAATTAGTCCATAGTCTCTACCTTCCCAAAATAAGGTAGTATTCAAAACCATATTAAAACCTTTCATCACAACCAAAGCTAAACATACTATATTTAAAAGCTTCCAAGCTAAAGGTACATCATAAAGAAAGCAATGATGTGCTGCTATTAGGAATAAACTAACCCATGCATCCACTGTCCTTTAATATAATTAACATATTTGCCAGAGTAAAAAATGACTGCCTAAACACTGTCCTCAGAGTAAACAATGGCTGACTCAACACTCTCCTAAGAGTAAACAATGACTGCCTCAACAGTCTCCCAACTTAACAATAAATAAACAATGGCCAAATCCTAACAATGATTGTGCTGTCACTTAGAAGCATATACCTTCTCAGCGCAACAGAGAAACCTCCTGCCAATTAGAATTCCTTCAAAAGCAACGCGCCTCTCTACTAACTTCCCGTGACCATGGCACAAAACCAACATTTCATCTTCAGGGCCCTCGAAATCGGAGTCCTCAGTTGAAGCAGGGACCTGGGAGTGCAAAGAAATGCATAACATTTCATCAGCTAACACACAAGCTCCTTTGAGAAAAAAAATCCCCAAATCATAGAACAAACCCTAACCCTAACCCTAGGTCGAGGATTTTACCTGCATTCTGCCATCGTCAGAACTAGAGCTGATGTACTCCCTAGTGTGCTCGCTGCTATCGTCGCTTTCACTCCAAGACACCATGACGATGCGGCGGCAGCGGCGCGACGCGGAGCGGAGCGGTGGCGGCGAGCAAGAATAGAGCGAGAGCGAGAGAAGAGTGAGAGTGAGTGAGAGAGAGAGAGACAGAGGAGCAAATCACTTAAGTTCACAGTGCGACGGCGCCGTCTAACGGCGTCTAACGGCTGTCCGACCAGCCGACAGTGCCACTTCGGCAAAAAACGAGCCCCACCTGTCATAAATCCACTTATCGGTTCCCGATCCGCCGATCAGTGGTATTTGCAAAATGTTTACGAGAGAGGTGGTGTTTTTTACCAAGAAACTGTAACGTAATGATTTTTGCTAACCTAGTCCTCAAACTGGAGGTTTTCTGCAATTTACTCGCACAACCCCTTGCCAGGTCATTTCATGGAATAGATTGCATGCCTTGCCTACTTCCCCTTCCTTAAAGAAGCCATTGATGACCGTGCTATATGACAGCACACAGGGGGAGCAATCATCTCCTTTTGCCATCACCTGGAGCAGGCCGAGCGCTTGCTGTCTCCTGCTGTCATCACATATGCTCTTCAGAACTATATTGTATGAGAAGAAATTTGGCACATAGCCGAGGACAGACGTCCTGTGAAGCAGCACGTCCACAACTTCATATGTCCGTTTTGCACGGCAGAGGCACTTGAGGAAGGTGCTGGCGACAACCTCATTTGTTTTGAGGCTGGTTCTTAGGAGGCGGCCGAAGTAGGCAAGCCCTAGGTCAGGACGTTCTCACGCGGCAGTAGCAGTTCATCAGGATGGCGTAGGTGTTGGACTGTGGGCGGCGCCACCCGCCGGCCGGCTTCTTCTCGGCATACACGGTTGAAGAGTGTGAGGGCAAGGGAGGGGGCCGTCTCTCCAGGCGTCGGTGTCCCGCGCACGGGCATGGCCGGTGAGGAAGGCTTTCAGGGCTTGCTCCGGGACCGGAGTGGACTGCCGCAGCAATTGGTCGAACAGGTGGTGTGTGTCTTCCGGGCTGAGCGTCCCGGCGCGGACGCGCTCTGCGGCAGCGGAAAAGGCGGCGTCCGAAGACCAGGAGCGTGAGGGCGGCGAGGTGGAAATGCAGGAGTAGGAGCGGCGGCGGCGGAGGTGGAGGCAGGACATCGGCATAGAGAAGGACGAGTGGCGGAGGAGGCGAGACGGGCACTGTGCGCTTACTGGACTGGAACTGGTATTGCTTTGCTTTGCTTGTGAAGGCATACCGCATACATATTGTGATCGAAACTATTGATCCAAAGGTTCTAATCCACGCATGACACTTGATTAAAGGCTCAACTCATTCATCGTGCATAAATCGTCCAAAGAGTGTTGTGATACTATCACATACTCCCTCCGTTCCTAAATATAAGTCTTTTTATACATTTCAAACAGACTACAATATACGGATGTATGTAGACATATTTTAAAGGGTAGATTCACTCATTTTGCTTTGTATATAGTCACTTGTTGGAATCTCTAGAAAGACTTATACTCCCTCCGTTCCAAAATGTAGGTCGTCGGGGCTTCCGTCCCGACCAGGTGAAATACCCCCTTTCAAAATTTGAATCCGATCGATCGTCTTCTACCTCCATCGTCTTCCACCTCCGCCCCCACCCTCCACCTCCTCCGCCCCCTGCCCAGGCGCTGCCGCCGCCGGAGTAGAGCTGGTGCTCTGCTGTCGCCCACGCGCATCGGCTCCTCCTGGCCCGCGCCCAGGTGGAGGCGAGCACAGGCTGTTCCTCCACCTCCACCTCTGTCCCCACCTCCGGCCACTGCATCCAGGCGCAGGCGCTCCTCCTCTCCCACGTCCAGGAGCTGCTGCTGGGCTCGGCTGGTGCCCAGGTTCATCTCCTCTCTCTGATCATTTGATCCTCTACTGAAGCACATCTCTCTGTTGTTGCTGGAAACGAACTGCAAGCATAAACAATACTCAAGTCATTCAAGAGATGTGCTCTCCTGGAGTAATTCAGAACTGCCAGCATTTGATTGAAGAAATGTTTGCTGCCAATAATTCAACAAATAATTTGAACAAGTTAACTGAATTTGGCAGAATAATTCAGAGATATCACTAAGTTTGAACTGGTAATTTGATTCAAGTGATGGAGTACTGATGGAGTACCGATGGAGTACTGATGGAGTAAATAATTTGATTCAAGTGATAGAGTACTGATGGAGTAAATAAATTGAACAAAAGGACTAGCAGATCATAAACTGTAGCATTTCAGACAATAGGAGTACCAGACCAAACTGTATTAACTGTTGACTGTGCATCATTTATTCTGAAAATTCTGAAAGAACCTCTGCAATAGGAGTAAAATCATAGACTGAAAATGTTGTCATCTGGATTACACATATTCTTTTTCTCATTAAAGGATCATGAGAGACAGCTACTGAAAACAGACTGGAGTACATTGTTTTTCTGAGAACACACACACAACAAAAATAGGTTCATGACTGGAGTAGTACTGTAATAAGACCTGACAAAACATCTTTTGGCTGGGAGAGATTTGAGTATTTTTACATCATTGCTAAGAGATTTTATTACTGTAATAAGACCTGCATAAGTCAAATGGAAATTAAATGGAGAGATTTGAGTATTTTTACATCATTGTATAAGGCCTGCATAAGTCAAATGGAGAGATTTGATTATTTTTACATCATTGCTAAGAGATTTTATTATTGGCTGAGAGAGATTTGAGTAAATTCAGTTTGCATAAGTCAAATGGAAATTGAATGCATCAGTACTTTCAAATTATTGCAGTGAATACCATTGACAGAATAAATGACAAAAACTTCATTGAAATGGAGTAAATGACAGAATTTGGTCAAATTGCTAGGAAGCTTCATTCCTAGCTACTCAAAATAAGTACTGCTACATACTCCTAACTTAATGGAGTATGTCTTCAAATATTCCTTGCGGTAGCATTTCAGGCAAAAATTCTGAAATTTTTAACTGAAAAATTCTACTCGAAAAAGTAGAAAGAAGGGCTAGGAAGTGATACTCCTACATTACTTTAACAACATTACTTTAATTTAGGAGTATTAATTTGGAAACAAACAATAAATGATACTCCTACATTACTTTAACAACATTACTTTAATGATACTCAAATTGGAGTGTTAATTTGGAAAGGATCAATACTCCACTTGCTACACTTGCTACTACAGTAGTTACACTTGCTACTGATGAACCTCAACTAGAACCTTCTGGATATTTTGACAGTTAAAGTTTTAGTTAATTTCAGTTGAAGGAAAAGTTTCATGTACTACTCCAAGTCCTACACTAAACTACTCCAAGATCATTTTCATTTCCATTTGATCATTTAATGTTAAACAAGCAGTGCAAGCGAGAGAATAGTGCAAACAAAGTATGCAAGAATGTGGTACTACTCCATTTGGTCATTTTCTTTTCCGAAATGTACTGTTGTGCATCTTGAAAGTTCAACCTCTTACCTTGAAAGTTCTTTTCAGTTGCCTGGAAAACATGGATCTCCCAGACCTCAACTACACCCCACCTTCAGAAGATGGAGATGAAATGGATGAAGATGTAAGAGATGAAATGGATGAAGATCTAGGAGATGAAATTGTTCAACATGCAGGTAAATGACTCAAATGATCATGAATAGATAGTAAACGACTCAAATGACTTGTATAAATGCATTGTTGTACTCCATTTGATCATATTTTTCTTTGTGCAGGTGTTGAGCAAGCAGTTCAGAAAAGGGATAGCCTAGATGGCAAACAAAAATATGCTGCCTATGTTGCAATGCATACATTGTGCATGAGTAGAGGGGGAAAGTTTCTTTGGAGTGGGTGTCTGGAATATACAAAGAATTTGGAAGAAAGCGATGGAGCAAATTGCTAAAGGTCTAGAGGTAGATGTTTCAAGTTAGAGGAAAGGAAATTGTGGAAGAAAGCCGAAAGACATCAATCTAGAGCAAATCCCTACCATCCCACCGAACAGGAGGTCTACTATCAGGTCACTTGCTTGGCAACTCCAGTGCAGCCCTACGACACTCCACCGGAAGTTCATGCTGAAGTTGATAAAGAGGCATACAAATAGTTTGAAGCCAGTTCTGGAAGAAAAGAACAAGAAGGATAGAATGAAATATTGCTTGTCAATGCTCCATGAGACAACAACACAAACTGAAAGGCCAAAATTCAAGACCATGCACAACATTATTCATATTGACAAGAAATGGTTCTATATGACCAAGAAAAAAAGGAACTATTATCTATTGTATGGGGAGGAAGAGCCTACGAGAACTCTGCAAAATGGCAGTTGTATTGGAAAGGTTATGTTCTTGACAGCTGTTGCTAGGCCGAGGTGGGATAATGAAGGAAATGTGACCTTCTCTGGAAAAATTGGAATTTGGCCATTTGTGAAAGAAGTTTCGGCTCAGAGGAGAAGCGACAACAGGCCCAGAGGAACATTGGAGACAAAGTCCATAAAAGTCAACAGGCAAGTAATGAGAGAGTTCATGATAGAGAACCTACTGCCAGCAATACAAGCATCTTGGCCTGAGAATGATGCTGGGCAAACCATCTATATACAGCAAGACAACGCTAAGCCTCATATCTTGCCTAACGACCCAGAATTTGTAGCAGCTGTGGAAAGAACTGGACTCGATATCCGACTAATTCAACAACCTGTCAATAGCCGTGATCTGAATGGCCTTGAGCTTGGGTTCTTCAACTCGTTGCAATCTCTAACAGATTGTCTAAGCCCTAGAACGCTTCAGGATCTTATCAAGGGTGTGCTAGATGAATTTGAAAACTATGAGGTTTACAAGCTGAACAGAGTTTTCCTATCTCTACAAGCTTGCATGATTGAAATCCTGAACCATGCAGGGGGCAATGGGTATAAAATACCCCATGCGAACAAGGAAAGGCTAGAGAACCTTGGGATGCTACCTCCAAGACTTACATGCCCTCGAGAGGTATATGCAAATGCCCTGCACAATCTTGGGATAATGGAGAGAGTTGCTTGTTGAGATGCTTGTCGAGATGCTTGAGGAGTAGCTTGTTGAGATGCTAGTTGAGATGCTTGAGGAGTTGCTTGTTGAGATGCTAGTTAAGATGCTTGAGGAGTTGCTTTTTGAGATGCTTGAGGATTTGCTTGTCGAGATGCTTGAGGAGTTGCTTGTTGAGATGCTTGTCGAGATGCTTGAGGAGTTGCTTGTTGAGATGCTTATCGAGATGCTTGTTGAGATGCTTGAGGAGTTGCTTGTCGAGATGCCCTGCACAAGACTGGTAAGCAAGTGAACAAATTCAGAACAAGACTGGAGTATATGTACGAGATACAAGTACTCCTACTAAACAAGACTGGAGTTTATGCAGAGATACAAGTACTCCTACTGGAATATCTAAACATGTTCGACTGCTTAAGCATGCAGAACAAGACTGAAGTACATAAACATGTTCGACTACAGAAGTTCCCTCGCCAAAGCAATGAACATTCATGACTAGCAAGGGGACTGCAAGATTAAGAAGCTACTCTGCACTCTACCTGCAGTAGATAAACAGACTGTATACATGGAGTATGTACTGAGATTGCAACAAACAAGAAGAACACATTTAGTCTGATTGTGTTATTGACAATTTAAAGCATTTTTTGCTACACACATTGTGAATGATGGCATGGTCTTACAGTAGCTGGAGCTTCCAAGACACTCAGGGCATTCCTCTGCAACTTCACCTCCACACCATTCTTCAGAACCTGCTTTTACGATAATATCTCAGGAATTAGAACAAGATACCACATTTGGTTGCTTGACTAGCTAATTTCTGAAAAGAAAAGTGAAGTCAAAAGAAATTATTTCTTTCACTCCATTGCAATTGTCAATCATTATAGAGAACCAGCCACTAGCTAAGTAGAGTTTCAGTGGGATGCCCAAAAAATAATTGGAAGCAAGAATCACTTTATAAGCAGAGTTTCAGTAGAATCTCAAGATTCATAGCAGAGTGAGAATCCAACATCTAATATCTGGAGGATTGGTGAACACTGAACATTTGATGCAGTTATATAAATCCAAAGCTATACTAAGTCACCAGCAGCAAGAATCACTTTATAACACAGCAAAAAATTGTAGCACAAGGTAACTACTCCAAGACTGAACTTAGCGCAGTAGGTGAAGCTGCCTCAGACATCATAACAGACGGGATATCACTTCAGCAAGGTCGATAACGGCCTAAACTTAGCGCAAGGCAACAAAGGTTCTTGGCACCGAAACAACCAAGACTGGATGTCCTGCTGCAATGGGGATAAGACTGGTTCCTGGCACCAAAACAAGACGAATCGCTCACCTGCAGTAATGGGACAGGAACTCCATGGTGAACCGCTTCATCTCCAGGTCGTCCCCGTTGTACGGCGCCGACGCCACGGAATTGTCCGCCACTAGTTCGTCCAGGCCGAGGTCCTTGGACCGGGAGTTGGACTGCTCAAGCACCCCGCGCCACATGGGCTACCAACCCAAGCACGGTGGCGGCACCTCCTGCGCCAGCACAGCCCCCGCGTCGCCGGAGGCGGGTACATGACCCGCCGCGCCAACTCCTTCAAGCGCTGCCCTGGCTGCGAGATCGAGCTCCAGATTAGCGGTTCCCCGCGCTCGCCACGGACCGACGGCCTGGGCAGCCCGCCCAAGGACACGGCGGAGGCCTCCTCCTCCAGCGCCTCCCCCGGGGGCCTCCACGACCAGCAACAACTCCGGTTCCACCTCTTCAAGCGCCCGGCCGGGCGCCGGCGGGGGCGCCGGTGACGTCGTGCTGGGCCTGGGGATCCGGGAGAGGAGGAAGCTCGGCAAACTGGTCTTCTTCGCCTTCTGTAGGGGTGGAGGTCGGAGCAAGGGAGGGGTGGATCCACCGGCACACGTAGATCGAGCACTCGCGCGCCTCCACCGCATAGAAGCTCGTCACCGGCGCAAAAAAAATCAATTTTTTTCAGCGGCGCATACAGACTGTGAGTGGAGGCGGGGTGGTGGAAGAGGCTGGCGACGTCAAGAGGGAGAGGCAGAGGGGAGACTGACGTCGAGGGGGAGTGGCGGAGGGGAGGCTGGCGATGGGGACGCGGGCCACCGGCGAGCGGATCTGGGAGAGTGACGGGGAGAGCGAGTGGAGCTAGCGGTGTGAGCGACTGAGCGAGCGAGCGGTGCGGACAGTGAACGAGCGATGCGGGAGGGCAAATTGGGAAAGCGAAAGAATTTCGTAAGGTGACGAAAATTACACTACGATCGCTTAAACGACCTACATTTCGGAACAGAAGGAGTATTTGGGATCCGAGGGAGTACCACTCTTTTGTTTCTGTCACATATACATGCCATTTTTTTTATATTACAGTAACATCGATCACCAATTTTATTGAATATATGCGTATAAAAACTAAGAATATACAATATTCAACTCCCTCTGTTCACAAATATAATTGTTCCCATCAAAAAGTTATAACTGTGATAGATAATATTGAAAATAATAATTTTAAATGTTTTCCACTTCTCAAAAATAATAATTTTCGAGGCAAATCTATACATACGATTTTCAAATTGAAAATGTAAATAATTAAATGATATTTGATCTAAGATTTTGACAGAAGGCACGATGTAAAGCCTCACTTCGATGGACCGTATGTCATTATCTAAGAAAAAGAGTTTTCTCCTCGCAACTCTCGCGATAGAAAAGGCGGTTAGGGTTTCCCAAACGGATATGAAAACAAACAGGAAAACTGAAAAATAAGTAAAATCGGTAGAGATTAAAAGGGAAAAAAGAATAAAATCTTCCCAAAACGATTAAAAGGGTCTACATTTCCTCGTCCACCATCCAGTATGCTTGGATTTTGATTAGAAAAATGTGTAGAATCTTAACATGATGTTATTTTACGTGTTATTAGTCTTTTAAATGCTTTTTGGCTGCACCCATAATCAAATAGCGCACAAATCCATCTTTCTTTCGCATCGACGTCGATTTGGATTAAAAATGAACACCTCAGCAAAATCAGACTGGAAATGAAAGAAATCGTCTATAGCCACACATCCATGCCTCGGCAAAACCTCACAAGATGAAAAAGAAAATAGATTTCTCATCTTATGCCGAGAGAGGGAGAGGGACACCTTAGGATTGCCCATATTCCAACACGTTGTGACTGTGTTAGCACTAAGGCCGCTGTCGTGAGGGTGGATAGGAAGATAAGCGGCAACAAAGATGGAATATCATGTTGATATAAAAGACGTGGACCTACTGGAATTGGAACGACAGAAATCATCAATGGCCACACATGCATGCCTTGGTAAAACCTTGCGGGGTGGAAAACAAAGCAGATTTCCCATCTTATGCCGAGAGAGATGACTTAGGATTGACTATATTCAAATATATTATTATTGTGTGAGCATTGAGGCCACCATCGGCAAGGGTGGAAAGAAGGATAAGCGGCAGCACACATGGCATGTCATATTGAAATAAAGGAAGTTGACCTATTGGAGTCTTGAATCATGGTTATTGAGTTAGGGACGTGTTTTTTTTATCCGTTGCAACACATGAACTTTTTTCTAGTCTTATTTATATATAGTTTTGATCATAACAACTTTATTCATTAAATAATAGCAAGGTCGTTTACATAATAATGAAGAATAAAGCCAGGGACATTGGATTTTCAAGATTCAGACTTGTTAATGCTTTTTTTTTATAAAGGACACTTTTATTATCTTAAAATATAGCATCAAGCGGATACAAATCATGTTGAGCGACACCCGGTCTCTGCATAGCTAAGATGCACGCAGCCACAAAAAGAACCGTCTGACAAAGTATGTAAAATAAACCCGACAATTCGGCAATAGTAAAGCCATATGAGACCAAAACTATACCTATGTCGATGAAGAAGGTGGACCGATTTGCTTCTCTGCTATAGTGGACAAGACAGATGCTAGCAAACTCCATGGCTTGTAATGATTGAAACATCAGTCCGAATTAAGCATTTGGATGAGAGATAGCATCCAACGCCATCATACTGCCAGACTCGACGATGAGTTTAGTGCACCTCATTTTTTTCGCTGGTCTTATTTATATGTAGTACTTCCTCCACAAAAAAATATAAAAGCGTTTATATATTTTTCTTTAAATAGGGAGTACTACTTAGGAACACACATTTATTTCTCAACGTGTCCTAGACATGAAAAATAATAGTAGTAAAACCCAACTGAAATGCATATATAAACTGAATGTACGATATTCAATTTAAGCTGACGAAGATAGCTTCAGTCCGAGGTGGATTAGCGGCGCCACCTTCTTCACCGAGGGTCTGGTCATGATCCGCCCCCACCACGCCAGGACGCTCGCGCGCGACTCCAGCAGAGCCCCGTACTCGGTGCCGGCCACCAGGCAGTAGGTGAAGCCGAAGTGGACGAGGTCGGCGAGGCTGAAGAAGTCCCCGGCGAGGTACGGTGAGCTCGACAGCCGCGCCTCGTACACGTTGAGGACCTTCTCCAGCTTCCCGACGTACTCGTCGACGACGGCCTGGTCGCGCGCGCCGCCGATGAACGGCAGGATGATGCACTGCCGGACGACGTTGGCGATGGCCGGCTGGTACTGGTGGGCCTCCACCTCCATCCACACGTCCACCATGGCTGATTCCTCGAGGCTGGATTCTCCTAGAAGATCGGTGGCGCTGGCGCCTCCGAACTTGCGGAGCACGTACCGAGAAATCGCGCGCGATTCTGAGATCATATTACCGGTGTGTGGATCAATTGAAAATCTAATCAGAGTTTGTATGCTATGGATTGATTCGTGATCAGTGTGTGAATTTCATTACCGAAGAGAGTCAGCTCCCCGTCCTCCAACGCTGGGATCTTGCCGAAAGGCTGCGAGATTGAACCGTATGAAGACTTGCATAAAAAAATGGAGCGAGATAGAAACATACTCAATCAAAGTATAAACTGTCTCTGTTTCTACATACGTTCCGAGAGAGGTAGGGCTCGGTCCTCTGCTCCCGCGCAGCCATGTCGAGGGGGAGGAGCTCGTAGTCGGCGCCGACCTCCTCCAGGCACAGCAGCACCGTCGCGACGAACGGCGACGCCGCCACCCCGTACACCTTCACGGCACCGCCCATCTCTCTCTCCCTCTCACACACCCACACAGCTTCTCTCTGATACACACAGAGAGAGAGAGCTTCAATTAAGCAGCTCTGTTTTTACTTTTTAGTGCTGATTAGTGCATGCTTAAGCAGACCTTGACCAACCCGACTTATATTACATGTGATCGGCGTGATTGCAAGGAAGATAATACCAGAAAATAGTACAGACTCTACTATACCATTTTTGTGATCTGATCTCAACAAGATTTGGTGTGGTTATGGTCAACCAAGTGATAATTTCTTATTGTCTTTGACTTGATTCATGAATCGAGCTTCCTTCACGCCCAAGGAATTACGACTTTGTCCATAATATAACCAAATAGTAGTCCTCGACGGGATTTGCTTTTTTCACTCCAAATGGTGTAGATATACTATACTCTTCTCATGGCCTGGTCGCTGGGAAGATTTGGTGTGGTTATGGTCTAACTAGCGAAATTTTCTTTTTGTTCTTGACTTGTTTCATAATTCGAGCTTCCTTCCTGCCAAAGGAATTGCGACTTCATATATAGTTAAGTTCTCCAAATCGTTGCCAGAGTTGGATTATGGATACTGCATTGCCTTCTAAATAAATTTGTTCATCCTGATATGGACATTGCATTACCTTCTAAATAAATTTGTCCATCCTGATTTTTATCTGAGGTCCACCAAAGTTGTTAAGGGTAATGTCTTTTTTTAACATAGTACAAACGCAAGAGCTCATATATACGCGCATACATTCATCCCTATGAACGCACACACGCGCACCCTACGCCTATGAGCAGCTTCGAAATACTGAGCTGGCATTGTCATTTTGAGATTTTACGAAAACATCGTAGGCGCCTCGTAGTCGGCGGGAATGTCTCCTCCCACTGAACGCGTATCGCCGGAAATACTGAAATAAATTCAGGATAAATGCGAGCACTAGGATTTAAACTCCGGTGGGCTGGGATATAAGAGTCCTCCTAACCATCCAACCACAGGTTGGTTTGCGTTAAGGGTAATGTCTTAGGCCCTGTTTGGTTCGTAAGTCTTAGGACTTTTTTTAGTCCCAACTTATAAGTCTCAAGTCACTAAAAAGTCCCTACCTGTTTGGTTCCTGGGACTTGACATGGACTAAAAGACCATATTACAACTAGAAGTCCCTATAAGACTCTCCTTGAGAGTCTTATTTCATAAATCCCAAATGCCCACTTTAAGTTCCTATAAGTCCCTCCTGTTTGGTTTAGATGGGACTTATAGGGACTTTTTTAAGTCCCTGGAAACAAACACCCTCTTAATTTGGGCAGCCGATCTGGCGCATGTGACGGCCGCTCCCACACTCGCCATGTTGTGTCGTGGGGCCCACGCACCGACCACCACACCTCCCTCGCGTTATCATTTTTCCGTCATGCACGTGCCTCGTTCCCTTCGCCCTGCTCGCCCTGAACCTCCCATCTCTCAGCGCTCTCTCTCTCTTGTTCCCCTCGGCCGACGCACAAAAATCTCTACTCCCCCGGTGAGCCACACACCAAATCCACAGCTCCGCCACAGAACTCCTACCTTCCGCACGTCATAGGGCGCATATCCGATCCAACCCCTCCCCCCAGCGCAAACGACCACTGCTATGATGTGAGGCTGTTGCGAGCCGGGGCAGCCACCCCACCGCGCGGCAGAGGTGATGCTGCGTTGGGCGACGAGAGGTAGCAACCGGCTGTGATGTAATCGACACGAGGGTGGGTGATGCTAGAACTGACATATGGCGATGCTGGAACTGGCACGCGGTTGTGCTTCTACAACATGATGGCCATGCAAAGCTGCAAAAGGCGGTGTGCTGGAGCCATGTGGATGTTGCAACCTTGCTATGACGAGCTGCAACCAGTGGTACTCCCGAGATACAGCTGCACCATGGGGATGCTACAACCTTGCTACGACAAGTTGCAACCAGCGTAGTGAGATGTTGGGAGTGTCGCCGACTAGAGCTGCAACCGATGGGGACTTGAGCAGCAAACAAAAACAACCATGCTGCAACCATGCATGGTGAGGGGAACTTTGCAACCGACGATGGGCAAAGCTGCAACCATGCCGGCCGGAGTTGCGAGGCCGTCAACACGTGGGGGATGCGTGCTGAAACCGCGACCTGGTGGAGTTGCAACCGACGACGGGGTGGAGCCGCTAGGGTGTCAAAGTCGGGATGGGTGCTACAACCACGAGCTGGTGGAGCTGGGAGCCTGGCATGCTAGGAGTTGTAGGCGGAGCTACAACCGGGAGTGAGCTGGCTGCACCAGAGCAGTGATTGTTTTTTCTGGTACTTTTACTGTGCTCCCAAGGGGAGAACTGTGTGGAAGACAACGATTTGTGCGTTGGTTTGTGATTTCATCTAACCGCCACTATAGCAACTCCAACTCCCCTACGCATTCTGTCCGCGTGTGTCCGTTTAGGTCGAGACGGACGCAAACCACGGCACAATGCGTCGACACAAACAGACGGATGCCCGCTTTTTGTCCGCCCGCGATCCATTCCCGGCCCAAATTTGGGCCGGGTTTTCGTTGGCGCAGACACGACACGGACGCGGGCGACGCCCACCCCTGTCCTCCCCATGGCCCACCACACCGTGGCACATCCACCCCCATTTCCCCCTTCTCTTCCAAAACACTCCCGCCATGTCGCCATGGAAGACGCGCCAAACATCGCCGCCCCCACCTCCTTGGTCGACCACATGGCTGCCAAGCCCCGCGCCCGCGGCTAGAAGCAACCCAAGAAGGAGCAGATGCCAGAGTACGGGCCATACAGTCGGTGAAGAGGGTGAAGGAAATGTGCCCTAGAGGCAATAATAAAGTTGTTATTTACATTTCCTTATATCATGATAAATGTTTATTATTCATGCTAGAATTGTATTAACCAGAAACTTAGTACATGTGTGAATACATAGACAAATAGAGTGTCCCTAGTATGCCTCTACTTGACTAGCTTGTTTATCAAAGATGGTTATGTTTCCTAGCCATAGACATGTGTTGTCATTTGATGAACGGGATCACATCATTAGAGAATGATGTGATGGACAAGACCCATCCGTTAGCTTAGCATTATGATCGTTTAGTTTGTTGCTATTGCTTTCATCATGACTTATACATGTTCCTCTGACTATGAGATTATGCAACTCCCGAATACTGGAGGAACACTTAGTGTTCTATCAAACATCACAACGTAACTGGGTGATTATAAAGATGCTCTACAGGTGTCTCCGATGGTGTTTGTTGAGTTGGCATAGATCGAGATTAGGATTTGTCACTCCGATTGTCGGAGAGGTATCTCTGGGCCCTCTCGGTAATGCACATCACTATAAGCCTTGCAAGCAATGTGACTAATGAGTTAGTTGCGGGATGATGCATTACGGAACGAGTAAAGAGACTTGCCGGTAACGAGATTGAACTAGGTATGATGATACCGACGATCGAATCTCGGGCAAGTAACATACCGATGACAAAGGGAACAACGTATGTTGTTATGCGGTTTGACCGATAAAGGTCTTCGTAGAATATGTAGGAACCAATATGAGCATCCAGGTTCCACTGTTGGTTATTGACCAGAGAAGTGTCTCGGTCATGTCTACATAGTTCTCGAATCCGTAGGGTCCGCACGCTTAACATTCGATGATGATTGGTATTATGAGTTTATGTGATTTGATGTACCGAAGGTTGTTCGGAGTTCCGGATGAGATCGCGGACATGACGAGAAGTCTCGAAATGGTCGAGACATAAAGATTGATATATTGGACCATGTTGTTCGAACACCGGAAGTGTTCCAGAGAGTTTCGGATAAAACCGGAGTGCCGGATGGGGTTACCGGAACCCCCAGGAGAACTAATAGGCCTCTATGGGCCTTAGTGGGAAGATAAGAAGGGACGGGAGGGGCTGGCCGCGCCCTCCCCCTTGGGTCCGAATTGGACTAGGGGAAGGGGGCGGCGCCCCCTTTCCTTCCCTTCCCCCTCTTCCTTCCTTCCCCCTCTCTCCCTCTTGGTGGATTCCTACTAGGACTTGGAGTCCTAGTAGGATTCCCCTCTTGGGGCGCGCCCTAGGGGCCGGCCGGCCCTCCCCTCCTCCCTCCTTTATATACGGGGGAGGTGGCACCCCATAGACACAAGTTAATCTTTAGCCGTGTGTGGTGCCCCCCTCCACAGTTTTACACCTCGGTCATATCGTCGTAGTGCTTAGGCGAAGCCCTGCACCGGTAACTTCATCATCACTGTCACCACGCTTTCGTGCTGACGGGACTCTCCCTCAGCCTCAGCTGGATCTAGAGTTCGAGGGACGTCACTGAGCTGAACGTGTGCAGATCGCGGAGGTGCCGTGCGTTTGGTACTTGATCGGTTGGATCGCGAAGACGTTCGACTACATCAACCGCGTTACTTAACGCTTCCGCTTTCGGTCTATGAGGGTACGTGGACACACTCTCCCCGCTCGTTGCTATGCTTCTCCTAGATAGATCTTGCGTGATCGTAGGAAAATTTTGAAATACTACGTTCCCCAACAGTGGCATCTGAGCCAGGTCTATGCGTAGATGTTATATGCACGAGTAGAACACAAAGAGTTGTGGGCGATAATAGACATACTGCTTACCAACATGTCATACTTTGATTCGGCGGTATTGTTGGATGAAGCGGCCCAGACCGACATTACATGACCGCATTCATGAGACTGGTTCTACCGCCGTGCTTCGCACACAGGTGGCTAGTGGGTGTCTGTTTCTCCAACTTTAGTTGAATCGAGTGTGACTACGCCCGGTCCTTATTGAAGGTTAAAACAACACACTTGACGAAAAATCGTTGTGGTTTTGATGCGTAGGTAAGAACGGTTCTTGCTAAGCCCGTAGCAGCCATGTAAAACTTGCAACAACAAAGTAGAGGACGTCTAACTTGTTTTTGCAGGGCTTGCTGTGATGTGATATGGTCAAGACGTGATGATATATAAATTGTTGTATGAGATGATCATGTTTTGTAGCAGTTATCGGTAACTGGCAGGAGCCATATGGTTGTCGCTTTATTGTATGAAATGCAATCGCCATATAATTGCTTTACTTTATCACTAAGCAGTAGCGATAGTCGTGGAAGCAATAGTTGGCGAGACTACAACGATGCTTCGATGGAGATCAAGGTGTCAAGCCGGTGACGATGGTGATCATGACGGTGCTTTGGAGATGGAGATCAAAGGCACAAGATGATGATGGCCATATCATATCACTTATATTGATTGCATGTGATGTTTATCCTTTATGCATCTTATTTTGCTTAGTACGACGGTAGCATTATAAGATGATCTCTCACTAAATTTCAAGGTACAAGTGTTCTCCCTGAGTATGCACCATTGCGACAGTTCGTCATGCCGAGACGCCACGTGATGATCGGGTGTGATAAGCTCTACGTTCACATACAACGGGTGAAAGCCAGTTTTGCACACGCAAAATACTCGGGTTAAACTTGATGAGCCTAACATATGCAGATATGGCCTCGGAACACTGAGACCGAAAGGTCGAGCGTGAATCATATAGTAGATATGATCAACATAGTGATGTTCATCATTGAAAACTACTCCATCTCACGTGATGATCGGACATGGTTTAGTTGATATGGATCACGTGATCACTTAGATTATTAGAGGGATGTCTATCTAAGTGGGAGTTCTTAAGTAATATGATTAATTGAACTTTAATTTATCATGAACTTAGTACCTGATAGTATTTTGCATGTCTATGTTGTTGTAGATAAATGGCCCGTGCTACTGTTTCCGTTGAATTTTAATGCGTTCCTAGAGAAAGCTAAGTTGAAAGATGATGGTAGCAACTACACGGAGTGGGTCCGTAACTTGAGGATTATCCTCATTGCTGCATAGAAGAATCATGTCTTGGAAGCACCGCTAGGTGTACCACCCGCGTCGGCAACTGCAGACATTGTGAATGCCTGGCAGTCGCGTGTTGATGACTACTCGATAGTTCAGTGTGCCATGCTTTACGGCTTAGAACCGGGACTTCAACGACGTTTTGAACGTCATGGAGCATATGAGATGTTTCAGGAGTTGAAGTTAATATTTCAAGCAAATGCCTGGATTGAGAGATATGAAGTCTCCAATAAGTTCTACAGCTGCAAAATGGAGGAGAATAGTTCTGTCAGTGAACATATACTCAGAATGTCTGGGTACCACAACCACTTGACTCAATTGGGAGTTAAACTTCCTGATGATAGTGTCATTGACAGAGTTCTTCAATCACTACCACCAAGCTACAAAAGCTTCGTGATGAACTATAATATGTAAGGGATGGATAAGACAATTCCTGAGCTCTTCGCAATGCTAAAGGCTGCGGAGGTAGAAATCAAGAAGGAGCATCAAGTGTTGATGGTTAACAAGACCACTAGTTTCAAGAAAAAGGGCAAAGGGAAGAAGGGGAACTTCAAGAAGAACGGCAAGCAAGTTGCTACTCAAGTGAAGAAACCCAAGTCTCGACCTAAGCCTGAGACTGAGTGCTTCTACTGCAAAGGGACTGGTCACTGGAAGCGGAACTGCCCCAAGTATTTGGCGGATAAGAAGGATGGCAAAGTGAAAGGTATATTTGATATACATGTTATTGATGTGTACCTTACTAATGCTCGCAGTAGTGCCTGGGTATTTGATACTGGTTCTGTTTCTCATATTTGCTACTCGAAACAGGGGCTACGGATTAAGCGAAGATTGGCTAAGGACGAGGTGACGATGCGCGTGGGAAATGGTTCCAAAGTCGATGTGATCGCCGTCGGCACACTACCTCTACATCTACCTTCGGGATTAGTTTTAGACCTGAATAATTGTTATTTGGTGCCAGCGTTAAGCATGAACATTATATCTAGATCTTGTTTGATGCGAGACGGTTATTCATTTAAATCAGAGAATAATAGTTGTTCTATTTATATGAGTAATATATTTTATGGTCATGCACCCTTGATGAGTGGTCTATTTTTATTGAATCTCGATAGTAGTGATACACATATTCATAGTGTTGAAGCCAAAAGATATAAGTTTAATAATGATAGTGCAACTTACTTGTGGCACTGCCCTTTAGGTCATATTGGTGTAAAGCGCATGAAGAAACTCCATGCTGATGGACTTTTGGAATCACTTGATTATGAATCATTTGATACTTGCGAACCATACCTCATGGGCAAGATGACTAAGACTCCGTTCTCCGGAACAATGGAGCGAGCTACAGACTTGTTGCAAATAATACATACTGATGTATGCGGTCCAATGAGTGTTGAGGCTCGCAGCGGGTATCGTTATTTTCTAACCTTCACAGATGATTTGAGAAGGTATGGGTATATCTACTTGATGAAACATAAGTCTGAAATATTTGAAAAGTTCAAAGAATTTCAGAGTGAAGTGGAAAATCATCATAACAAGAAAATAAAGTTTCTATGATCTGATCGTGGAGGTGAATATTTGAGTTATGAGTTTGGTCTTCATTTGAAACAATGCGGAATAGTTTCGCAACTCACGCCACCCGGAACACCACAGCGTAATGGTGTGTCCGAACGTCGTAACCGCACTTTGTTAGATATGGTGCGATCTATGATGTCTCTGTTGGGGAACGCAGTATTTCAAAAAAAAATCCTACGGTCACGCAAGATCTATCTAGGAGATGCATAGAAACGAGCGGGGAGAGTGTGTCCACGTACCTGCTACCTCTTGAGCACCGCGTTGGTTTTTCCCTTGAAGAGGAAAGGGTGATGCAACAAAGTAACGTAAGTATTTCCCTCGGTTTTTGAGAACCAAGGTATCAATCCAATAGGAGGCCACGCACAAGTCCCACGCACCTACACAAACAAATAAATCCTTGCAACCAACGCAATAAAGGGGTTGTCAATCCCTTCAGGGTCACTTACGAGAGTGAGATCTGATAGAGATGATAAGATATGATAGAGATGCGAAGTAAAATAAAAGCAAAATAAAAGGCAATGGAAATAGCTTGTTGTTGGAAGATTAATGTGATAGAAAATAGACCCGGGGGCCATAGGTTTCACTAGTGGCTTCTCTCATGAGCATAAGACGAAAACCAAGCTTTAGCACGATCTCTAAGCGAAAAAGGAAATAGTTCCAATTTAACAATATCATTATCCACATCTTTCTTCTTTTGCATATCACACAAATCAACGAAGCTATTTAGATGGGTAGCGGCATCTTCACTAGGAAGGCCGGCGAATTGATCTTTCATGACAAGATTCAACAAAGCAGCATTGATTTCACAAGATTCAGTATCGGTAAGAGGAGCAATCGGAGTGCTAAGAAAATCATTATTGTTGGTATTGGTAAAGTCACATAATTTAGTATTATCTTGAGCCATCGTGACAAACAAGCAATCCAACACACGAGCAAACAAGAAGCGAGCGAGGAAAAGGCGAACGGAAAAGAGAGGGCGAATAAAACGGCAAGGGTGAAGTGGGGGAGAGGAAAACAAGAGGCAAATGGCAAATAATGTATTGCGGGAGATAAGGGTTTGTGATGGGTACTTGGTATGTTGACTTTTGCGTAGACTCCCCGGCAAAGGCGCCAGAAATGGCTAGTTGTCGGGAGTCCAAATCTTGACTTGACTTTGTGCACACCTGCCTGGCAACGGGGCCAGAAATCCTTTTTGCTACCTCTTGAGCACTGCGTTGGTTTTCCCTTGAAGAGGAAAGGGTGATGCAGCAAAGTAGCGTAAGTATTTCCCTCAGTTTTTGAGAACCAAGGTATCAATCCAGTAGGAGGCCACGCACAAGTCCCACGCACCTACACAAACAAATAAATCCTCGCAACCAACGCAATAAAGGGGTTGTCAATCCCTTCACGGTCACTTACGAGAGTGAGATCTGATAGAGATGATAAGATATGATAGAGATGCGAAGTAAAATAAAAGCAAAATAAAAGGCAATGGAAATAGCTTGTTGTTGGAAGATTAATATGATAGAAAATAGACCCGGGGGCCATAGGTTTCACTAGTGGCTTCTCTCATGAGCATAAGACGAAAACCAAGCTTTAGCACGATCTCTAAGCGAAAAAGGAAATAGTTCCAATTTAACAATATCATTATCCACATCTTTCTTCTTTTGCATATCACACAAATCAACGAAGCTATTTAGATGGGTAGCGACATCTTCACTAGGAAGGCCGGCGAATTGATCTTTCATGACAAGATTCAATAAAGCAGCATTGATTTCACAAGATTCAGTATCGGTAAGAGGAGCAATCGGAGTGCTAAGAGAATCATTATTGTTGGTATTGGTAAAGTCACATAATTTAGTATTATCTTGAGCCATCGTGACAAACAAGCAATCCAACACACAAGCAAACAAGAAGCGAGCGAGGAAAAGGCGAACGGAAAAGAGAGGGCGAATAAAACGGCAAGGGTGAAGTGGGGGAGAGGAAAACAAGAGGCAAATGGCAAATAATGTATTGCGGGAGATAAGGGTTTGTGATGGGTACTTGGTATGTTGACTTTTGCGTAGACTCCCCGGCAAAGGCGCCAGAAATGGCTAGTTGTCGGGAGTCCAAATCTTGACTTGACTTTGTGCACACCTGCCCGACAACGGCGCCAGAAATCCTTTTTGCTACCTCTTGAGCACTGCGTTGGTTTTCCCTTGAAGAGGAAAGGGTGATGCAGCAAAGTAGCGTAAGTATTTCCCTCAGTTTTTGAGAACCAAGGTATCAATCCAGTAGGAGGCCACGCACAAGTCCCTCGCACCTACACAAACAAATAAATCCTCGCAACCAACGCAATAAAGGGGTTGTCAATCCCTTCACGGTCACTTACGAGAGTGAGATCTGATAGATATGATAAGATAATAGTTTTGGTATTTTTATGATAGAGATGCAAAGTAAAATAAAAGCAAAATAAAAGGCAATGAAATAGCTTGTTGTTGGAAGATTAATATGATAGAAAATAGACCCGGGGGCCATATGTTTCACTAGTGGCTTCTCTCATGAGCATAAGTATTACGGTGGGTGAACTAATTACTGTTGAGCAATTGACAGAATTGAGCATAGTTATGAGAATATCTAGGTATGATCATGTATATAGGCATCACGTCCGAGACAAGTAGACCGACTCCTGCCTGCATCTACTACTATTACTCCACACATCGACCGCTATCCAGCATGCATCTAGAGTATTAAGTTCATAAGAACAGAGTAATGCTTTAAGCAAGATGACATGATGTAGAGGGATAAACTCATGCAATATGATATAAACCCCATCTTGTTATCCTCGATGGCAACAATACAATACGTGCCTTGCTGCCCCTACTGTCACTGGGAAAGGACACCGCAAGATTGAATCCAAAGCTAAGAACTTCTCCTATTGCAAGAAAGATCAATCTAGTAGGCCAAACCAAACTGATAATTCGAAGAGACTTGCATAGATAACCAATCATACATAAAAGAATTCAGAGAAGATTCAAATATTGTTCATAGATAAACTTGATCATAAACCCACAATTCACCGGTCTCAACAAACACACAGCAAAATAAGATTACATCGAATAGATCTCCATGAGAGAGGGGGAGAACATTGTATTGAGATCCAAAAAGAGAGAAGAAGCCATCTAGCTAATAACTATGGACCCGAAGGTTTGAGGTAAACTACTCACACATCATCGGAGAGGCTATGGTGTTGATGTAGAAGCCCTCCATGATCGATGCCCCCTCCGGCGGAGCTCCGGAAAAGGCCCCAAGATGGAATCTCACGGGTACAGAAGGTTGCGGTGATGGAATTAGGTTTTTGGCTCCGTATCTGGTAGTTTGGGGGTACGTAGGTATATATAGGAGGAAGAAGTACGTCGGTGGAGCAACATGGGGCCCACGAGGGTGGAGGGCGCGCCCTGGGGGGGAGGCGCGCCCCCCTACCTCGTGCCTTCCTGGTTGATGTCTTGACGTAGGGTCCAAGTCCTCTGGATCACGTTCGTTCCGAAAATCACTTTCTTGAAGGTTTCATTCCGTTTGGACTCCGTTTGATATTCTTTTTCTGCGAAACTCTAAAATAGGCAAAAAACAGCAATTCTGGGCTCGGCCTCCGGTTAATAGGTTAGTCCCAAAAATAATATAGAAGTGTATAATAAAGCCCATTAATGTCCAAAATAGAATATAATATAGCATGGAACAATCAAAAATTATAGATACGTTGGAGACATATCAAGCATCCCCAAGCTTAATTCCTGCTCGTCCTCGAGTAGGTAAATGATAAAAACAGAATTTTTGATGTGGAATGCTACTTGGCATATTTTCAATGTAATTCTTCTTAATTGTGGTATGAATATTCAGATCCGAAAGATTCAAGATAAAAGTTCATATTGACATAAAAGTAATAATACTTCAAGCATACTAACTAAGCAATTATGTCCTCTCAAAATAACATGGCCAAAGAAAGTTCATCCCTACAAAATCATATAGTTTGGTCATGCTCCATTTTCGTCACACAAGAATGCTCTCATCATGCACAACCCCGATTACAAGCCAAGCAATTGTTTCATACTTTAGTAATCTCAAACTTTTTCAACCTTTACGCAATACATGAGCGTGAGCCATGGATATAGCACTATGGGTGGAATAGAATATAATGATGGGGGTTATGTGGAGAAGACAAAAAAGGAGAAAGTCTCATATCAACGCGGCTAATCAATGAGCTATGGAGATGCCCATTGATTGATGTTAATGCAAGGAGGATGCACTAGAGCTATAAATGTATGAAAGCTCAAAAGAAACTAAGTGGGTGTGCATCCAACTTGCTTGCTCACGAAGACCTAGGGCATTTGAGGAAGCCCATTGTTGGAATATACAAGCCAAGTTCTATAATGAAAAATTCCCACTAGTATATGAAAGTGACAAAACAAGAGACTCTCTATCATGAAGATTATGGTGCTACTTTGAAGCACAAGTGTGGTAAAAGGATAGTAACATTGTCCCTTCTCTCTTTTTCTCTCATTTTTTGGGCATTCTTCTCTTTTTTATGGCCTTTCTCTTTTTTATTTTTTATTTTTTTCCTCACTTGGGACAATGCTCTAAAAATGATGATCATCACACTTCTATCTATTTACAACTCAATGATTACAACTCGATACTAGAACAAAGTATGACTCTATATGAATGCCTCCGGCGGTGTACCGGGATATGCGATGAATCAAGAGTGACATGTATGAAAGAATTATGAATGGTGGCTTTGCCACAAATACTATGTCAACTACATGATCATGCAAAGCAATATGACAATGATGAACGTGTCATGATAAACGGAACGGTGGAAAGTTGCATGGCAATATATCTCGAAATGGCTATGGAAATGCCATAATAGGTAGGTATGGTGGCTGTTTTGAGGAAGATATAAGGAGGTTTATGTGTGAAAGAGCGTATCATATCATGGGGTTTGGATGCACCGACGAAGTTTGCACCAACTCTCAATGTGAGAAAGGGAAATGCACGGTACCGAAGAGGCTAGCAATGATGGAAGGGTAAGAGTGCGTATAATCCATGGACTCAACATTAGTTATAAAGAACTCACATACTTATTGCAAAAATCTACAAGTCATCAAAAACCAAGCACTACGCGCATGCTCCTAGGGGGATAGATTGGTAGGAAAAGACCATCGCTCGCCCCCGACCGCCACTCATAAGGAGGACAATCAAAGAACACATCATGTTTCAAATTTGTTGGATAACGTTTACCATACGTGCATGCTACGGGACTTGCAAACTTCAACACAAGTATTTCTAAAATTCACAACTACTCAACTAGCACAACTTTAATATCACTACCTCCATATCTCAATACAATCATCAAGCATCAAACTTCTCTTAGTATTCAACACACTCATAAGATAGTTTTTACTAGTCTTGAATACCTAGCATATTAGGATTAAGCAAATTACCATGCTATTTAAGACTCTCAAAATAATATAAGTGAAGCATGAGAGAACAATATTTTCTATAAAACAAATCCACCACCGTGCTCTAAAAGATATAAGTGAAGCACTAGAGCAAAAACTATATAGCTCAAAAGATATAAGTGAAGCACATAGAGTATTCTAATCAATTCCGAATCATGTGTGTCTCTCATCAAAAGGTGTGTACAGCAAAGATGATTGTGGTAAACTAAAAATCAAAGACTCAAATAATACAAGACCCTCCAAGCAAAACACATATCATGTGGTGAATAAAAATATAGCTCCAAGTAAGTTACCGATGGAAGTAGACGAAAGAGGGGATGCCTTCCGGGGCATCCCCAAGCTTTGGCTTTTTGGTGTCCTTGGATTATCTTGGGGTGCCATGGGCATCCCCAAGCTTAGGCTCTTGCCACTCCTTGTTCCATAATCCATCAAATCTTTTACCCAAAACTTGAAAACTTCACAACACAAAACTTAACAGAAAATCTCGTGAGCTCCGTTAGCGAAAGAAAAGAAAACACCACTTCAAGGTACTGTAATGAACTCATTCTTTATTTATATTGGTGTTAAACCTACTGTATTCCAACTTCTCTATGGTTTATAAACTATTTTACTAGCCATAGATTCATCAAAATAAGCAAACAACACACGAAAAACAGAATCTGTCAAAAACAGAACAGTCTATAGTAATCTGTAACTAACGCAAACTTCTGGAACTCCAAAAATTCAGCCAAAATAGGAAGACCTAGACAATTTTTTTATTGATCAGAATAAATTGGAATCAATATTTTATCACGTTCTGGTGATTTTTAACAATTATTCTCATGAACAGAAAGTTTCTGCAATTTCCAGCAAGATCAAATAACTATCATCCAAGAAGATCCTATAGGTTTAACTTGGCACAAACACTAATTAAAACATAAAAACACATCTAACCAGAGGCTAGATCAAATATTTATTCCTAAACAGAAGCAAAAACTAAAAAAACTAAAAAATAAAATTTGGTTGCCTCCCAACAAGCGCTATCGTTTAACGCCCCCAGCTAGGCATAAAAGTAAGGATAGATCTAGGTGTTGCCATCTTTGGTAGGCAATCCATAAGTGGCTCTCATGATGGATTCATATGGTAATTTTATTTTCTTTCTAGGAAAATGTTCCATGCCTTTCCTTAACGGAAATTGGAATCTAATATTTCCTTCCTTCATATCAATAATTGCACCAATCGTTGTAAGGAAAGGTCTACCAAGAAAAATAGGACATGAAGGATTGCAATCTATATCAAGGACAATAAAATCTACGGGCCCATAATTCCTATTTGCAATAATAAGAACATCATTAATTCTTCCCATAGGTTTCTTAATAGTGGAATCCGCAAGGTGCAAGTTTAGAGAGCAATCATCAAAATCACGGAAACCTAATAAATCACACAAAGTCTTTGGAATCATGGAAACACTAGCACCCAAATCACACAAAGCATAGCATTCATGATCTTGAATTTTAATTTTAATAGTAGGTTCCCACTCATCATAAAGTTTTCTAGGGATAGAAACTTCCAACTCAAGTTTTTCTTCATAAGATTGCATCAAAGCATGAACAATATGTCTAGTAAAAGCTTTATGTTGACTATAAGCATGTGGAGAATGTAGCACGGATTGCAACAAGGAAATACAATCTATCAAAGAGCAATTATCATAATTAAATTCCTTTAAATCAAAAATAGTGGGTTCATTAATATCTAGAGTTTTGATCTCTTCAATCCCACTTTTACCAATTTTTGCATCAAGATCTAAAAACTTAGAATTTTCGGAACGCCTTCTAGGTAAAGGTAGATCATATTTAGTCCCATCATTATCAAGATTCATATTGCAAAACAAAGAGTTAATAGGGGACACATCAATAACATTTAGATCTTCATCTTTATTTTCATAGAAATTAGAAGAACACGCTTTCACAAAGCAATCTTTCTTAGCTCGCATCCTAGAGGTTCTTTCTTTACACTCATCCATGGAAATTCTCATGGCTTTGAGAGACTCATTGATATCATGCTTAGGAGGAATAGATCTAAGTTTCAAAGAAACAACATCAAGAGAAATTCTATCAACGTTCCTAGCCAATTCATCAACTTTAAGCAACTTTTCTTCAAGCAAAGCATTGAAATTCTTTTGCGAATTCATAAATTCTTTAACACTAGTCTCAAATTCAGAAGGCATCTTATTAAAATTTCCATAAGAATTGTTGTAGGAATTACCATAATTATTAGAGGAATTACTAGGGTACGGCCTAGGATTAAAGTTTCCTCTATACGCGTTGTTACCAAAATTATTCCTACCAACAAAATTCACATCCATAGATTCAGTATTATTCTCAATCAAAGTAGACAAAGGCATATCATTAGGATCAGAAGAAACACTCTTAGTAGCAAATAATTTCATAAGTTCATCCATCTTTCCATTCAAAACATTAATTTCTTCTATCGCATGCAGTTTTTTATTAGTAGATCTTTCAGTGTGCCATTGAGAATAATTAACCATAATATTATCTAGGAGTTTAGTGGCTTCTCCTAAAGTGATTTCCATAAAAGTGCCTCCCGCGGCCGAATCTAAAAGATTTCTAGAAGCAAATTTCAATCCGGCATAAATTTTTTGTATGATCATCGATAAATTTAAACCATTTGTAGGGCAATTACGTATCATTAATTTCATCCTCTCCCAAGCTTGTGCAACATGTTCATGATCAAGTTGCTTAAAATTCATAATATCGTTTCTAAGAGAGATTATTTTAGCGGGAGGAAAATACTTAGAGATAAAAGCATCTTTGCACTTATTCCAAGAATCAATACTATTTTTAGGCAAAGACGAAAACCAAGCTTTAGCACGATCTCTAAGCGAAAAAGGAAATAGTTCCAATTTAACAATATCATTATCCACATCTTTCTTCTTTTGCATATCACACAAATCAACAAAGCTATTTAGATGGGTAGCGGCATCTTCACTAGGAAGGCTGGCGAATTGATCTTTCATGACAAGATTCAACAAAGCAGCATTGATTTCACAAGATTCAGTATCGGTAAGAGGAGCAATCGGAGTGCTAAGAAAATCATTATTGTTGGTATTGGTAAAGTCACATAATTTAGTATTATCTTGAGCCATCGTGACAAACAAGCAATCCAACACACGAGCAAACAAGAAGCGAGCGAGGAAAAGGCGAACGGAAAAGAGAGGGCGAATAAAACGGCAAGGGTGAAGTGGGGGAGAGGAAAACAAGAGGCAAATGGCAAATAATGTATTGCGGGAGCTAAGGGTTTGTGATGGGTACTTGGTATGTTGACTTTTGCGTAGACTCCCCGGCAAAGGCGCCAGAAATGGCTAGTTGTCGGGAGTCCAAATCTTGACTTGACTTTGTGCACACCTGCCTGGCAACGGCGCCAGAAATCCTTTTTGCTACCTCTTGAGCACTGCGTTGGTTTTCCCTTGAAGAGGAAAGGGTGATGCAGCAAAGTAGCGTAAGTATTTCCCTCAGTTTTTGAGAACCAAGGTATCAATCCAGTAGGAGGCCACGCACAAGTCCCTCGCACCTACACAAACAAATAAATCCTCGCAACCAATGCAATAAAGGGGTTGTCAATCCCTTCACGGTCACTTACGAGAGTGAGATCTAATAGATATGATAAGATAATAGTTTTGGTATTTTTATGATAGAGATGCAAAGTAAAATAAAAGCAAAATAAAAGGCAATGAAATAGCTTGTTGTTGGAAGATTAATATGATAGAAAATAGACCCGGGGGCCATATGTTTCACTAGTGGCTTCTCTCATGAGCATAAGTATTACGGTGGGTGAACTAATTACTGTTGAGCAATTGACAGAATTGAGCATAGTTATGAGAATATCTAGGATCATGTATATAGGCATCACGTCCGAGACAAGTAGACCGACTCCTGCCCGCATCTACTACTATTACTCCACACATCGACCGCTATCCAACATGGATCTAGAGTATTAAGTTCATAAGAACAGAGTAACGCTTTAAGCAAGATGACATGATGTAGAGGGATAAACTCATGCAATATGATATAAACCCCATCTTGTTATCCTCGATGGCAACAATACAATACGTGCCTTGCTGCCCCTACTGTCACTGGGAAAGGACACCGCAAGATTGAACCCAAAGCTAAGCACTTCTCCTATTGCAAGAATGTAACATCCCAAATTTTCAATTTGGTATGTTATACATAGATCATCATTGCATATCATGTTTTATTGCATGTTGACAAATCCTCGATAAATCCTAAGCAACTCAAGGACCCTCGGAGAGAGTTGGGGATTTTTCTCGAATTTTCATATTTGATTTTCATCAAATAATAAGACGAGGATTTTGGTTTTAATTATTTTCTCTCCGGAAAAATATTTCATTCTAAAATGAACGAGAGGAGAAAATATGACTTCTCCAAAACAATTGAAATACTGGAGGTAAAATGTTAAAATCATTTATTGGAATTTATTTGGATTTTATTTGCAATTTTTATTGCATTAAAAATATTACATGTTTTCAAAATATTTATTTTGTGTTAAAAAAATGTTCACCCTATTCTAGATTTTCTAACTAGACGGGGAAAATTTACTTTATATTTTTCTGACTTTCATTTATGTTTCTACGTATTATTTTCCGCGGAACTTTAAAAAAAAAACGCGCGCGTCCGCGCTGGGCCAAGCCCAGCCGCGCCAGGCCGCCGGCCCGCCCGCGCGTCGTCCTCCTCGCGCACGGGAGCCGAGTCCCGCCGCCGCACGCCGCCCGACCGCCCCCTCCTCCAAGCCGAGCTCCCCCTCCCTCCTATTTATACCCCCCTCTCTCTCTCCCTCATCTCGTTCGCCGCCGCCGCCCGCCTTGCCCTCGCCGCCGCCGCCGGAAGCCGAGTCGCCGCCGCCGCCGTTCGTCGCCGGAGCCGCGCCCCTCGCCGCCCCTTGCCTCCTCGCCCTCCCCGCACCCCCGCCGCGCCCGGAGCCCCGCCGGAGCACTGCCCGACGAGGTACTGCCTCGCTGCCCCGCTCGTTCGTTGCCGGTTTTTGTAAAAAAAAACCTTTGTTTTTTTTAAAAAAACCCTAGATCGGTTTTTTTTCGGTTTTATTATTTTGCGAGCGTTCACCGAACCGTTCGTTTTAACGAACGCGTTCGTCGGTTTTTCTCTGTTAACGAACGTCCGTTCTTTAACCGTTCGTCCGTTTTTCTTTTTCATCGGATTTTTCTGCGATTATCTCAGATTCGATTTCTGATCGAATCTTTGTTTCTGTTTAACTTCTCGCTCGTTTATCGGAATCAGGCGATTCAAGCGCCTAGAGTTTCGTCTCGAAATTCTCTTTCCGTTTAACCTACTCAAACAAGTTTTTGCTACAGTAAAATTTGACCTAGATCCAGATTAGTAAACGAAGCTTCTTTCTTTCGCAGTTTGACTTTCGTTGCTTCTTTCGAGTTGATTCTTTTTGCAAACCGGAGTTCTTAAGTTGAACTTTCTGGTTGGATCTTTCATTCGAGTTTTACCTGTGCATTAGATGAGTACTGATTGTATGCTTGTTTGTTTGCGATAGAGTACCCGGAGTGTGCCGCTTGTTACTTCGACTCGTTAGGTTTTGCGGATCATCAGCAAGGCAAGTAACACTTTGATCATACTTTTCATACCCAGTTTTATTGCATTAGATCTTTTCCTCAAACAATTGCATGGTTAGGATCTAAATAAATTGTGGGTATTGGGAAGTAGTTGAGGTAGTACCTATTACCTGTTTTCTTATCAAACCCTTGGGAGTTACTTCTACGTTGCTATTATTATTGCCATGCTATGCTCGTAGACGTGGATTGGGTTTGAGTGATATTCATGACAGATGTGAGATGTTTATTAATGGTTCAACTTAAGGTGGCAACTAAAACTCACATCTGGGTGGATTGAGGCACCTG
Organism: Triticum aestivum; assembly: GCF_018294505.1. Lineage (NCBI taxonomy): Eukaryota > Viridiplantae > Streptophyta > Magnoliopsida > Poales > Poaceae > Triticum > Triticum aestivum. The sequence continues at coordinate 83,781,311 of NC_057796.1, read as the reverse complement.
GAGAACCCAGTGTTGTCTGATTTTATAAGGTCCGCCACCCAGGCTCAAAGGGATCATAAGATTATTCATGCTAGAAACTTCCGTGTGCAGCCACAAGCTATTATGGGCTCTAGCATAGTTGAGTAGGTTACAAGATCTCTTGAAGAGGTGGGCTAGCAGATGTAGGGGAAAGTAGGTGTACCGGTCCATCCAGAGTAAAGAGTGATTGTTTCTGAAAGACTGTGTCTCGGTCATCCGTTTCTCAAACATCATGTAGTGCGAGAATCAAGCGGAGGCGATCGAGTCTTGTGGGGAAAAGTGCGCAAACCTCTGCAGAGTGTACAAACTAATCATGGTTAGCCGTGTCCCCGGTTATGGACAACTTGAGTATCTAGTACCTGGATTATCATTTGAATCTCATCACTATGTTACTTTAATTAATTTTGTTGGGTTAATGATGACACTTAATTGGGATTGAGTTGGAGGTACCTTCTCAATGTTTCACAACCACCATGATAGTTAAATAAAATTTATTCCTTTGAAGTAGGATAAAATTGGCTTTTCGCAAAACTGTAACCATAGAGCTTTCCACCAGCCATATATGCATGTAGTATAGCATTATTATTGTTCATTACTCTCTATGTGTTACATTGCCAGCATATTCTATGTGCTGACCCGTTTTCGGGCTGCAACGTTTCATGTTGCAGACTTTTCAGACGACGAGTAAGGTGCCTTAGGTCGTGGTCTTATACTCAGTGATGCCGCTGGAGTTGATGGACTCACTTATCTTCCAAGTCTTCCGCTGTTATCGTTATTAGATGGCCTTAAGCCATGTTTATCATACTTAATCTCTTTGGAGATATTCGATGTAATAAGTGTGTGATTGCTACTCTGTTATAAATCCTCCATTTGTACTGTGCGTGTCAGCATTACTGATCCAGGGATGACACTGGTGCACAGCAGCACAGACCATTTGAGGTCTGGTCGCTACAAAGTTGGTATCAGAGCACACGCTGACTGTAGGACACGACCACTAAGCTTAAGCCCTAGAAAGCTTCTCTCTTCTCATTTCTGACCCCTCTCCCTTTTCTACTCTTTTAGGAATGGCGAATGCAAGGAGCAAGTTCATGCAACCAGATGAAGACACGCCGTTTGGTCGACACTTGAAGGAAGTCACCAAGTACTTGAACATAGGAATACCAAGCATCACCGGAACCTACAACGCCACATTACCTGAAGAGGAGAGCTGGAAGATTCAAGTTATCATTCCAGGAAGGACGTTTGTGCCAGTTGAACCATAAGATTGGTTTTCGAAGCACCAACCTGGAGTTTAGGGAAGAGCATGGCCGCACACATCGCCATGGGACGCATTGGAGAAGTCTACCACCAGGAGCTTAAGGATACAATTTACCAAATTTGTGGACGCCGAGACGCACAATGGGAGATGATCAGAACCAAGAAGGATGGATCTATTGCAGCTTTCATCCAGGAGCAGAACCAACATATTCGTCGCCAGGAGAACCAGATGTGCACGGACAAGGAAGAACTGAAGAAGGCATTAACGAAGATCAAGGAGCTCCAAGAAGAACTCAAGGCTACACGCGAAGATTATTTGGAGGAAATCAACGCACTAGTAGGGAAGAATGACGACCTGGAGGAGAAGATTGGAGTATTCATGGGAAATCCAGTGCCAAAAGCAGAAGTCGACGAATGCACTTGTCCGGATAACTACATCATCATCGACGACACCGACTCGGAACCAAGTGAAGACGACTTGGTTGATGAAGCTGGAGCAGACATCATGGAGTCTTCAACGGATCAGAATTTCTAGTAGACCACCATATCAGTAGTAGTTTTCCCCCATTTAATAGTATAGTTCAAGCACTTTGTAACGCTAGTTAGATCGATTGTTTTGCCTTGTTTGAATTGATTGAGTGATATTGATTGATTTGTCTCATGAGCATATGGGTAGTGTTTTCTCTCTAGACCTCATTCTATTCTTAACTCTCATCTTTTCTAAACCTATCAGATGCCTCCGAGACGCGACACCGGATTTGTTTTCCCGCCAGAGATCACCCAGTTGATTCAGCAACAGAATGCCCTGATGCAAGTGTTAGTGCAGAACCAAGGCAACAACAACAACAACAACCCACCGCCACCACCACCTGTTGATCACTTAGCCCGTTTCTTAAGGCTAAACCCGCCGGTGTTTTCCAGTAGCACCGAGCCGATTGTAGCAGATGATTGGCTCCGCAAAGTTGGAAGGGAGTTGACCACTGCAGGATGCACAGATGCGGAAAGAGTGCGTTTTGCCGCACATCAGCTTGATGGACCCGCAGCATCATGGTGGGAGAATTATACAGCCACGCACCCTATTGACACTGTCACATGGGACCAGTTTCAGCAAGCTTTCCGTACAGCTCATGTTTCAGCAGGAGCTATGGCTATGAAGAAGCGTGAGTTTCGCAACCTACGCCAAGGAGGACGCACCGTAGGCCAGTATGTGGAGGATTTCAGTAAGCTAGCACGTTATGCACCAGATGACGTTGCTACAGATGCTGCCAAGCAGGAGAAATTTTTGGAAGGGCTGAATGATGAACTGAGTATGCAGTTGATGGTAGCAACCTTCAACAACTACCAGGAGCTGGTAGATAGAGCTCTCATGATTGAAGGGAAGCAACAGCAGATTGAAAACCGCAAGAGGAAGTATGGACAAGGGAAGTACAATTCTGGAGCCCAGCAGAAGCCACGATTTACCCCGAAGCCGGGAGGACAGTTTCAGCATACCCATGGAGGAGGTAGTTCGCACAACCATAATGGCTCCAAGAATGGTAATGGGAATGGAGGAGGCAACGGACAGAACCGCACCAACCCATCTACCCCAACCAAGAGGGATCTAAGTCACATTACTTGTTTCAAGTGCCAGAAGACTGGACATTATGCAACTGATTGTCCTGAAGCCCAAAATGGAAATGGCAATGGAAGCTCTGGGAAGAAGCCGAACCCGTTCAACAAAGGACATGTGAACCACGTGAGCGTGGAGGAGGTTGAAGCTCAGCCTGATGCAGTAATAGGTAAGTTTTTGGTTAAGTCATTTACTGCAACCGTTCTTTTCGATACTGGTGCATCGCATTCATACATATCAAGGGGATTCGTGAATAAGTTTAAGATGTCCACCCAAGTTCTCAAAACCCCTATGTTAGTAACCTCGCCAGGAGCAGAGTATATGGCAACCCAAGGATGTTTTCAGATACCATTGGCCATTGGTAGGCATGTTTTCCCCTCAGACCTCATTGTTTTGGAATCGCAAGGTTTGGATGTGATTTTGGGAATGGATTGGCTATCGTTGTATGGAGGAAACATCGATTGTGCCAGCAAGACGATTTTGCTTACCACCCCGGAAGGAAAAAGGATCAAGTATGTATCCCGGCATATGCCGAAGAGGACTCAAGTAAATTCCTTATCAGGAGTTGTACAGGAGGAAGTACCAGTGGTGAAGGATTATCCGGATGTATTTCCAGAAGAGTTGCCAGGCATGCCACCAGATAGAGACATTGAGTTCTTGATTGAACTTTTGCCAGGCACAGGGCCAATATCTAAGAGACCGTACAGGATGCCCGCAAAGGATTTGGAGGAAATTAAGAAGCAGATCAAGGAGTTACTGGATAAAGGCTATATTCGCCCAAGTTCGTCACCTTGGGGATCACCAGTACTTCTAGTGGAGAAGAAAGATGGATCGCTGAGGATGGTTGTTGATTACCGAGGATTGAATGAAGTGACCATCAAAAACAAGTACCCACTGCCGATGATCAATGATTTGTTTGACCGCCTACAAGGAGCTAAAGTATTTTCCAAGATCGATCTACGATCAGGATACCATCAGTTAAAGATTCGAGAGCAGGATATACCCAAGACGGCTTTTACCACCAGATATGGATTGTATGAGTATACCGTTATGTCATTTGGACTGACTAACGCACCTGCCTATTTCATGAACCTGATGAACAAAGTGTTTATGGAGTTTTTGGATAAGTTCGTCGTGGTGTTCATTGATGATATTTTAATCTTTTCCAAGGATGAAGAAGAGCATGAGGAGCATTTACGATTGGTACTTGAGAAGCTCAGAGAACATCAGTTATACGCCAAGTTCAGCAAGTGTGAATTTTGGCTGAAGGAAGTTGGATTCCTTGGACATGTTATTTCTGGAGAAGGAATAGCAGTAGACCCTGCCAAGGTTGACACAGTGACAAGTTGGGAATCACCCACGACAGTTGGAGAAATCCGGAGTTTTCTTGGACTTGCAGGATACTACCGGAGATTCATCGAGAATTTCTCGAAGATTGCTAAGCCCATGACTGAGCTATTGAAGAAGGACACCAAATTCAATTGGACTGAGGAATGTGAAGCTAGTTTCCAAGAGTTGAAGAAACGATTGGTTACCTCACCAGTGTTGATTCTGCCAGATCAACGCAAGGACTATGAAGTTTATTGCGACGCTTCTCGTCGAGGACTTGGAGCAGTGCTTATGCAGGAAGGAAGAGTTGTGTCATATGCTTCACGACAACTTAAACCCCATGAGAAGAATTATGCTACGCATGATTTGGAATTAGCAGCCGTGGTGCATGCATTGAAGACATGGAGACATTTTCTCATCGGAAACCATTGTGAGGTGTACACGGATCACAAGAGTTTGAAGTATATTTTCACGCAGAAGGAGTTAAATCTCAGACAGAGGAGATGGTTGGAGCTCATTAAAGATTATGATATGAGATTGCATTATCACCCTGGAAAGGCTAACGTAGTAGCAGACGCGTTGAGCCGCAAGAGTCATGTCAACACCCTCATGACAGGAGAGTTACCTCAGGAGTTAGCCGAGGACCTTCGCGAGCTATGTTTGGAGATAGTCCCAAGAGGCTATTTAGCGACATTGGAGATTCAGTCTACCTTGATGGAAAGGATCAGAGAAGCTCAGAAGACAGACAAGGAGATTGAAGAGATAAAGGAGAAGATGAGCAAAGGAAAAGCCAAGGGATTTCGTGAGGATGAGCACGATACCTTATGGTTTGAGGACCGCGTATATGTGCCAAATGATCCGGAGATCAGGAAGTTGATTTTGCAAGAAGCCCATGATTCACCGTACTCGATTCACCCAGGGAATACCAAGATGTATTTGGATTTGAAGAATACTTTCTGGTGGACCGGAATGAAGAAGGATATTGCGGAATATGTAGCAGTTTGTGATGTATGTCAGAGAGTGAAGGCAGAGCATCAGAAGCCAGCAGGATTGCTACAACCATTGCCGATACCCGAATGGAAGTGGGATAAAATAGGCATGGATTTTATCACAGGATTACCCAGGACTCGTTCAGGCTATGACTCAATATGGGTTGTAGTCGACCGTTTGACGAAAGTGGCTCATTTCATTCCAGTGAAGACCACTTACACCAGTGCTAAGTTGGCAAAGATATACATGACCAGGATCGTATGTTTGCATGGAGTTCCGAGGACCATTGTATCAGACAGAGGAACCCAATTTACCTCGAAGTTTTGGAAGCAGTTACATGAAACATTGGGAACCAGGCTGGAATTTAGTACAGCTTTCCACCCACAGACAGATGGACAGACCGAGAGAGTCAACCAGATTTTGGAGGACATGTTGAGAGCATGTGCACTAGATTATGGATCCAGTTGGGACGACAATTTGCCATATGCGGAGTTTTCTTATAACAACAGTTATCAAACCAGTTTGAAGATGGCCCCTTTCGAAGCCTTGTACGGAAGGAGGTGTAGAACACCGTTGTTATGGGACGAAGTTGGAGACCGTCAGTTGTTTGGACCAGATTTGATTAAGGAGTCTGAACAGAAAGTGAGGTTGATTCGCGATAGGCTCAAGGTAGCCCAGTCCAGGCAGAAGAGTTATGCTGATTCTAAACGAAAGGAGACAGTTCACGAAGTCGGAGACAGAGTGTATCTTCGAGTATCACCACTTCGAGGAGTGAAGCGCTTTGGAGTTAAGGGAAAGTTAGCGCCCCGTTTTATCGGACCATACAGAGTGTTGGAACGTATGGGAGAGGTTGCTTACAAGCTGGAATTGCCCGAAGGATTGTCTGGAGTACATGATGTATTTCACGTTTCCCAGTTGAAGAAGTGCCACGCAGAGATGGCTGAGATACCGCTGAGAGATACTGTGCCACTGGAAGCGATTCAGCTGGAAAGTGATTTGACCTATGAGGAGAAACCAGTTAAGATTCTCGAGTATGCCAGCCGAGTTACCCGCAGCAAGGTTATCAAGTTTTGCAAAGTTCAGTGGAGTCACCACACGGAGGATGAAGCCACCTGGGAGCGAGAGGAAGATCTACGGAAAGACCACTCCCACCTATTTTCTAGCCAACCCGAATCTCGAGGGCGAGATTCATCTTAAGGGGGGTAGGTTTGTAACATCCCAAATTTTCAACTTGGTATGTTATACATAGATCATCATTGCATATCATGTTTTATTGCATTTTGACAAATCCTCGATAAATCCTAAGCAACTCAAGGACCCTCGGAGAGAGTTGGGGATTTTTCTCGAATTTTCATATTTGATTTTCATCAAATAATAAGACGAGGATTTTGGTTTTAATTATTTTCTCTCCGGAAAAATATTTCATTCTAAAATAAACGAGAGGAGAAAATATGACTTCTCCAAAACAATTGAAATACTGGAGGTAAAATGTTAAAATCATTTATTGGAATTTATTTGCAATTTTTATTGCATTAAAAATATTGCATGTTTTCAAAATATTTATTTTGTGTTAAAAAAATGTTCACCCTATTCTAGATTTTCTAACTAGACGGGGAATATTTATTTTATATTTTTCTGACTTTTATTTATTTTTCTACGTATTATTTTCCGCGGAACTTAAAAAAAAAACCGCGCGCGTCCGCGCTGGGCCAAGCCCAGCCGCGCCAGGCCGCCGGCCCGCCCGCGCGTCGTCCTCCTCGCGCACGGAGCCGAGTCCCGCCGCCGCACGCCGCCCGGCCGCCCCCTCCTCCAAGCCGAGCTCCCCCTCCCTCCTATTTATACCCCCCCTCTCTCTCTCCCTCATCTCGTTCGCCGCCGCCGCCCGCCTTGCCCTCGCCGCCGCCGCCGGAAGCCGAGCCGCCGCCGCCGCCGTTCGTCGCCGGAGCCGCCCCTCGCCGCCCCTTGCCCCCTCGCCCTCCCCCGCACCCCCGCCGCGCCCCGGAGCCCCGCCGGAGCACTGCCCGACGAGGTACTGCCTCGCTGCCCGTTCGTCGTTGCCGGTTTTTTTAAAAAAACCTTTGTTTTAAAAAAACCCTAGATCGGTTTTTTTCGGTTTTATTATTTTGCGAGCGTTCACCGAACCGTTCGTTTTAACGAACGCGTTCGTCGGTTTTTCTCTGTTAACGAACGTCCGTTCTTTAACCGTTCGTCCGTTTTTCTTTTTCGTCGGATTTTTCTGCGATTATCTCAGATTCGATTTCTGATCGAATCTTCGTTTCTGTTTAACTTCTCGCTCGTTTATCGGAATCAGGCGATTCAAGCGCCTAGAGTTTCGTCTCGAAATTCTCTTTCCGTTTAACCTACTCAAACAAGTTTTTGCTACAGTAAAATTTGACCTAGATCCAGATTAGTAAACGAAGCTTCTTTCTTTCGCCGTTTGACTTTCGTTGCTTCTTTCGAGTTGATTCTTTTTGCAAACCGGAGTTCTTAAGTTGAACTTTCTGGTTGGATCTTTCATTCGAGTTTTACCTGTGCATTAGATGAGTACTGATTGTATGCTTGTTTGTTTGCGATAGAGTACCCGGAGTGTGCCGCTTGTTACTTCGACTCGTTAGGTTTTGCGGATCATCAGCAAGGCAAGTAACACTTTGATCATACTTTTCATACCCAGTTTTATTGCATTAGATCTATTCCTCAAACAATTGCATGATTAGGATCTAATTAAATTGTGGGTATTGGGAAGTAGTTGAGGTAGTACCTATTACCTGTTTTCTTATCAAACCCTTGGGAGTTACTTCTACGTTGCTATTATTATTGCCATGCTATGCTCGTAGACGTGGATTGGGTTTGAGAGATATTCATGACAGATGTGAGATGTTTATTAATGGTTCAACTTAAGGTGGCAACTAAAACTCACATCTGGGTGGATTGAGGCACCTGGAGAACCCAGTGTTGTCTGATTTTATAAGGTCCGCCACCCAGGCTCAAAGGGATCATAAGATTATTCATGCTAGAAACTTCCGTGTGCAGCCACAAGCTATTATGGGCTCTAGCATAGTTGAGTAGGTTACAAGATCTCTTGAAGAGGTGGGCTAGCAGATGTAGGGGAAAGTAGGTGTACCGGTCCATCCAGAGTAAAGAGTGATTGTTTCTGAAAGACTGTGTCTCGGTCATCCGTTTCTCAAACATCATGTAGTGCGAGAATCAAGCGGAGGCGATCGAGTCTTGTGGGGAAAAGTGCGCAAACCTCTACAGAGTGTACAAACTAATCATGGTTAGCCGTGTCCCCGGTTATGGACAACTTGAGTATCTAGTACCTGGATATCATTTGAATCTCATCACTATGTTACTTTAATTAATTTTGTTGGGTTAATGATGACACTTAATTGGGATTGAGTTGGAGGTACCTTCTCAATGTTTAACAACCACCATGATAGTTAAATAAAATTTATTCCTTTGAAGTAGGATAAAATTGGCTTTTCGTAAAAATGTAACCATAGAGCTTTCCACCAGCCATATATGCATGTAGTATAGCCTTACTATTGTTCATTATTCTCTATGTGTTACATTGCCAGCATATTCTATGTGCTGACCCGTTTCCGGGCTGCAACGTTTCATGTTGCAGACTTTTCAGACGACGAGTAAAGTGCCTTAGTTCGTGGTCTTATACTCAGTGATGCCGCTGGAGTTGATGGACTCACTTATCTTCCAAGTCGTCCGCTGTTATCGTTATTAGATGGCCTTAAGCCATGTTTATCATACTTAATCTCTTTGGAGATATTCGATGTAATAAGTGTGTGATTGCTACTCTGTTATAAATCCTCCATTTGTACTGTGCGTGTCAGCATTACTAATCCAGGGATGACACTGGTGCACAGCAGCACAGACCATTTAAGGTCTGGTCGCTACAAAGAAAGATCAATCTAGTAGGCCAAACCAAACTGATAATTCGAAGAGACTTGCAAAGATAACCAATCATACATAAAAGAATTCAGAGAAGATTCAAATATTGTTCATAGATAAACTTGATCATAAACCCACAATTCATCGGTCTCAACAAACACACTGCAAAAGAAGATTACATCGAATAGATCTCCACGAGAGAGGGGGAGAACATTGTATTGAGATCCAAAAAGAGAGAAGAAGCCATCTAGCTAATAACTATGGACCCGAAGGTCTGAGGTAAACTACTCACACATCATCGGAGAGGCTATGGTGTTGATGTAGAAGCCCTCCGTGATTGATGCCCCCTCCGGCGGAGCTCTGGAAAAGGCCCCAAGATGGGATCTCACGGGTACAGAAGGTTGCGGCGGTGGAATTATGTTTTTGGATCCGTATCTGGTAGTTTGGGGGTACGTAGGTATATATAGGAGGAAGAAGTACGTCGGTGGAGCAACGTGGGGCCCATGAGGGTGGAGGGCGCGCCCCCCTACCTCGTGCCTTCCTGGTTGATGTCTTGACGTAGGATCCAAGTCCTCTGGATCATGTTCATTCCGAAAATCACGGTCCCGAAGGTTTCATTCCATTTGGACTCCGTTTGATATTCTTTTTCTGCGGAACTCTGAAATAGGCAAAAAACAGCAATTCTGGGCTGTGCCTCTGGTTAATAGGTTAGTCCCAAAAATAATATAAAAGTGTATAATAAAGCCCATTAATGTCCAAAACAGAATATAATATAGCATGGAACAATCAAAAATTATAGATACGTTGGAGACGTATCAGTACCCTCGTAGATCGAAAGCGGAAGTGTTGAGTAACGTGGTTGATGTAGTCGAACATCTTCGCGATCCAACCGATCAAGTACCGAATGCATGACACCTCCGCGATCTGCACACGTTCAACTCGGTGACGTCCCTCGTACTCTTGATCCAGCTGAGGCTGAGGGAGAGTTTCGTCAGCACGATGGTGTGGTGAAAGTGATGATGAAGTTACCGGCGCAGGGCTTCGCCTAAGCACTGCAACGATATGACCGAGGTGGAAATATGTGGAGAGGGGCACCGCACACGGCTAAGACAACTGTCAACTTGTGTGTCTATGGGGTGCCCCCCTCCCCTGTATATAAAGGAGTGGAGGAGGGGAGGGCCGACCCTCGATACGTATTCATGCTATTATATTATCCATCTTGGATGTTTTATATGCATTTATATGCTATTTTATATGATTTTTGGGACTAACCTATTAACCTAGAGCCCAGTGCCAGTTTCTGTTTTTTCCTTGTTTTTGAGTATCGCAGAAAAGGAAAACCAACCGGAGTCCAATTGACCTCAAACTTGACGGAGCTTATTTATGGACCAGAAGAAGGCTATGGAGTAAAAGAGTTGGGCCAGAAGAGTCCCGGGCTGCCCACGAGGGTGGGAGGCGCACCCACCCCCCTAGGCGCGCCCCCTACCTCGTGGACAGCCCGGAAGCCCCCCTGAGTTGTTCCCGACGCCAAAACCTCTTATATATACAGAAACCCCCAGAACATAACCTAGATCGGGAGTTCCGCCGCCGCAAGCCTCTGTAGCCACCAAAAACCAATCGGGACCCTGTTCCGGCACCCTGCCGGAGGGGGGATCCCTCACCGGTGGCCATCTTCATCATCCCGGTGCTCTCCATGACGAGGAGGGAGTAGTTCACCCTCGAGGCTGAGGGTATGTACCAGTAGCTATGTGTTTGATCTCTCTCTCTCTCTCTCTCTCTCGTGTTCTTGATTCAGCATGATCTTGATGTATCGAGAGCTTTGCTATTATAGTTGGATCTTATGATGTTTCTCCCCCTCTACTTTCTTGTAATGGATTAAGTTTTCCCTTTGAAGTTATCTTATCGGATTGAGTCTTTAAGGATTTGAGAACACTTGATGCATGTCTTGCATGTGCTTATCTGTGGTGACAATGGGATATTCACGTGATCTACTTGGTGTATGTTTTTGTGATCAACTTGCGGGTTCCATAACATTGTGAACTTATGCATAGGGGTTGGCACACGTTTTCGTCTTGACTCTCCGGTAGAAACTTTGGGGCACTCTTTGAAGTTCTTTGTGTTGGTTGAATAGATGAATCTGAGATTGTGTGATGCATATCGTATAATCATACCCACGGATACTTGAGGTGACATTGAAGTATCTAGGTGACATTAGGGTTTTGGTTGATTTGTATCTTAAGGTGTTATTCTAGTACGAACTCTATGATAGATCGAGCGGAAAGAATAGCGTCGTGTTATTTTACTACGGACTCTTGAATAGATCGATCAGAAAGGATAGCTTTGAGGTGGTTTCGTACCCTACAATAATCTCTTCGTTTGTTCTCCGCTATTAGTGACTTTGGACTGACTCTTTGTTGCATGTTGAGGGATTGTTATATGATCCAATTATGTTATTATTGTTGAGAGAACATGCACTAGTGAAAGTATGAATCCTAGGCCTTGTTTCCTAGCATTGCAATACCGTTTACGCTCAATTTTATCATTAGTTACCTTGCTGTTTTTATATTTTCAGATTACAAAAACCTATATCTACCATCCATATTGCACTTGTATCACCATCTCTTCGCCGAACTAGTGCACCTATACAATTTACCATTGTATTGGGTGTGTTGGGGACACAAGAGACTCTTTGTTATTTGGTTGCAGGGTTGTTTGAGAGAGACCATCTTCATCCTATGCCTCCCACGGATTGATAAACCTTAGGTCACCCACTTGAGGGACATTTGCTACTGTCCTACAAACCTCTGCACTTGGAGGCCCAACAACATCTACAAGAAGAAGGTTGTGTAGTAGACATCAACCTTTTTCTAGCGCCGTTGCCGGGGAGCAATAGCATGGGGTGAATATTCTCGTGTGTGCTTGTTTGCTTTATCACTAAGTAATTTTTATTTGTTGTTCTAAGTTGTTCTCTATTTTTAGTTATGGATATGGAACACGAAATACCAAAAAATTAGGTGTACTTGCTACTCACGGAGATGGGGAACCTCCTAAAACCCTCGATGCTGGTTATGTGAAAATATTATGTACTACTTTGATAATCCTGAGAAAACCCCATTCAATTATGTAATGGGAGACACGTTGGATCAACGTGAATACTTTAGGGATTATCACTTGACTCAAAAAGGGAAACTATTATGGGATGAAATTCGTATGTTGCATTGGTATGCTCGGGAACTATGCTTGAGATATGATTATACTTGTTGCTCTAGGATGAAGGCTCCACACCTACAAGAAGAAGGCTTCTTATGCTAATGGTATATATGATTACTATGATGTGGAACAAATAGAAGAATTTGTTGCTTTTATGGGTGCTTGTGAAATTGAATCTTTGTTTAAAGAGTGTGAAAATCTTGATGATGCTGTTTACAGACGTGAAAATTTTGCTATACTTAAATATTGCTATGAGAATTATGAATTCAATTCTGATATTGATGATTTTATTGAGAAAGTCTCCGCTGTCCAAGAAGAGACTAATATTTTGCAGGAGTCTATGGAAGAAGAAATTGATGAAACTGTGAGCTCATTGGATGAAAAAGATGATGAGGAGAGCGAAGAACAAAAGGAGGAAGAACGGATTAGCTACCCGTGCCCACCTTCTAATGAGAGTAACCCTCCAACTCATACATTGTTTAATGTCCCTTCGTGCTTACCGAAGGATGATTACTATGATAACTACTATGATCCCGTTGATTCTTTTGAAATATCCCTTTTTGATGATGCTTGCTATGCTTGTGGCCAAGATGCCAATATGAATTATGCTTATGGAGATGAACTTGCTATAGTTCCTTATGTTAAACATGAAATTGTTGCTATTGCACCCACGCATGATAGTCCTATTATCTTTTTGAATTCTCCCTACTACACTATATCGGAGAAGTTTGCCCTTATTAAGGATTATATTGATGGGTTGCATTTTACTACTACACATGATGATTTTGATAGATATAATATGCATGTGCTTGCTGCTCCTACTTGCAATTATTATGAGAGAGGAACTACATCTCCGCCTCTCTATGTTTCCAACACGATAAAATTGCAAGAAACTGTTTATACTATGCATTGGCCTTTACTATGTGTGCATGAATTGTTCTTTTATGACATGCCGATGCATAGGAAGAGAGTTAGACTTTGTTGTTGCATGATATATGTTACTTTGTGCTCACTACTAAATCACAAATCATTGCTAATTCAAATTGGCTTTGATATACCTTGGGATCCGGGTGGATTCATTACTTGAGCACTATATGCCTAGCTTAATGGCTTTAAAGAAAGCGCTGCCAGGGAGACAAGTCGGAAGTTTTAGAGAGTCATTTATTTCTGTTGAGTGCTTTCATATAGTTTAAAAACAAAAAATAAATAAAGAGGGGAACCTAAAACTTTTTCAAAAAGAAAAGCGAAAGTGAAAAGACGAGCATTGTTAAAGTGGGAGCTAGCCTTGAACTTTGTTCATGCTCACGGAAACTTTGTGAATCTTGATTACAGAAACTTTTCAACAAAAATAATTATCCCCTTGTACAATTCCATTGTATTATAAAAATAATGTGCCAAGGTTTGCCTTTAGGATGTTTACAATTGCTTGTTGGTTTGTACGGTGCAGGACAGAAACTTTGGCTGTAGTGCGCGATTTTACATTTTTTACTGGAACATCAAATGGTTCTGAAACTTTCTGCACTGTCTTTATATACAAATTGTTTATTTTTCATAATTTTGGCAGAATGTTTGGAGTACCAGAAGTATGGTTAATGTTCAGATTACTACAGACTGTCCTGTTTAAGACAGATTCTGTTTTTGATGCATAGTTTGCTTGTTTTGTTGAAACTATCAATTTCTATCAGTGGATTAAGCCATGGAAAAGTTATATTACAGTAGCTACAATGCAAAAACAAAATATGAATTGGTTTGCAACAGTACTTAGAGTAGTGATTTGCTTTATTATACTAACGGATCTTACCGAGTTTCTGTTGAGTTTTGTGTGGATGAATTGTTCGAAGATCGAGGAGGTCTCGATGTGAGGAGAAGGAGGAGAGGCAAGAGCTCAAGCTTGGGGATGCCCAAGGCACCAAAAGTAAATATTCAAGGGGACTCAAGCGTCTAAGCTTGGGGATGCCCCGGAAGGCATCCCATCTTTCTTCAACAAATATCGGTATGTTTTCGGATTCGTTTCGTTCATGCAATATGTGCAAATCTTGGAGCGTCTTTTGTATTTACTTTTCATTTTTCTTTTATGCAACATGATGGTATGAGATAGTCCTTGGTTGATTTATAGAATGCTCATTACACTTCATTTATATCTTTTGAGTATGGCTTTATAGAATGCTTCATGTGCTTCACTTATATCATTTGAAGTTTGGATTGCCTGTTTCTCTTCACATAGAAAACCGCCATTTGTAGAATGCTCTTTTGCTTCAATTATATTTGTTAGAGCGTGGGCATATCTTTTGTAGAAAGAATTAAACTCTCTTGCTTCACTTATATCTATTTAGAGAGTTGACAGGAACTGGTCATTCACATGGTTAGTCATAAAATCCTACATAAAACTTGTAGATCACTGAATATGATATGTTTGATTCCTTGCAATAGTTTTGCGATATAAAGATGGTGATATTAGAGTCATGCTAGTGGGTAGTTCTGGATTGTAGAAATACTTGTGTTGAGGTTTGTGATTCCCGTAGCATGCACGTATGGTGAACCGTTATGTAACGAAGTTGGAGCATGACGTATTTATTGATTGTCTTCCTTATGAGTGGCGGTCAGGGACAAGCGATGGTCTTTTCCTACCAATCTATCCCCCTAGGAGCATGCGTGTAGTACTTCGTTTCGATGACTAATAGATTTTTGCAATAAGTATGTGAGTTCTTTATGACTAATGTTGAGTCCATGGATTATATGCACACTCACCCTTCCATCATTGCTAGCCTCTTCGGTACCGTGCATTGCCCTTTCTCACCTCGAGAGTTGGTGCAAACTTCGCCGGTGCATCCAAACCCCGTGATATGATACGCTCTGTCACACATAAGCCTCCTTATATCTTCCTCAAAACAGCCACCATACCTACCTATCATGGCATTTCCATAGCCATTCTGAGATATATTGCCATGCAACTTCCATCATCATCATATACATGACTGGAGCATTTATTGTCATATTGCTTTGCATGATCGTAAGATAGCTAGCATGATGTTTTCATGGCTTGTCCGTTTTTTGATGTCATTGCTACGCTAGATCATTGCACATCCCGGTACACCGCCGGAGGCATTCATATAGAGTCATATCTTTGTTCTAGTATCGAGTTGTAATATTGATTTGTAATCATCATTATTAGAACATTGTCCCATGTGAGGTTATCAAAATAAAAGTGGCCAGAGAAGCCCCCAAAAAAAAGATAGAGGCCAAAGAAGCCTACAAAAAAAGAAAAAAAAAGAGAAAAGAGAGAAGGGACAATGTTACTATCCTTTTACCACACTTGTGCTTCAAAGTAGCACCATGTTCTTCATATAGAGAGTCTCTTGAGTTATCACTTTTATATACTAGTGGGAATTTTCATTATAGAACTTGGCTTGTATATTCCGATGATGGGCTTCCTCAAATGCCCGAGGTCTTCATGAGCAAGCAAGTTGGATGCTCACCCACTTAGTTTTCAGTTTGAGCTTTCATACACTTATAGCTCTTAGTGCATCTGTTGCATGGCAATCCCTACTCCTTGCATTGACATCAAGATGGGCATCTCCATAGCCCGTTGATTAGCCGCGTCAATGTGAGACTTTCTCCTTTTTGTCTTCTCCACACAACCCCCATTATCATATTCTATTCCACCCATAGTGCTATGTCCATGGCTCACGCTCATGTATTGCATGAAAGTTGAAAAGGTTTGAGAACGTCAAAAGTACGAAACAATTGCTTGGCTTGTCATCGGGGTTGTGCATGATGTGAATATTTTGTGTGGTGAAGATGGAGCATAGCCAGACTATATGATTTTGTAGGGATAACTTTCTTTGGCCATGTTATTTTGAAAAGACATGATTGCTTTATTAGTATGCTTGAAGTATTATTGTCTTAATGTCAAATGATAGATTATTGCTTTGAATCACTCGTGTCTTAATATTCATGCCAAGATTAGATTATATGATCAAGATTATGCTAGGTAGCATTCCACATCAAAAATTATCTTTTTTATCATTTACCTACTCGAGGACGAGCAGGAATTAAGCTTGGGGATGCTGATACGTCTCCGTCGTATCTATATATTTTTATTGTTCCATGCCAATATTCTACAACTTTCATATACTTTTGGCAACTTTTTATACTATTTTTGGGACTAACATATTGATCCAGTGCCCAGTGCCAGTTCCTGTTTGTTGCATGTTTTTTGTTTCACAGAAAATCCATATCAAACGGAGTCCAAACAGGATAAAAACTGACGGAGATTTTTTGGAATATTTGTGATTTTTGGGAAGAAGAATCAACGCGATACGATGCCCGAGGGGGCCACAAGGTAGGGGGCGCGCCCCAGGGGGTCAGGCGCGCCCTGGACCCTCGTGGACACCCCGTAAGGCGGTTGGAGCCCTTCTTTCGCTGCAAGAAAGCTAATTTCCGGGTAGAGATCGTGTCCAAAATTCAGCCCAATCGGAGTTACAGATCTCCGGTTATAAAAGAAACGGTGAAAGGGCAGAATCTGGAGCGCAGAAACAGAGAGAGACAGATCCAATCTTGGAGGGGCTCTCGCCCCTCCCAAGCCATGGAGACCATGGACCAGAGGGGAAACCCTTCTCCCATCTAGGGAGAAGGTCAAGGAAGAAGAAGAAGGAGGGGGGCTCTCTCCCCCTCGCTTCCGGTGGCACCGGAGTGCCGCCGGGGCCATCATCGTCACCGCAATCTACACCAACAACTTCACCGCCATCATCACCAACTCTTCCCCCCTCTATGCAGTGGTGTAAACCCTCTTTTACTCGCTGTAATCTCTACTTAAACATGGTGCTCAACGCTATATATTATTTCCCAATGATGTATGGCTATCCTATGATGTTTGAGTAGATCCGTTTTGTCATATGGGTTAATTGATGATCGTGATTGGTTTGAGTTGCATGTTTTATTATTGGTGATGTCCTATGGTGCTCTCCGTGTCGCGCAAGCGTGAGGGATCCCCGCTGTAGGGTTTGCAATATGTTCATGATTTGCTTATGGTGGGTGGCGTGAGTGACAGAAGCACATACCCGAGTAAGTAGGTTGTTTGCGTATGGGAATAAAGAGGACTTGATGCCTTATAATGCTATGGTTGGGTTTTACCTTAAATGATCTTTAGTAGTTGCGGATGCTTGCTAGAGTTCCAATCATAAGTGCATATGATCCAAGAAGAGAAAGTATGTTAGCTTATGCCTCTCCCTCAAATAAAATTGCAATAATGATTACCGGTCTAGTTATCGATTGCCTAGGGACAAATAACTTTCTCGTGACAACAAGCTCTTTACTAAAACTAATTTAGTTGTGTCTTTATCTAAACAGCCCCTACTTTTTATTTACGTGTTCTTTAGATTCTTGCAAACCTATCCAACAACACTTCTAGTTTCCTACTTGTTTCCGGTAAAGCGAACATCAAGTGTGCGTAGAGTTGTATCGGTGGTTGATAGAACTTGAGGGAATATTTGTTCTACCTTTAGCTCCTCGTTGGGTTCGACACTCTTACTAATCGAAAGAGGCTACAATTGATCCCCTATACTTGTGGGTTATCAAGACCTTTTTCTGGCGCCGTTGCCGGGAAAGTTAGTGCTTGAAGGTATATCTTTAGATCTTGCAATCGAATCTTTTAGTTTCTTGTTTTATCACAAGTTTAGTTTGTAAAAGAAAACTACAAAAAAATGGAATTAAGGGTTCCTCATATGCTTCATCTTTTTAATGTCTTTCATGAAAATGATGGGAAGGAAAATTGTGCTCAAGTACTAGAAGAAGAATTACA
Organism: Triticum aestivum; assembly: GCF_018294505.1. Lineage (NCBI taxonomy): Eukaryota > Viridiplantae > Streptophyta > Magnoliopsida > Poales > Poaceae > Triticum > Triticum aestivum. The sequence goes on along the minus strand of NC_057796.1, from coordinate 83,763,195 downwards.
TAGAATGCTTGTCATAAAATATGTGAATGATGAGCATTATTGCAATGTTGTTAGTATGAATTCTTTGAATACCCATGATGCTAATGATATGCAAAGCCATAAGCTTGGGGATGCTATGTTTGATGAAGATGATATGTTTAGTCCCCCAAGTTTTGATGAGCAAATTTATTATGATGAAAGCATGCCTCATATTTATGATGATTATTGTGATGACACATATTCTATAAAGAATAAAGATAATCATGAAACTTGTCATCATGATTTTAATTTTCAATTGGATTGTGCTTCACATGATAGTTATTTTGTTGAGTTTGCTCCCACTACTATTGATGAGAATAAATTTGCTTATGTGGAGAGTAGTAAATTTTCTATGCTTGTAAATCATGAAAAGAATGCTTTATGTGATAGTTATATGGTTGAATCCATTCATGATGATACTGAAAATTATCATGAGGGAGGAATATATGCTTGTAGGAATTGCAATAATATCAAGTTTCCTCTCTATGTGCTTAAAGTTTTGAAGTTATGCTTGTTTTGCCTTCCTATGCTAGTTGATTATTGTTCCCATAAGTTGTTTGCTCACAAAATCCCTATGCATAGTAAGTGGGTTAGACTTAAATGTGCTAGTCATATTCTTCATGATGCTGTCTTTATGTTTCAATTCTTATCTTTTAGGTGAGCATCATTGAAATCATCATGCCTAGCTAGGGGCGTTAAACGTTAGCGCTTGTTAGGAGGCAACCCAATTTTATTTTTGTTCCTTGCTTTTTGTTCCTGTTTAGTAATAAATAAATCTTTGGTCGAGCCTCTGGTTAGATGTGTTTTCATGTTTTAATTAGTGTTTGCGCCAAGTAGAACCTTTGGGAAGACTTGGGTGAAGTCTTTTTGATCTTGCTGTAAAAAACAGAAACTTTAGCGCTCACGAGATTAGCTGCCAGTTTTTACTGGAGAGTGCTTTTAGGTTGATTCTTTCTGCAGATGATTAATAGATAAATTCCTCACGTCCACCAATTTATTTTGGAATTTTTGGAGTTACAGAATTATTCGAATGATACAGATTACTACAGACTGTTCTGTTTTTGACAGATTCTGTTTTCATTGTGTTGTTTGCTTATTTTGATGAATCTATGAGTAGTATCGGAGGGTATGAACCATAGAGAAGTTGGAATATAGTAGATATTATACCAATATGAATTTAGAATGAGTTCACAACAGTACCTAAGTGGTGATTTATTTTCTTATACTAACGGAGCTTACGAGTTTTTTGTTAAGTTTTGTATTGTGAAGTTTTCAAGTTTTGGGTAAAGATTCGATGGACTATGGAATAAGGAGTGGCAAGAGCCTAATCTTGGGGATGCCCAAGGCACCCAAGGTAAAATTCAAGGACAACCAAAAGCCTAAGCTTGGGGATGCCCCGGAAGGCATCCCCTCTTTCATCTTCGTCTATTGGTAACTTTACTTGAGGCTATATTTTTATTCACCACATGGTATGTGTTTTGCTTGGAGCGTCATTTTATTTTATTGAGTTTTGCTTGCTGTTTGAATAAAGTAATTAAGATCTGAAGTACTTAAATAAGAGAGAGTCCTCACATAGCTACATAATTATTTAACTACTCATTGATCTTCACTTATATCTTTTTGGAGTAGTTTGTTATTTACTCGTGTGCTTCACTTATATCCTATGAGTAAATGGTTGAATGATTTGAATGTCATAAATCTGAAATTATATATGTTTCATATTCCTTTCCCATGGGGAGTAATGCCTTCACATATAAGAAGTAGAGGTGGTAATTTTTTTGAAGGTTAGCAAACATTGTATTGGTCACTTGAACAATTCATGAAAGAATATTGAAGGAAGAGAGATTTCACATATAAATATACTATCTTGGACATCTTCGATGATTGTGAGCCCCATTAATTATTTTCAAAACTGAGCAAATTAGTTGAAGTTGGACAAGGAAGACAACATAATGAGTTATGCTTGGGTATATTTGTATAGAAGTTATATTGTTATGGATCCTCTAACATGTGGTGCTTGCTATTTAGAATCCTTTGCTAGCCAAAATATCTGTACTAAGCGGGAATACTACTTGTGCATCCAAATTCTTTGAACCAAGTTTATTCCATGAGTGTCCACCATATCTACCTATATGCGGTATTTACCTGCCGTTCCAAGTAAATTTGCATGTGCCAAACTCTAAACCTTCAAATAATAATCTGTTTTGTATGCCCAAATCTCTCATGTAGCGACTAGGGGCTGTCAGTATCTTTCATGCTAGGTGGGTTATTCTCACGATGAGTGGACTCTGCTCATCATTCACGAGAAAATGGCTGGTAACTGGGATGCCCAGTCCTATGATCAAAAGATCAAAAACAAAATCGCAAATAATTTAAACAAAGCTCCCCCAGGATTGTTGATAGTTGGACGACACCCGTTGTTTCGGACAAACCGTGAGTGTGATTGTTGGTGGAGGGGGAGTAAAATCTTTACCTTTCTGTTTGGGAACTGCCTATAATGTATCTAGTATGGAAGATATTGGGAACTCTTGGTCGTTATGTTGAAAATGAAAGCATACCTCTCAAAATTATTTTCATCTCTGTTTTAGCTTCGAGCTCTGGCACCTCTGCAAATCCCTGCTTCCCTCTGCGAAGGGCCTATCTTTTACTTTTATGCAAGGGTCAGTAGTATTCTTCTCATTCCAACCTACTTTTTAGTTGGCAAGCATCATGTGATGGGGAAAGATCTAAGCATATATGGCCATTCAAATATATTTGATCATGAAATATTATTGTTGACAATTATCTATATGATAAACAAGTTGGGAGGCGAAATATTAAGCCCCTATCTTTCTCTGTGTTCGATGGATGCTATTTGTTCTAAAAATATGCTTTGCGTGGTAGCAATCATGGAAGACTATATGATAGTTCAGTATGTGGGATTTGCTAAATCAAAGCTCTTAGATAGACCCTTCCTGAAAATAAAATGAATTGCAATTGTTTGATGACTGAGAACATAGTTTGTTAGTTTTCAACAAAGTTTATGATCTATGCTTTAACATGTGAATATCTTGCTACTTGATCATGAAAAGTTTTATGAGATGAGCTACTGTTATGACATATAATGATGCTAGAAAAGGTGATTGAAATTATCATTGATCAAACTTGTGCACCTGCTAGCATTCACACTTCATAAATTATTTCTTTTATCATTTACCTACTCGAGGACGAGCAGGAATTAAGCTTGGGGATGCTGCTACGTCTCCAACGTATCTATAATTTATGAAGTATTCATGCTATTATATTATCCATCTTGGATGTTTTATATGCATTTATATGCTATTTTATATGATTTTTGGGACTAACCTATTAACCTAGAGCCCAGTGCCAGTTTCTGTTTTTTCCTTGTTTTTGAGTATCGCAGAAAAGGAAAACCAAACGGTGTCCAATTGACCTGAAACTTGACGGAGCTTATTTTTGGACCAGAAGAAGGCCATGGAGTAAAAGTGTTGGGCGAGAAGAGTCCCGGGCTGCCCACGAGGGTGGGAGGGGCGCCCACCCCCCTGGGCACGGCCCCCTACCTCGTGGACAGCCCGGAGACCCCCCTGACTTGTTCCCGACGCCAAAACCTCTTATATATACAGAAACCCCCAAAACATAACCTAGATCGAGAGTTCCGTCGCTGCAAGCCTCTGTAGCCACCAAAACCCAATCGGGACCCTGTTCCGGCACCCTGCCGGAGGGGGGATCCCTCACCGGTGGCCATCTTCATCATCCCGGTGCTCTCCATGACAAGGAGGGAGTAGTTCACCCTCGGGGCTGAGGGTATGTACCAGTAGCTATGTGTTTGATCTCTCTCTCTCTCTCTCTCTCTCTCTCTCTCTCGTGTTCTTGATTCGGCACGATCTTGATGTATCGCGAGCTTTGCTATTATAGTTGGATCTTATGATGTTTCTCCCCCTCTACTTTCTTATAATGGATTGAGTTTTCCCTTTGAAGTTATCTTATCGGATTGAGTCTTTAAGGATTTGAGAACACTTGATGTATGTCTTGCATGTGCTTATCTGTGGTTAGAATGGGATATTCACGTGATCTACTTGATGTATGTTTTGGTGATCAACTTGCGGGTTCCGTAACATTGTGAACTTATGCATGGGGTTGGCACACATTTTCGTTTTGACTCTCCGGTAGAAACTTTGGGGCACTCTTTGAAGTTCTTTGTGTTGGTTGAATAGATGAATCCGAGATTATGTGATGCATATCGTATAATCATACCCACAGATACTTGAGGTGACATTGGAGTATCTAGGTGACATTAGGGTTTTGGTTGATTTGTATCTTAAGGTGTTATTCTAGTACGAACTCTATGATAGATCGAGCGGAAAGAATAGCTTCGTGTTATTTTACTACGGACTCTTGAATAGATCGATCAGAAAGGATAGCTTTGAGGTGGTTTCGTACCCTAAAATAATCTCTTCGTTTGTTCTCCGCTATTAGTGACTTTGGAGTGACTCTTTGTTGCATGTTGAGGGATTGTTATATGATCCAATTATGTTATTATTGTTGAGAGAACTTGCACTAGTGAAGGTATGAACCCTAGGCCTTGTTTCCTAGCATTGCAATACCGTTTACGCTCACTTTTATCATTAGTTACCTTGCTGTTTTTATATTTTCAGATTACAAAAACCTATATCTACCATCCATATTGCACTTGTATCACCATCTCTTCGCCGAACTAGTGCACCTATACAATTTACCATTGTATTGGGTGTGTTGGGGACACAAGAGACTCTTTGTTATTTGGTTGCAGGGTTGTTTGAGAGAACCATCTTCATCCTATCCCTGCCACGGATTGATAAACCTTAGGTCATCCACTTGAGGGAAATTTGCTACTGTCCTACAAACCTCTCCACTTGGAGGCCCAACAACGTCTACAAGAATAAGGTTGTGTAGTAGACATCAGCCCTCTCTATGGCGCGCCCCAAGGGGGATTCCTACTCCTAGTAGGAGTAGGTTTCCCCCCTTCCCTAGTTGGAGTAGGAGAAGAAGGAAGAGGGAGAAGGAGAGAAGGAAAGGGGGGCCGCCGCCCCAATTCGGATTGGGCTTGGGGGGCGCGCGCCTCCCACTTGGCCACCTCCTCCTCTCTCCCATTATCGGTGTCAAAACCGGCGGATCTCGGGTAGGGGGTCCCGAACTGTGCGTCTAGGATCGATGGTAACAGGAGACGGGGGACACGATGTTTACCCAGGTTCGGGCCCTCTCTATGGAGGTAATACCCTACTTCCTGCTTGATTGATCTTGATGAATATGAGTGTTACAAGAGTTGATCTACCACGAGATCGTAATGGCTAAACCCTAGAAGTCTAGCCTATGTGAATATGGCAATGAGTATTCGCCTATCCGGACTACACTCTCCGGTTTATATAGACACCGGAGAGATCTAGTGTTACATGGGGTCGGTTACATAAGAAGGAATCTTCATAGTTGGTCGCCTAGCTTGCCTTCCACGCCAAGGAAAGTCCACTCCGGACACGGGTATAGTCTTCGGCCTTCATATCTTCACAGCCCATCAGTCCGGCCCAATGAATAACAGGCCAGACGCCCGAGGACCCCTTAGTCCAGGACTCCCTCAGTAGCCCCTGAACCTGGCTTCAATGACGAGGAGTCGGGCGCACAGATTGTCTTCGGCATTGCAAGGCGGGTTCCCTCCTTCCGAACTCTAGAACAGTCTTCGGGTGTAGTGAGTATGTCCGGACCTGTTACACACACCATGCACAATCGCAGAGAGAATATATATTTTTACACGAGTTCCATCCGCTACAACTTTGCAGCACGACATTACGTCCGACCGGTCATAATTCCAAACCGTTTTTATGTTCGACGCCCCAAGTCCCGAGACGCAGTTGCCATTGGCACGTCTTATCAAAGTAGAAATCGTGTCCCCTTATCGCGGGATTCTCATCAATGCGGGCATGGGTAACCCAACCGTGCGTTTATATAGCCCTTGGGAATAGGCGAATCTTAAGGCGAGTGAGGAGGCGTTTAATATTTGCTGCCTTTATAAGGGGATAAAGATTCCCTCTTCCTCTTCTCACGTTCTCTCTCTGTCTCCGCCTTTCCAATCTCAAGCTCCAGCGCCCAAGTTCTCATCTCCTTTCCACTCAAGCAACCATGTCCGGATCCGGTGGTCAGGGCAAGTGGATGGTATCCTCCGTCAAGGCGGAGGACATTACTAAGCTTCGGGCGGCCGAATATTTGGCGAAGGAGATCGCCCACCGTCTGCTGGCCGAGGGGCAAGTCGTCCCCACGGCGAAGACCACCGAGAGGGTAGTGTTCATCCCCCATTTTTTCCGCGGGCTAGGGTTTCCACTCAACCCTTTCGTCCGCGGGCTAATGTATTATTATGGGATAGATTTCCATGATCTGTCCCCGAATTCCTTCCTCAACATCTCGGCGTTTATCATCGTGTGTGAGGCCTTCCTCCGCATCCAACCCCACTTCGGGCTGTGGCTCAAAGTCTTCAATGTGTAGCCGAAGGTGGTGGATGGCCAGCACGCGGAGTGCGGAGGAGCCATGGTGAGTAAGCTGTCCAACGTCTCTTGGCCCAAGGGCACTTTTGTGGACACAGTGAAGGAGTGGCAGAAGCAATGGTTCTATATCACTGAACCTCGCGGCACCACCTGGGCCGCAGCCGCCGAATTCCGCTCCGGCGCTCCCATGCGACTCACCTCCTGGGTCGAGAAGAGTCCGTACTAGTGTTCACCTGATGAGCTGATAGCGCTGCAAATGCGCGTTCAAAGCATGGTGACCAAGAATGTCAAGCTTGTCGATGTAATCCAGGTGATGCTGGTTCGCCGGATTCTTCGGTGCCAGCGCCAAAGCTGCCCTTTGTGGGAGTTCAATTCGAAGAAGCACCAGACCTTGGTAAGGCTCCTCGAGACTAGTCACGAAGGCGCCTGGAAGTTGCTTTTTAAGGGCAACGAGAAACCACCGGCCACGGACAGACCGTGGTCACGATTGTAAACACCCCGCCAGCGAGGTATGTTATTTTTGATGTACCCCAACTTAATTGTTTCGAGGAAGACGTGTGAGCTTTTATTACTGCTTTTTCAGGACTGGACGGAGAGGAGAAGCGGATCCAATGTCCGGCCCCGCTGCCTGAAAAACCAGTCATCCCGTGTCTAGCGAAGATGCTGGTGCCGGCACCGTATAAGGCGCCGGAGAAGAAGGCTAAGAAGAAGGCAAAGGGGGCCAAGAGTGGCCCCCGCCTCAAGGGCACTTTGGACGTGACGTCCGAAGACGACGAAGCTCATTCCTCTATCCCTGAGGACAATGATGAGGAAGAGGAGGAGGAGGAAGAAAACAACCCTCCCCCTGAGGAGAAGAAGAAGAGGGTGGCTTCGGCGCATATAGAGGCAGAAATGCCCAAGAAGGGGAAGGGCGTCCCGGCGGTCAACACCGCGTGGGACGTTGACAGCAGTCCGGAACGACGCCCCCGTGCTAAGCCCCAGGCCGCATTGTAAGTGACATGGCTCACTTGTGCGCACATCCGGCCCTTTGTCTCCATTACTTGACATAGTTAACTGTACTATTGCAGTCCGGCCCGCGACCTAATCCAACGATCGTCGTCCGGAGGTTCGTTGCCTCCGTCGGAGATGGCGAGCATGTCGCCACCGCCTGCTTATTCCCCCGGGGCCAGGGATGACACCGAAGTGTTGTCCCGGAGGACCGCTCGGAAGGGAGGAGCCCAGGACGCTGTCCGGGAGGCACCTCGAGGCAAGACCTCCACTGCCGGACACATGGGGGAGCCGATCCCCATGGAGACCGGCGAAGAGGGCCGCATCCAGTTTGGCCCTCAGCCGAATACGATTCCGGAGACCCATGTGGCTTCGGAGTCGGGCGAGCAGCCCTCTTTAAAGGAGGGGGTGCGTCGCTTCCGCCGGTGGTCCCTGTCCATCCAGGGACGCCGGATAACCTGATGGAGGCGCTACGAGGCACCTCCGTTATGGACGAGCACCGTGTCCTTATGGGCGCGATGATCGAGAAGGTTCAGTCCGCCAAGAGTGGACTAAACGAAGCCTGCAACAACTTGTTGACAGGTTTCGAGGTAAGTGACATAGAAAGAGAAAAACCCCACGCAATCAGTAGCCCCTGAGACATAGTCCGGTGCTCGGCGAGAAGAACCGGACAGAGGATCAATCTTTTATTGTAGGAGACTAGCGTGATATGTATGCATAAGCAGGCGTCGCTATTGGCCGCAACCTCGCATGCTGTCAAAGTCTCTGAACTAAGGCAGAGGCTGGAGTGGACCGAGAGCGAGCTCGGCGAGGTTAAGGTTCGGCTCCAGGAGCAGCAAGGTGAGTAATGACTTGCTGTGTATTCGGAAAGCATAGGCGTTGTGTATTGACTGTAGTGTCGTAATATGTGCAGGAGCCGCGACCGAGGTCGAGGCCCTGAGGAAGGCCCTGGGCGAGGCCGAGGAGAAGGCTGTCCAGCAGCAAGCCGCCCGTAAGAAGCTCGAGGCCTGTGTCAAAGAAATCCAGTAGGAGCTCCAGGATGCGGTGAAAAATGTGAGACCTTGGAGCATGATGCGTCGACTCGAGGGGCCGAACTCACCAAGGCTCGTCAGAGCGCGGAGACCGCATGGAATGAGGCCCGGGCCGCTCTCAAGGAGATCTAGGAGGCCAAGAAGATCACGGCGGGTAAGGCTTTTAAGATGCAAAGCAAGTATGCGAAGAAGTAGTACCTTTTACTAACCCGGGTTCGAAGTTCCCCAGGGGCTTTTGCGGATCTACCACGCAGCGTATCAGACGCTGCGGAGTTCTACCGAGCCGAAGGAGGAGGTTCTACGGAGAAGCTATTCTGGTCGTAGTATGCGACGCCAGAGCATCCCATGTCCTTCACCGATCAGCTGAAGCAGCTGATGGAGCTGCACAGGGTGGCCGAACTAGCCATGAAGGATTTGATGATCCGGCTATGGCCAGCCGAAGCTATGCCCGGCAGCTACTTCGGACTCGTGAGGCGGCTAGTGGAAGCCTGTCCGCGGCTGGATGTCGTCAAGCACTCTGCCTGTATTGAAGGTGCCCGTATGGCCTTCGCTTGTTGCAAGATGTGGTGGGCGAAGATGAACGCCGTTGAAGTTGCCAGCGGGCCGCCGGAGGGCAAGGAGCACCGCACACCCGAGAGATATTTTGCGGATGTCATAGAAGGGTCTCGACTTGTGGCAGCTCTCGCAGGACATTGTATTTGAATAAATGTATTCATGTTGCCCTTGCATTGTATTATGGAAACAAAGCCTGTAATGTAATTTTGTTATGCTTTAATTGTTTCCTCCTGTGCGGCCGTGTTGTTTGTAATCTGAGGGTTGGCCAGTCGTCGGCTTCTGCCCTCGCGTAGGTAGTACGGAGGTGTTCGGGATGGGATCTAAACAATCTTGATCCAATTATATGGTCCTTTGGAGGAGTTGTTTAGCGCAACGAACAAGGCAATCAGACTATACGGCTTAAACGCCCTCACTTAGCCATAGGAGTTTTATAATTAAGCAAGTGCGCAGCCCTTGGTCCAAGCCAGGGTGCTGTCAGCATCTGATCGGGAAGTGCCGATCCTTCGCATGACGCGGAAAAAATCTCCAACGATTTTGTAAGCCTCAAACAGCTGACCGGCTCTCACCGTTTCATGACAGTCAGTTTTCGGCTTTCTCTACTGAGGTGCTCATCCGATCAAGGCCAGGGCACAATTGCAGTAGTTCTCCCTTTACTACCCTAGCCGATAGAGTGGAACGTAGGGTAGCAAGCACAGGAGCCGGGCAACCCAACTATTGACCAAAGACATGATTCGGAGCCAGTGCATATAATGCTAAATTTGGGGTACCGAACTTATATATAAGAAGTGTTCGGACTTTGCTGCCGTATTGTGGGGCGATAAGTAGCCCCTGGCGAATATGAAACGTACAAAAGAGTACCGATGCAGCCGATAAGCAGATCGAAATAAAATGAAGTAAGAAGCGAAAACCGCAGAAACTGGGCCGCAATCCATTTTCATTATAACTGGCTGGATACGTCAAGGCATATCTTATACAAATAGTGCGATAAGCATCCGGGCTATTTAACATGCTGGATCAAGAGGGCGCAGCGTGCGGGTCCTGAGAAATAAGTGGAAATACCGTCAAGGGGAACATATAGAGGTTACCCTACACACGTATGCTGCTTGCCTCCTTTGTATGCCGATCCTTCAAAGGGACCGGTGATCAGGCCCGTGAGAAAAGGAACCTGAAACAAAAGTAAAAAGGTAAAAGTATGTGTGTCCGGGAGCGGTCTAGCCGAACTGTAGATCCTGGGTTAGCTTCTGCCTCCGTCGATGTCCATGGGATTTTGAGTGCGTACTTATGTACGCGTGGTGCGAATGCCACTACTTCATCGGGACTGGGACGGAGGTCGAATTGCTAATCGAGCTCTTGACGAGCCGCGCTGTCCTGCTGCAGTGTAGTCTAGAACCTCTTAACGATGTCCAGGGGCTCGACAGCCGTACCATGGTGCTGCTTGAGAAGGCCGCTCTGTACCTCTGCTGCTAGGGTGGCGGTGTGCTCCTCTATTCGGAGGGAGCGTTCCATATTGCCATTGACTGTTATGACGCCGCGTGGACCGGGCATCTTGAGCTTGAGTTAAGCATAGTGTGGCACTGCGTTGAATCTAGCAAATGCGGTTCGTCCAAGCAGTGCGTGGTAGCCGCTGCGGAAGGGGACGATATCGAAGATTAACTCTTCGCTTCGGAAGTTGTCCGGGGAACCAAAGACCACCTCCAACGTGATTGAGCCCGTACAACGGGCCTCTACGCTTGGTATGACTCCTTTAAAGGTAGTCTTTATTGGTTTGATTCATGAGGGGTTAATGCCCATCTTCCGCACTGTGTCCTGGTAGAGCAGGTTGAGGCTGCTACCACCGTCCATCAAGACTCGTGTTAGGTGAAACCCGTCAATAATTGGGTCGAGGACTAGTGCGGCTGAACCGCCATGGTGGATACTAGTTGGGTGATCTCGACGATCGAAGGTGATCGGGAACGACGACCACGGATTGAATTTTGGGGCGACTGGCTCTACCGCGTAGACGTCCCTAAGTGCTCGCTTACGCTCCCTTTTGGGGATGTGTGTAGCGTATATCAAGTTCACCGTTTTGACTTGAGGGGGAAATTTCTTCGGTCCCCCAGTGTTTGGCTGCCGGGGCTCTTCGTCCTCGTCCTCACTTTGTGATCCCTTTTCTTTGTTTTCGGCATTTAACTTGCCAGCCTGCTTGAAAACCCAACAATCCATGTTGGTATGATTGGCTTGCTTATCCGGGGTGCCGTGTATCTGGCACGGACGGTCGAGTATGCGGTCCAGGCTGGAAGGTCCTTCATTGTTTCTTTTGTAGGGCTTCTTCCGTTGGCCGGACTTGGAGCCACTGAATCCGGCGTTGACTGTGGTGTCATCGGTGTTGTCGCCATTGCTTCGGCGTTTGTGTCTATTGCGCCGGAGCTTGCCGGTGCTGTTCTTGGCCTCAGTGGGGCCTGCCTCGCTGGCTGTGTTTTTGCTACAAGCCAGCCAGCTGTCCTCACCCGCGCAAAAGCAGGTCATGAGTGTCGTAAGGGCTGCCATAGATTTCGGCTTTTCTTGGCCGAGGTGGCGTGCTAGCCATTCGTCACGGATGCTGTGTTTGAAGGCTGCTAGGGCCTCGGCGTCCGGACAGTCAACGATCTGGTTCTTTTTGGTTAGGAACCTAGTCCAGAATTTTCTGGCTGATTCTCCAGGTTGTTGAACTATGTGGCTTAAGTCATCGGCATCTGGTGGCCGGACATAAGTTCCTTGGAAGTTGTCCAGGAAGGCCTCTTCCAAGTCCTCCCAGCTGCCGATGGAGTTTTCAGGCAGGCTATTAAGCCAGTGTCGAGCTGGCCCTTTGAGCTTTAGTGGGAGGTATTTAATGGCGTGGAGGTCATCTCCTCGAGCCATTTGGATATGGAGAATGAAACCCTCGATCCATACTGCAGGATCGGTTGTGCCGTCATATGATTCGATATTGGCGGGCTTGAACCCCTCAGGGAATTCGTGATCCAGTACTTCATCTGTGAAGCAGAGAGGGTGTGCGGCACCTCTGTATCGGGCCGCATCGCGGTGTAGCTCTGATGGAGTCCATCTGCGGCATTTGGCCCGGGCGTGGTTAGGTTTGTCACGTCCGAATATGTAGCCGTCGTCGTCGTGCCTCGAGGCACGTCCTCGCGATCCGTAGATCGATCTTGTATGTCCTGCTCTACTGTCCAGGGTCTGTCGGAGGTCGTACGTGCGACCCCGAACTCTTTCGTCTCTATTTTTACGGGGCGGTGGGGCAGGCTGCTGTTCGGCCTGAGTTGCCGCTTTATCCCGACCGCGGGGTGGCCGGTCGGCCGCCCTGTCTCGACCACGTGGTGGTCGTTCCGCATTACGCGAGGGAGATGTGTGCTCCGGCGCCTCCTCATCGAATTGAGGTAGCAGTCTGCGTTTCGGGTAGCTCTTGGCTGGGCGCTTGAGGCCGTATTCTTCGGCTGTCAGGACATCAGTCCATCTGTCGACGAGCAGATCTTGTTCAGCTTGAAGCTGCTGCTGTTTCTTTTTCAGGCTCCTTGCAGTGGCTATGAGCTGAAGCTTAAAGCGCTCCTGCTCCAGAGGATCCTCAGGCACGATGAAGTCTTCGTTGCCGAGGCTTGTCTCCTCCTCGGAGGGTGGACGGTAACTATCGTCCTCCGAGTCATCTTCTATGGCCTGTTCATCAGGGTTGTCTTGCCTGTTGTCATGTTCCTCCTGTTCGGATGCAGCTCCGACAGGGTCTTCATTGTTTTCGGCGTCGCCCGGAGTACTATTTTCTCCGGTGCCAGTGTTGCCATTCTTTGAGCGACGAGGCTTAGAACGGCGTTTGGGGCGCCGACGCTTGGACTGTGTCTCAGAGGGTTTATTCGAGTCTGGCTCTTATTTGTCGTCGCCAGATCCTTTAGGTCTATCAACCATGTACACGTCATACGAAGAGGTGGCCGTCCAACGTCCAGTAAATGGCGGGTCTTGGCCTTGCTCCTTGTCGGCATCGTCATCCATACCGTTGATGTCTTCGGAGTCGTAATCAAGCACGTCGGTTAAGTCATCGACAGTGGCTATGAAGTGGGTGGCGGGTGGGAAGCAAAATTCCTCGTCATCCGCCTCTAGCTCGAACCGAACATAGTTCGGCTATGAGTCCTCCTCCAAGGACAAGTTCTTTAAAGAATTTAGCACGTCACCCAAAGGTGAATGCTGGAAGATGTCTGCGGCGCTAAATTCGAAAATCGATAACCGATCCAGCTCGGTGTCCACAAGCGCACCTGATCCGGAACGTTATAGCCGGAGACGAGTCCGGAGTTCCATTGACGCAAACATTGCAGGATGTCAAGTCCGTGTGCGGCTCCAACGCCGCGGACTTTGTGGCCTCGGAGGGCACGATCTGCTTCGGTTCTGAAGCCATTGCAGCAACAGGATCCATCTCCTGGACGTAATCCAATAACAGATATAAGTCATGTTCATCGTGATGAGTGGGAGCGATCGCTGCGGTTTCAAACCCATTGAAGATCGAGTCTCCACGGGTATCCGCGGCGTAGTTCAAGCTTCCAAATCTGGCCTGGTGGCCAGGGGCGTAGCTATTGATCTGCTCCAGACGGCCAAGCGAGTTGGCATGCAGTACGAAGCCGCCGAACACAAAGATTTGTCCGGGGAAGAAGGTTTCTCCCTAGACGACGTCATTACTGACGATCGAAGGGGCCATCGAACCTTTGTCGACGGCACAGTGGAACTCTCAATGAAAGCACCAATGTCGGTGTCAAAACCGGCGGATCTCGGGTAGGGGGTCCCGAACTGTGCGTCTAGGATCGATGGTAACAGGAGACGGGGGACACGATGTTTACCCAGGTTCGGGCCCTCTCTATGGAGGTAATACCCTACTTCCTGCTTGATTGATCTTGATGAATATGAGTGTTACAAGAGTTGATCTACCACGAGATCGTAATGGCTAAACCCTAGAAGTCTAGCCTATGTGAATATGGCAATTAGTTTTCGCCTATCCGGACTACGCTCTCCGGTTTATATAGACACCGGAGAGATCTAGGGTTACATGGGGTCGGTTACATAAGAAGGAATCTTCATAGTTGGTCACCTAGCTTGCCTTCCACGCCAAGGAAAGTCCACTCCAGACACGGGTATAGTCTTCGGCCTTGATATGTTCACAGCCCATCAGTCCGGCCCAATGAATAACAGGCCGGACGCCCGAGGACCCCTTAGTCCAGGACTCCCTCACCCACCATGGCCCATTAAGGCCCATTAACTCCCCGGGGGTTCCGGTAACCTCCCGGTACTCCGAAAAAATGCCCGAACTCACCCGAAACCTTTCCGGTGTCCGAACATAACCTTCCAATATATCGATCTTTATGTCTCGACCATTTCGAGACTCCTCTTCATGTCCGTGATCACATCCGGGAATCTGAACAACCTTCGGTACATCAAAACAAATAAACTCATAATACCGATCGTCATCGAACGTTAAGCGTGCGGACCCTACGGGTTCGAGAACTATGTAGACATGACCGAGACTCATCTCCGGTCAATAACCAATAGCGGAACCTGGATGTTCATATTGGCTCCCACATATTCTACGAAGATCTTTATCGGTCAAACCGCGTAACAACATACGTTGTTCCCTTTGTCATCGGTATGTTACTTGCCCGAGATTCGATCGTCGGTATCTCAATACCTAGTTCAATCTCGTTACCAGCAAGTCTCTTTACTCGTTCCGTAATGCATCATCCCGCAACTAACTCATTAGTCACATTGCTTGCAAGGCTTATAGTGATGTACATTATCGAGAGGGCCCAGAGATACCTCTCCGACAATCGGAGTGACAAATCCTAATCTCGATCTATGCCAACTCAACAAACACCATCGGAGACACCTGTAGAGCATCTTTATAATCACCCAGCTACGTTATGACGTTTGATAGCACACTAAGTGTTCCTACGGTATTCGGGAGTTGCATAATCTCATAGTCATAGGAACATGTATAAGTCATGAAGAAAGCAATAGCAACAAACTAAACGATCATCGTGCTAAGCTAACAGATGGGTTTTGTCAATCACATCATTCTCTAATGATGTGACCCCGTTAATCAAATGACAACCCATGTCTATGGTTAGGAAACTTAACCATCTTTGATTAACGAGCTAGTCAAGTAGAGGCATACTAGTGACACTCTGTTTGTCTATGTATTCACATGTGTACTAAGTTTCCGGTTAATACAATTCTAGCATGAATAATAAACATTTATCATGATTCAAGGAAATATAAATAAAAACTTTATTATTGTCTCTAGGGCATATTTCCTTCAGTCTCTTACTGATTACCGCTATCGTTTTGGGGTTATGCTTTAGAGATAGCTGCATTCACGTTAAATAGGGCACCATCTAAATCCGTAGAGACGACATCATATGAACTGTGGTTTGGCAAGAAACCCAAGTTGTCATTTCTTAAAGTTTGGGGCTGCGATGCTGATGTGAAAAAACTTCAACCTGATAAGCTCCAACCCAAATCGGAGAAATGTGTCTTCATAGGATACCCAAAGGAACCTGTTGGGTACACCTTCTATCACAGATCCGAAGGCAAGATTTTTGTTGCTAAGAATGGATCCTTTCTAGAGAAGGAGTTTCTCTCGAAAGAAGTGTGTAGCGATGCGACCTTAGACGGTCAAATCTATGTGCATAAGTGTCATCCCTGGATCGGTAATGCTGACACACACAATACTCGAAGGATTTATAACAGAGTAGCAATCACATACTTGTGACATCGATAGTCTCAAGAGAGAGAGAACTTATTACAATAAATATGGCTTAAGGCCATCTAAATAAGATAAAAGCGGAAGGCTTGGAAGATAAAATGAGTCCATCAACTCCAACGGCATAGCTGAGTGCACGACAAACGACCTAGCGCACCTTACTCTTCGTCTGAAAAGTCTGCAACATGATATGTTGCAGCCCGAAACGGGTCAGCACATGGAATATGCTGGCAATGTAACACAGTAGAGCAATCAACAGAATAAATGCTATCACTACATGCATATATGGCTGGTGGAGGCTCTATGGTTATAATTTTTTGCGAAAAGCCAATTTTTCCCTACAACAAAGGAATATTTTTTTTAACTATCATGGTAGTTGTTAAACATTGAGAAGGTTCCTCCAACTCAATCCCAATTAAGCAGTATTAATAACCCAACAAATTAATTTAGAGTGATGAGATCAACATGATAATCCAAGAACCAGATACTCAAGATGTCCATAACTGGGGACACGGCTAACCATGATTAGTTTGTACACTCTGCAGAGGTTTGCGCACTTTTCCTCACAAGACTCGATCTCCTCCGTTGGATTTCTCGCACTACAAGGTGTTTGAGAAACGGATGACCGAGACACAGTCTTTCAGAAACATTAACTCTTTACTCTGGGTGGACAGTTACACCTACTTTCCCCTACATCTGCTAGCCCACCACTGAAAGAGGTCATGCAACATACTCTACTATGCTAGAGTCCATAATAGCTTGTGGCTGCACATGGAAGTTTCAAGCATAAATAATCTTATGATCCATTTGAGCCTGGGTGGCAAACCATAGGATGATCACACGGATTCTCCAAGTGCCCGCAACCAATCCACCCAGATGTGTATTTAAGTAGCCACCTTAAGTTAACCATTAATTAACAATCTCACATCTGTCATGGATTACACTCAAACCCAATCCACGTCTACGAGCATAGCATGGCAATATAAGCATAGCGTAGAAGTAACTCCCAAGGGTTTGATATTAAAAAGGCAATAGGTTCTACCTCATCATCTACTTCCCAAATCCCACATGTTAAGAGATCCTACTCATGCAATGTTTGATGGGTTGAGCTAATGCATAAAAACTGGGTGATAAAAGGGGTATGATCATAGTGTTACTTGCCTTGTTGACGATCCGTAAACCCTAGAGACTCATAGTAGCACGCTTCGCACTCCGGGAATTCTATCGCAAACAAACAATAGCATACGTAAGCACTCAAGCAAAGATGCACGGGAAAAAAACTCAAATAAGAAGATCAAATCTGAAAGTTCAACTGAAGAGGTTCGATCTACAAAAAAATCTATCAAATCGGAGCTACGGAACTGAAACTACGGTCAAAAGAACTTTGAAATCAAATCTGGTTGAAACCAAATTTTAAATTGTCAAAACCTTTTTCAAGTTGATTAAACAGAAAGAGGGGCTCGAGACGAAGATTTTGGCGTTGGTTTCACTGGATTTAGACAAACGGTTTAGAAACGGCGAGGGTTTGAAGTTCAGGGCCTAATCTCCGATAAAAATAATCGCGGATAGGTCCCTGGCTGAAAATAAAATTAAAATAAAAGACTAACGAACAAACCTTCGTTGTTTGAACCTAACCGAGGAACAATGTTCGTTAAAACGAACGAACGAACGAACGTCCGCTAAATAAAATAAACCGACGAAAACCGGTCTAAGAAATTAAACCGGAAAACTAAAAAACCGGGGTTTAACCGAGAAAGACCGACCGGTCAAACGGGGTCAATGGCGGCGGCTCCGGCGAGATCCGCGGCGGCGGAGACGGCGGTCGACGGCGTCGGGCGGCTGCGGGGTGGCGGTGGGTGGCTGCGGCGGGGCGGCGAGGCGTCGGGCGGCGAGCGGCGCGGCGGCTTGGGGCTCCAGGGGGCTCGGGCGCGCTTATAAAGGGGGTGGGCGGCGGTATTGCTTGGGGAGGGGGCCGGCTCGGGGAGGAGTCCGGCTCGGACTCCCCTCGGCGTTCGTGCGCGGCATGACTACGGGGAAGGCGGCGGCGCGCGGGAGTGGGCCGGCTAGGCTTCAGCCCAGTCGGTCTGGAAAGTTTTTTTTAAATAATTCCGCCGAAAGAAAAAAATCCTAAATAAATAAAAAATTCTAAAAATGCCAAAAACAATTTTCACCATCTAAATAAAATATTTACAACAAAGTGAACATTTTCTTGGCCTAAAAATGCAATTTTGAACAATGCATATTTTTCTAATTCAAATAAAATAGCAATAAAATCCAAATAAAATTATTTATTTGATTTTAACATTTTTCCTCCAATATTTCATTTATTTTGGAGAAGTCTTATCTCCTCTCATATATTTTTAATATTAAATATTTTTGGAGAGGGAAATAATTAAAACCAAAATGATCCAATTTTCAATATTTGAGAAAATATCAAATATGAAAATAATAAAATCTCCAACTCTCTCCGTGGGTCCTTGAGTTGCTTAGGATTTTTTTAGGATCACAACCAAAATGCAACAAAATATGATATGCATATGATGACCTATGTATAACATTCCAAATTGAAAATTTGGGATGTTACAAACCTACCCCCCTTAAGATGAATCTCGCCCTCGAGATTCGGGTTGGCTAGAAAATAGGTGTGGGTGATCCTTGCGTAGATCTTCCTCTCGTTCCCATGTGGCTTCGTCCTCGGTATGGTGGCTCCACTGAACTTTGCAAAACTTGATAACCTTGCTACGGGTGACTCGGACGGCAAACTCGAGAATCTTGACTGGTTTCTCCTCATAGGTCAAATCACTATCCAACTGAATTGCTTCCAGGGGCACTGTATCTCTTAGAGGAATATCGGCCATCTCAGCATGGCATTTCTTCAACTGGGAAACGTGAAACGCATCATGAACTCCTGACAGTCCTTCGGGTAACTCCAACTTGTAGGCCACTTCTCCCATACGTTCCAAAACTCGGTATGGTCCTACAAATCTCGGGGCTAACTTTCCCTTAACTCCAAAACGTTTAACTCCTCGCAGAGGTGACACACGAAGATATGCTGTCTGCGATTTCATAGACTACCTCCTTGCGTTTTCAGTCTGCATAACTCTTCTGCCTGGACTGAGCTACCTTCAGTCTATCTCGAATCAACTTAACCTTCTCTTCGGACTCTTTGATCAAATCCGGTCCAAACAACTGACGGTCTCCAACTTCATCCCACATTAATGGCGTCCTGCACCTCCTTCCATACAAAGCTTCGAAAGGTGCCATCTTCAAACTGGCTTGGTAGCTGTTGTTGTATGAGAACTCTGCGTAGGGCAAGTTATCATCCCAACTAGATCCATAATCTAGCGCACAAGCTCTCAACATGTCCTCCAAAATCTGATTGACTCTCTCGGTCTGTCCATCTGTCTGCGGATGAAAGGATGTACTGAACTCTAGCCTAGTACCCAAAGTCTGGTGCAGCTGGTGCCAAAACTTTGAAGTGAACTGTGTCCCTCTATCTGATATGATGGTCCTCGGAACTCCATGCAGACATACGATCCTGGTCATATATATCTTGGCCAACTTCGCACTTGTATAGGTGGTTTTCACTGGGATAAAGTGAGCTACTTTGGTCAAACGATCCACTACTACCCAAATAGAATCATATCCCGATCGGGTCCTGGATAATCCGGTGATAAAATCCATGCCAAGCTTATCCCACTTCCATTCGGGTATGGGCATGGGCTGCAGTAATCCTGCTGGCTTCTGATGTTCTGCCTTCACACTTTGACATACATCACATACTGCTACACACTTGGCAATATCCTTCTTCATTCCTGTCCACCAGAAACGCTCCTTTAAATCCAAATATATCTTGGTGTTTCCGGGGTGTATCGAGTATGGCGAGTCATGAGCTTCCTGAAGTATCAACTTCCTGATCTCTGCATTATTGGGCACATAAACACGGTCCTCAAACCACAAGGTGTCGTGCTCATCCTCACGAAAACCTTTGGCTTTTCCTTTGCTCATCCTCTCCTTTATCTCGGCAATCTCTTTGTCATCCTTCTGAGCTTCCCGAATCTTACCCAATAATGTTGACTGAACTTCTAATTCCGCGACAAAACCTCTAGGAACTATCTCCAAACGAAGATCCCTGAGATCTTCGGCTAACTCCTTTGGCAATCCTCCGCTTACGAGGGTATTGGCATAACTCTTCCGGCTCAAAGCGTCTGCTACGACATTGGCCTTTCCCGGGTGATAGTGCAACTTCATATCATAATCCTTTATAAGCTTCAACCATCTCCTTTGCCTGAGATTCAGCTCCTTCTGTGTGAAAATGTACTTCAAACTCTTATGATCTGTGTACACATCACAACGATTTCCAATAAGAAAGTGTCTCAAGGTCTTGAGCGCATGCACTACAGCTGCTAACTCCAAATCATGTGTGGCATAATTCAACTCATGCGGTCGAAGTTGACGCGAGGCATATGAAACAACTCTTCCGTCTTGCATAAGTACACCTCCAAGTCCTAAGCGGGAAGCGTCGCAATACACTTGGAAATCCTTGTGTATATCCGGCAGAAACAGCACTGGGGTTGTAACCAAACGTTTCTTCAACTCCTGGAAACTTGCCTCACATTCATCTGTCCATTTGAACTTGGTGTCCTTCTTCAAAAACTCCGTCATGGGCTTCGCAATCTTAGAGAAATTCTCAATGAATCTCCAGCAGTATCCCGCGAGTCCAAGAAAACTGCGGATTTCTCCAACTAAGGTGGGTGATAGCCAATTAGTGACTGACTGGACCTTGGTAGGGTCTACTGCTATACCTTCTCCTGATATAACATGTCCAAGAAACCCTACTTCCTTCAACCAAAACTCGCATTTGCTGAACTTGGCATATAACTGACGTTCCTTGAGTTTCTCAAGAACTAAACGCAAATGCTCCTTGTGTTCCTCTTCATTCTTCGAGTATACCAAGATATCATCAATGAACACCACGACAAACTTATCCAAGAACTCCATGAACACCTTATTCATCATACTCATGAAATAGGCTGGGGCATTAGTCAGTCCAAATGACATAACCGTGTACTCATATAGCCCGTACCTTGTGGTAAAGGCTGTCTTAGGTATATCCTGTTCTCGAATCTTCAGCTGGTGGTATCCTGATCGCAGATTGATCTTGGATAATACTTTAGCTCCTTGCAACTGGTCAAACAAATCATTGATCATCGGCAGTGGGTACTTGTTCTTGATCGTCACTTCATTCAATGCCCGATAATCAACAACCATTCGCAACGATCCATCCTTCTTCTCAACCAAGAGCACTGGGGCTCCCCACGGTGACGAACTTCGTCGAATGTAACCTTTCTCCAATAACTCCTTAATCTGCTTCTTAATCTCCTACAGATCATTTGCAGGCATCTGGTATGGTCTCTTCGATATTGGTCCGGTGCCTGGCAACAGCTCTATCTAAAACTCAATGTCTCGATCCGGCGGCATGCCTGGTAGTTCCTCTGGAAATACGTCCGGGTAATCCTTCACTATAGGCACTTCCTCCTGAACAAAGCACTTCCTCCTGAACAACACCTGAGAGGGAATTTACTTGGGTTCTCCTTGGCGCATGCCTGGATACATACTTGATCCTTTTTCCCGCTGGTGTAGTGAGTAAAATTGACTTACTGTCGCAATCGATGTTTCCTCCATACATCGATAGCCAATCCATGCCTAGTATCACATCCAACCCTTGTGACTCCAGAATTATCAAGTCTGAGGGGAAAACATGCCTGCCTATGGTCAATGGAATCTGAAAACATCCTTGGCTTGCCATACACTCCGCTCCTGGCGAGCTTACTAACATAGGTGTCCTAAGAACTTTGGTGGGCAACTTATACTTATCGACAAATCCCCTTGAAATGTATGAATGCGATGCACCAGTATCGAAAAGAACAATTGCAGTAAAAGACTTAATCAAAAACTTACCGATAACTGCATCTGGCTATTCTTCAACCTCCTCCACGTTCACGTGGTTCACTTGTCCCCTGTTGAAAGGGTTGGGCTTCTTCCCAGAGCTTCCATTGTCGTTACCATTCTTTGCTTCAGAACACTCGGTGGCGTAGTGTCCAGTCTTCCCGCACTTGAAACAAGTAATGTGACTTAGATCCTTCTTGGCGGGTGTGGCTGGGTTAGAGTGGTTCTGGTTACTTCCTGCTCCATTCCCGTTTCCATTATTGGGGCCACTGTGGTTATGTGAACTTCCTCCATTGTGGGTATGGCCTTCATGGTTATGAGTATATCCTCCCGAGTTCGGGGTAAAACAGGGCTTCTACTGAGCTCCTGAATTATACTTCCCTTGTCCATACTTCCTTTTGCGGCTCTCAATCTACTGTTGCTTCCCTTCAATCATAAGAGCCTTGTCTACCAACTCCTGGTAGTTATTAAATGTTGCCACCATCAACTGCATACTCATCTCATCATTCAGCCCTTCCATAAACTTCTCCTGCTTAGCGGCATCTATGGCCACATCATCTGGGGCATAGCGAGCTAACTTGCTGAACTCATCCACGTACTGCCCCACAGTACGGTTTCCTTGGCGTAAGTTGCGAAACTCGCGCTTCTTCATGCTCATTGCTCTAGTTGAGACATGTGCAGTGCGGAACGCTTGCTGAAACTGTTCCCAAGTGACATGGGCTATAGGGAAAGTGGCTGTGTAATTCTCCCACCATGAGGCTACGGGTCCATCCAATTGATGTGCTACAAAACGCACCTTCTTAGCATCTGTGCAACCTGCGGTGGTTAACTCCCTTCCGATCCTGCGTAGCCAGTCATCAGAAACTATTGGCTCGGTGCTACTGGAAAACACCGGTGGCTGTAACCTCAGAAAACGGGCTAAGTTGTCAACTGGAGGGGGTGGCGGTGGGTTGTTGTTGTTGTTGTTGCCTTGGTTCTAGACTAGTAGCTGCATCAAGGCATTCTGCTGTTGGATCAACTGAGTGAGCTCCGGCGGGAAGGCAAATCCGGGGTCACGTCCCGAAGGCATCTGATGGGTTTAGAGGGGAGAGATTATAATAGAATGAGGTCTAATGAGAAAACACTACTCATATGCACATGAGATAAACACATTCATATCACACCAAATCAATTCAAGCAAGGGCATACAATCGATCTAACTATCGTTATAGTGCTCGGACTACTTCTATATACATGGGGATACTACTACTAATAGTATGGTGGTCTCCTAAAAAATTTGATCAGTGGAAGACTCCATGATATCTGCTCCAGCTTCGTCTTCATAGTCATCATCACTACTGTCGGGGTCGGAGTCGGTGTCGTCGATGATGATGTAGTCTTCAGAACGAATGTCACCAGGTTGGTCATCATCTCCTCCTGGCGCGGGGTCTCCCATGAACACTCCTAACTTCCTTGTCAGGTCATCATTCTTCTCCACTAGTATTGCGATTTCCTCCTCTATCCATCGCGTGTAGACTTGAGTTCTTCTTCTAGCTCCATGTTCCAGGTCATCACCTTCTTCAGGTCTATCATGCTTGCACACATCTGGTTCTCCTGTCGATGAATGTGCTGGTTTAACTTCTGGATGAAGGCTGCAATGGACCTGTCCCTCCTGGTGCTGATCATCTCCCATTGTTCATCTCGGCGCCCACATGTCTGGTAGACGGTGTCCTTAAGATCCTTGTGGTATACTTCGCCGATGCGTCCCATGGCGATGTGGGCTGACATGCTCTTACCTAGACTCCAGGTTGGTGCATCAAAGGAAAACTCTATGGGCTCAGTGACTGGCGTGAATGTCCTTCCTGGAACTTGAACTCGAATCATCCAACGCTCCTCTTCTGGTAAAGTGGCGGTGTAGGTCCCGGTGAAGCTTGGTATTCCGATGTTTAGGTACCTAGTGACTTCCTTCAAGTGTCGTCGAAAGGGTGTGTCTTCATCCAGTTGTGCAAACTTGTTCCTTGAGTCCGCCATCCTATAGAGTAGAAAATGGAGAGGAGTCAGAAATGAGTAGAGAAGAGTGACCTATGGCTCATCTTAGTGGTCGTGTCCTACAATCAGCGTGTGCTCTGATACCATCTTGTAGCGATCCGACCTCAGCCGGTCAAATCTCTGTGCATAAGTGTCATCCCTGGATCGGTAATGCTGACACACACAGTACTTGAAGGATTTATAACAGAGTGCAATCACACACTTATTACATCGAATGTCTCAAAAGAGAACTTATTACAATAAATATGGCTTAAGGCCATCTAAATAAGATAACAGCGGAAGGCTTGGAAGATAAAGTGAGTCCATCAACTCCAACGGCATAGCTGAGTGCACGACAACGACCTAGCGCACCTTACTCTTCGTCTGAAAAGTCTGCAACATGATATGTTGCAGCCCGAAACGGGTCAGCACATGGAATATGCTGGCAATATAACACAGTAGAGCAATGAACAGAATAAATGCTATCACTACATGCATATATGGCTGGTGGAGGCTCTATGGTTATAATGTTTTGCGAAAAGCCAATTTTTCCCTACAACAAAGGAATATATTTTGTTTAACTATCATGGTAGTTGTTAAACATTGAGAAGGTTCCTCCAACTCAATCCCAATTAAGCAGTATTAATAACCCAACAAATTAATTTAGAGTGATGAGATCAACATGATAATCCAAGAACCAGATACTCAAGATGTCCATAACCGGGGACACGGCTAACCATGATTAGTTTGTACACTCTGCAGAGGTTTGCGCACTTTTCCCCACAAGACTCGATCTCCTCCGTTGGATTTCTCACACTACAAGGTGTTTGAGAAACGGATGACCGAGACACAGTCTTTCAGAAACATTAACTCTTTACTCTGGGTGGACAGTTACACCTACTTTCCCCTACATCTGCTAGCCCACCACTGAAAGAGGTCATGCAACATAATCAACTATGCTAGAGCCCATAATAGCTTGTGGCTGCACACGGAAGTTTCTAGCATGAATAATCTTATGATCGCTCAGCCTGGGTGGCGAACCATAGGATGATCACACGGGTACTCCGGGATATCCTAGGACAATACTGGATTCTCCAGGTGCCCGCAACCAATCCACCCAGATGTGTATTTAAGTAGCCACCTTAAGTTAACCATTTAACAATCTCACATCTGTCATGGATTACACTCAAACCCAATCCACGTCTACAAGCATAGCATGGCAATATCAGCATAGCGTGGAAGTAACTCCCAAGGGTTTGATATTAAAAAGGCAATAGGTTCTACCTCATCATTTACTTCCCAAATCCCACACGTTAAGAGATCCTACTCATGCAATGTTTGATGGGTTGAGCTAATGCATAAAAATTGGGTGATAAAAGGGATATGATCAAAGTGTTACTTGCCTTGCTGACGATCCGCAAACCCTAGAGACTCGTAGTAGCACGCTTCGCACTTCGGGAATTCTATCGCAAACAAACAATAGCATACATAAGCACTCAAGCAAAGATGCAGGGGAAAAAACTCAAATAAGAAGATCAAATCTGAAAGTTCAACTGAAGAGATTCGATCTGCAAAAAAAAAAATCGAATCGGAGCTACGGAACTAAAACTACGGTCAAAAGAACTTCGAAATCAAATCTGCATGAAACCAAATTTTAAATTGTCAAAACCTTGTTCAAGTTGATTAAGCACAAAGAGGGGCTCGAGACAAAGATTTTGGCATTGGTTTCACTGGATTTAGACAAACGGTTTAGAAACGGTGAGGGTTTGAAGTTCAGGGGCTAATCTACAATAAAAATAATCGCGGATAGGTCCCTGGCCGAAAATAAAATAAAAATAAAAGACTAACGAACGAACGTTCGCTGTCTGAACCTAACCGGCGAAAAACGTTCGCTAAAACGAACGAACGGACGAACGTCAGCTAAATAAAATAAACCGACGAAAACCGATCTAAGAAATCAAAACGGAAAACTAAAAACCGAGGTTTAACCGAGAAAAACTGACCAGTCAAACGGGGTCAACGGCGGCGGCTCCGGCGAGATCCGCGACGGTGGAGACGGCGGTCGATGGCGTCGGGCGGCTGCGGGGCGGCGGTGGGTGGCTGCGGCTGCGGCGGGGCGGCGCGGCAACGGCGAGGCGGCGCGTCGTCGGGCGGCGAGCGGCGCATCGGCTTTGGGGCTCTAGGGGTCTCGGGCGCGCTTATAAAGGAGGCGGGCGACGGCGTTGCTTGGGGAGGGGGCCGGCCCGGGGAGGAGTCCGGCTTGGACTTCCCTTGGCGTCCGTGCGCGGCACGGCGGCGGGGAAGGCGGCGGCGCGCGGGAGTAGGCAGGCTGGGCTTCGACCCAGTCGGTCTGGAAAGTTTTTTTGTTTTTTTAATTATTCCGCCGAAAGAAAAAAATCCTAAATAAATAAAAAAATTCTAAAAATGCCAAAAATAATTTTCACCGTCTAAATAAAATATTTAGAACAAAGTGAACATTTTCTTGGCCTAAAAATGCAATTTTGAACAATGCATATTTTTCTAATTCAAATACAATAGCAATAAAATCCAAATAAATTTATTTATTTGATTTTAACATTTTTCCTCCAATATTTCATTTATTTTGGAGAAGTCATATTATCTCCTCTCATATATTTTTAATATGAAATATTTTTGGAGAGGGAATAATTAAAACCAAAATGATCCAATTTTTAATATTTGAGAAAATGTCAAATATGAAAATAATAAAATCCCCAACCCTCTCCGTGGGTCCTTGAGTTGCTTATGATTTTTTCAGGATCACAACCAAAATGCAACAAAATATGATACGCATATGATGACCTATGTATAACATTCCAAATTGAAAATTTGGGATGTTACAAAGTGAGTGGGAGGAAAGTAGAACTTAATGAGGTAATTGTACCTACTCCCTCACTGGAAAGTAGTTCATCATAGAAATCAGTTCCAGTGATTCCTACACCAATTAGTGAGGAAGCTAATGATGATGACCATGAAGCTTCTGATCAAGTTACTACCGAACGTCATAGGTCAACCAGAGTAAGATCCGCACCAGAGTGGTACGGCAATCCGATTCTGGACGTCATGTTACTTGACCATGACGAACCTACGAACTATGAGGAAGCGATGATGATCCCAGATTTCGTGAAATGGCTTGAGGCCATGAAATCTGAGATGGGATCCATGTATGAGAAGAAAGTGTGGACTTTGGTTGACTTGCCGGATGATCTGCAAGCCATAGATAATAAATGAATCTTCAAGAAGAAGACTGATGCTGACGATAATGTTACTGTCTACAAAGCTCGACTTGTTTCAAAAGTGTTTCAATAAGTTCAAGGAGTTGACTACGATGAGACTTTCTCAACTGTAGCGATGCTTAAGTCTGTCCGAATCATGTTAGCAATTGCGCATTTTATGATTATGAAATTTGGCAAATGGATGTCAAAACTGCATTCCTGAATGGATTTGTGGAAGAAGAGTTGTATATGATGCAACCAGAAGGTTTTGTCGATCCAAAGGGTGCTAACAAAGTGTGCAAGCTCCAGCGATCAATTTATGGACTGGTGCAAGCCTCTCGGAGTTGGAATAAACGTTTTGATAGTGTGATGAAAGCATATGGTTTTATACAGACTTTTGGAGAAGCCTGTATTTACAAGAAAGTGAGTGGAAGCTCTGTAGCATTTCTAATATTATATGTGGATGACATATTGTTGATTGGAAATGATATAGAATTTCTGGATAGCATAAAAGGATACTTGAACAAGAGTTTTTCTATGAAAGACCTCGGTGAAGCTGCTTACATATTGGGCATCAAGATCTATAGAGATAGATCAAGACGCTTAATTGGACTTTCACAAAGCACATACCTTGATAAGATTTTGAAGAAGTTCAAAATGGATCAGTCAAAGAAAGGGTTCTTGCCTGTGTTACAAGGTGTGAAGTTGAGTGAGACTCAATGCCCGACCACTGCAGAAGATAGAGAGAAAATGAAAGTCATTCCCTATGCCTCAGCCATAGGTTCTATCATGTATGCAATGCTGTGTACCAGACCTGATGTGTGCCTTGCTATAAGTATAGTAGGGAGGTACCAAAGTAATCCAGGAGTGGATCACTGGACAGCGGTCAAGAACATCCTGAAATACCTGAAAAGGATTAAGGATATGTTTCTCGTTTATGGAGGTGACAAAGAGCTCATTGCAAATGGTTACGTCGATGCAAGCTTTGACACTGATCCGGATGACTCTTAGTCTCAAACCGGATACGTATTTACATTGAATGGTGGAGCTGTCAGTTGGTGCAGTTCCAAACAGAGTGTCGTGGCGGGATCTACGTGTGAAGCGGAGTACATAGCTGCTTCGGAAGCAGCAAATGAAGGAGTCTGGATGAAGGAGTACATATCCGATCTAGGTGTCATACCTAGTGCATCGGGTCCAATGAAAATCTTTTGTGACAATACTGGTGCAATTGCCTTGGCAAAGGAATCCAGATTTCACAAGATGACCAAGCACATCAAGAGACGCTTCATTTCCATTCACCATCAAGTGTCGGAAGGAGACATAGAGATTTGCAAGATACATACGGATTTGAATGTTGCAGACCCGTTGACTAAGCCTCTGTCACGAGCAAAACATGATCAGTACCAAGACTCCATGGGTGTTAGAATCATTACTGTGTAATCTAGATTATTGACTCTAGTGCAAGTGGGAGACTGAAGGAAATGTGCCCTAGAAGAAATAATAAAGTTGTTATTTACATTTCCATATATCATGATAAATGTTTATTATTCATGCTAGAATTGTATTAACCGGAAACTTAGTATATGTGTGAATACATAGACAAACAGAGTGTCCCTAGTATGCCTCTACTTGACTAGCTTGTTTATCAAAGATGGTTATGTTTCCTAGCAATAGACATGTGTTGTCATTTGATGAACATGATCACATCAGTAGAGAATGATGTGATGGACAAGACCCATCCGTTAGCTTAGCAATATGATCGTTCATTTTGTTGCTATTGCTTTCATCATGACTTATACATGTTCCTCTGACTATGAGATTATGCAAATCCCGAATACCAGAGGAACACTTAGTGTGCTATCAAACGTCACAATGTAACTGGGTGATTATAAAGATGCTCTACAGGTGTCTCCGATGGTGTTTGTTGAGTTGGCATAGATCGAGATTAGGATTTGTCACTCCGATTGTTGGAGAGGTATCTCTGGGCCCTCTCTATAATGCACATCACTATAAGCCTTGCAAGCAATGTGACTAATGAGTTAGTTGCGGGATGATGCATTATGGAACGAGTAAAGAGACTTGCCGGTAACGATATTGAACTAGGTATGATGATACCAACGATCGAATCTCGGGCAAATTAATATACCGATGACAAAGGGAACATCGTATGTTGTTATGCGGTTTGACCGATAAAGATCTTCGTAGAATATGTAGGAACCAATATGAGCATCCAGGTTCCGCTATTGGTTATTGGCCGGAGAAGTGTCTCGGTCATGCCTACATAGTTCTTGAACCCGTAGGGTCCGCACGCTTAACGTTTGATGACGATTGGTATTATGAGTTTATGTGATTTGTTGTACCGAAGGTTGTTAGGAGTCCCAGATGAGATCACGAACATGACGAGGAGTCTCGAAATGGTCGAGACATAAAGATTGATATATTGGACCGTGTTGTTCGGACACCGGAAGTGTTCCGGAGAGTTTCGGATAAAACCGGAGTGCCGGAAGGGGTTACGGGAACCCCCGGGAGAACTAATGGGCCTCTATGGGCCTTAGTGTGAAGAGAGGTAGGGCCAGGAGGGGCTGGCCGCGCCCCCCCCCTTGGGTCCGAATTGGACTAGGGGAAGGGGGCGGCGCCCCCCTTTCCTTCCCTTCCTCCTCTTCCTTCCTTCCCCCTCTCTCCCTCTTGGTGGATTCCTACTAGGACTTGGAGTCCTAGTAGGATTCCCCTCTTGGGGTGTGCCCTAGGGGCCGGCCGGCTCTCCCCTCCTTCCTCCTTTATATAAGGGGGAGGGGGCACCCCATAGAGACAAGTTAATCTTTAGCCGTGTGCGGTGCCCCCCTCCACAGTTTTACACCTCGGTCATATCGTCGTAGTGCTTAGGTGAAGCCCTGCGCTGGTAACTTCATCATCACCGTCACCACGCCGTCGTGCTGACGGAACTCTCCCTCGGCCTCAGCTGGATCTAGAGTTCGAGGGACGTCACCGAGCCGAACGTGTGCAGATCGTGGAGGTGTCGTGCGTTCGATACTTGATCGGTTGGATCGCGAAGACGTTCGACTACATCAACCGCGTTACTTAACGCTTCTGCTTTTGGTCTACGAGGGTACGTGGACACTTCTCTGTTGTGGAACGTAGCAGAAATTCAAAATTTTCTACGCATCACCAAGATCTATCTATGGAGTAATCTAGCAATGAGGGGAAGGGGAGTGCATCTACATACCCTTGTAGATCACGATGCGGAAGCGTTGCAAGAACACGGATGAAGGAGTCGTACTCGTAGCGATTCAGATCGCGGTTGATTCCGATCTAAGCACCAAAGAACGGTGCCTCCGCGTTCAACACACGTGCAGCTCGGTGACGTCTCCCACGCCTTGATCCAGCAAGGAGAGAGGGAGAGGTTGGGGAAGACTCCATCCAGCAGCAGCACGACGGCGTGGTGGTGATGGAGGAGCGTGGCAATCCCGCAGGGCTTCGCCAAGCACCGCGGGAGAGGAGGAGGGAGAGAGGTAGGGCTGCGCCAAGAGAGACCGGAAAACTCATGTGTCTTGGGCAGCCTAAACCTCAACTATATATAGGGGGGAGGGGGCTGCGCTCCCTCTAGGGTTCCCACCCCAAGAGGAGGCGGCCAGCCCTAGATCCCATCCAAGGGGGGCGGCCAAGGGGAGGAGAGGGGGGGGCGCCACTAGGGTGGGCCTTAAGGCCCATCTGGACCTAGGGTTTGCCCCCTCCCACTCTCCCATGCGCCTTGGGCCTTGGTGGGGGGCGCACAAGCCCACCTGGGGCTGGTCCCCTCCCACACTTGATCCACACAGCCTTCTGGGGCTGGTGGCCCCACTTGGTGGACCCCCGGGACCCTCCCGGTGGTCCCGGTACATTACCGATATCACCCGAAACTTTTCCGGTGACCAAAACAGGACTTCCCATATATAAATCTTTACCTCTGGACCATTCCGGAACTCCTCGTGACGTCCGGGATCTCATCCGGGACTCCGAACAACATTCGGTAACCACGTACATACTTTCCCTATAACCCTAGCGTCATCGAACCTTAAGTGTGTAGACCCTACGGGTTCGGGAACCATGCAGACATGACCGAGACGTTCTCCGGTCAATAACCAACAGCGGGATCTGGATACCCATGTTGGCTCCCACATGTTCCACGATGATCTCATCGGATGAACCACGATGTCGGGGATTCAATCAATCCCGTATTCAATTCCCTTTGTCTATCGGTATGTTACTTGCCCGAGATTCGATCGTCGGTATCCCTATACCTTGTTCAATCTCGTTACCGGCAAGTCTCTTTACTCGTTCCGTAACTCACATCATCCCGTGATCAACTCCTTGGTCACATTGTGCACATTATGATGATGTCCTACCGAGTGGGCCCAGAGATACCTCTCCGTTTACACGGAGTGACAAATCCCAGTCTCGATTCGTGCCAACCCAACAGACACTTTCGGAGATACCTGTAGTGCACCTTTATAGCCACCCAGTTACGTTGTGACGTTTGGTACACCCAAAGCATTCCTACGGTATCCGGGAGTTGCACAATCTCATGGTCTAAGGAAATGATACTTGACATTAGAAAAGCTCTGAGCAAACGAACTACACGATCTTGTGCTAGGCTTAGGATTGGGTCTTGTCCATCACATCATTCTCCTAATGATGTGATCCCGTTATCAACGACATCCAATGTCCATGGTCAGGAAACCGTAACCATCTATTGATCAACGAGCTAGTCAACTAGAGGCTTACTAGGGACATGGTGTTGTCTATGTATCCACACATGTATCTGAGTTTCCTATCAATACAATTCTAGCATGGATAATAAACGATTATCATGAACAAGGAAATATAATAATAACCTATTTATTATTGCCTCTAGGGCATATTTCCAACAGTCTCCCACTTGCACTAGAGTCAATAATCTAGTCCACATCACCATGTGATTAACACTCATAGGTCACATCACCATGTGACCAACATCCAAAGAGTTTACTAGAGTCAACAATCTAGTTCATATCACTATGTGATTAACACTCAATGAGTTCTGGTTTGATCATGTTATGCTTGTGAGAGAGGTTATTAGTCAACGGGTCTGAACCTTTATGATCCGTGTGTGCTTTATGAATATCTATGTCATCTTGTGGATGCTACCACGCGCTACTTGGAGCCATTTCAAGTAACTGCTCTACTATACGAATCCGGTTTACTACTCAGAGTCATCCGGATTAGTGTCAAAGTTCGCATCGACGTAACCCTTTACGACGAACTCCTTTTCACCTCCATAATCGAGAAAATTCCTTAGTCCACTAGATACTAAGGATAAGTTCGGCCGCTGTCATGTGATCCATTCCCGGATCACTTTTGTACCCCTTGACCAACTCATGGCAAGGCACACTTCATGTGCGGTACATAGCATAGCATACTGTAGAGCCTACGTCTGAAGCATAGGGGACGACCTTCGTCCTTTCTCTCTCTTCTGCTGTGGTCAGGTCTTGAGTCTTACTCAATACTCACACCTTGTAACACAGCCAAGAACTCCTTCTTTGCTGATCTATTTTGAACTCTTTCAAAATCATGTCAAGGTGTGCGTTCTTTGAAAGTATCATCGGGCGTCTTGATCTATCTCTATAGATCTTCATGCCCAATATGTAAGCAGCTTTTATCCAGGTCTTCCTTTGAAAAACTCCTTTCAAACAACCCTTTATGCTTTCCAGAAATTTTACATCATTTCGGATCAACAATATGTCATTCACATATACTTATCAGAAATGTTGTAGCGCTCCCACTCACTTTATTGTAAATACAAGTTTCTAACAAACTTTGTATAAACCCAAAAACTTTGATCACTCCATCAAAGCGTATATTCTGACTCCGAGATGCTTGCTCTAGTCCATGAAAGGATCGCTGGAGCTAGCATACCTTTTAGCATCCTAAGGATCGACAAAACCTTTCTGATTGTATCACATACAACCTTTCCTTACGAAAACTGGTAAAGAAACTTGTTTTGACATCCATCTGCCAGATTTCATAAATGCAGCTAATGCTAACATGACTCCGACGGACTTAAGCATCGCTACGGATGAGAAAATCTCATCGTAGTCAACTCCTTGAACTTGTGGAAATACTCTTTGCCACAAGTCGAGCTTCATAGACGGTAACATTACCGTCCACGTCCGTCTTCTTCTCAAAGATCCATTTATCTCGGATTTCATGGCTTCTAACCATTTGTCGGAATATGGGCCCACCATCGCTTCTCCATAGCTCGTAGGTTCAGTATTGTCCAACAACATGATATCTCAGACAGGATCACGTACCACTCTGAAGCAGCACGCATCCTCGTCGTCCTACGAGGTTTGGTAGTGACTTGATCCGAAGTTTCATGATCACTATCATAAGCTTCCACTTCAATTGGTGTATGTGCCACAGGAACAACTTCCTGTGCCCTGCTACACACTAGTTGAAGTGACGGTTCAATAACCTTATCAAGTCTCCACCATCCTCCCACTCAATTCTTTCGAGAGAAACTTTTCCTCGAGAAAGGACCTGTTTCTAGAAGCAATTACTTTTGCTTCCAGATCTGAAATAGGAGGTATACCCAACTGTTTTTGGGTATTCTATGAAGACGCATTTATCCGCTTTGGGTTCGAGCTTATCAGCCTTAAACTTTTTCACATAAGCATCGCAGCCCCGAACTTTTAAGAAACGACAACTTAGGTTTCTCTAAACGGTGTCGTATCAACGGAATTGCGTGGTGCCCTATTTAAAGTGAATGCGGTTGTCTCTAATGCCTAACCCATAAACGATAGTGGTAATTCGATAAGAAACATCATGGTATGCACCATATCCAATAGGGTGCAGCTATGATGTCCGGACACACCATCACACTATGGTGTTCCAGGCGGTATTAATTGTGAAACACTTTCCACAATGTCTTAATTGTGTGCCAAACTCGTAACTCAGATACTCATCTCTATGATCATATCACAGACATTTTATCCTCTTGTCACGACGATCTTCAACTTCACTCTGAAATTACTTGAACCTTTCAATAATTCAGACTTGTGTTTCATCAAGTAAATACACTCAGCATCTACTCAAATCATCTGTGAAGTTAGAACTTAACGATATCCACTGCATGCCTCAGCACTCATTGGATTGCACACATCAAATGTATTACTTCCAACAAGTTGCTGTCTTGTTCCATCTTACTGAAAACGAGGCCTTTCAGTCATCTTGCCCATGTGGTATGATTTGCATGTCTCAAGTGATTCAAAATCAAGTGAGTCCAAACGATCCATCTGCATGGAGTTTCTTCCTGCATATATACCAATAGACATGGTTCGCATGTCTCAATCTTTTCAAAAACGAGTGAGTCCAAAGATCCATCTACATGGAGCTTCTTCATGCGTTCTATACCAATATGACTCAAATGGCAGTGCCACAAGTATGTGGTACTATCATCACTATTTTATATCTTTTGGCACGAACATGTGTATCACTGCGATCGAGATTCATTTTAGGTGCAAGACCATTGAAGGTATTATTCAAATAAACAGAGTAACCATTATTCTCCTTAAATGAATAACCGTATTGCGATAAACATAATCCAATCATGTTTATGCTCAACGCAAACACCAAATGACAATTATTTAGGTTTAACACCAATCTCGATGGTAGAGGGAGCATGCGATGCTTGATCACATCAACCTTGGAAACACTTCCAACACATATCGTCATCTCACCTTTAGCTAGTCTCCGTTTATTCCGCAGCTTTTATTTCGAGTTACTAACACTTAGCAACCTAACCGGTATCTAATACCCTGGTGCTGCTAGGAGTACTAGTAAAGTACACATTCATATAATGTATATCCAATATACTTCGGTCGACCTTGCCTGCCTTCTCATGTACCAAGTATCTAGGGCAGTTTTGCTTCAGTGACCGTTTCCCTCATTACAGAAGCACTTAGTCTCGGGTTTGCGTTCAACCTTGGGATTCTTCACTAGAGCAGCAAATGATTTGTTGTTTCATGAAGTATCCCTTTTGCCCTTGCCCTTCTAGAAACTAGTGGTTTTACTAACCATCAACAATTGATGCTCCTTCTTGATTTCTACTTTCCCGGTGTCAAACATCGCGAGTTGCTCAAGGATCATCATGTCTACCCCTGATATGTTATAGTTCATCATGAAGCTCTAATAGCGTGGTGGCAGTGACTATGGAGAACCATCACTATCTCATCTGGAAGATTAACTCCCACTCGATTCAAGCGATTGTGGTACTCAGACAATCTGAGCACATGCTCAACGATTGAGCTTTTCTTCCTCAGTATGCAGGCTTAAGAAACTTGTCATAGGTCTCATACCTCTTGACGTGGGCACAATTCTAAACCGTTAGCATCACGCACTGAACTATCACGTAGTCATCAAAACGTGTATGTCAAATGTTTCGCAACATCTACAGACGACGCTGAGGTTCAGCACACCGAGCGGTGCATTAAGAACATAAGCCTTCTGTGCAGCAATGAGGACAATCCTCAGTTTACGGACCCAGTCCGCATAATTGCTACTATCAACTTTCAACTAAATTTTTCTCTAGGAACATATCTTAAACAGTAGAACTAAAGCGTAAGATATGACATAATTTTCAAAGACCTTTTGACTATGTTCATGATAATTAAGTTCATCTGATTATTTAATGAACTCTCACTCAGATAGACATCCCTCTAGTCATCTAAGTGATACATGATCCAAGTCAAACTAGGCCGTGTCCGATCATCACGTGAGACGGACTAGTCATCATCGGTGAACATCTCCATGTTGATCGCATCTACTATACGACTCATGTTCGACCTTTCGATCTCTTGTGTTCCGAGGCCATGTCTGTACATGCTAGGCTCGTCAAGTCAACCTAAGTGTTACGCATGTGTTCCGAGGCCATGTCTGTACATGCTAGGCTCGTCAACACCCGTTGTATTCGAACGTTAGAATCTATCACACCCGATCATCACGTGGTGCTTCGAAACAACGAACCTTCTCAACGGTGCACAGTTAGGGGGAACACGTCTCTTGATAGTTTAGTGAGGAATCATCTTATTTATGCTACCGTCGTTCTAAGCAAATAAGATGTAAACATGATAAACATCACATGCAAATCATAAAGTAACATGATATGGCCAATATCATCTTGCGCCTTTTGATCTCCATCTTCGAGGCGCGGCATGATCACCTTCGTCACCGGCATGACACCATGATCTCCATCATCGTGTCTTCATGAAGTTGTCTCGCCAACTATTACTTCTACTACTATGGCTAACGGTTAGCAATAAAGTAAAGTAATTACATGGCGTTTTCATTGACACGCAGGTCATACAATAAATTAAGACAACTCCTATGGCTCCTGCCGGTTGTCATACTCATCGACATGCAAGTCGTGATTCCTATTACAAGAATATGATCAATCTCATACATCACATATATATAATTCGTCACATCCTTTTGGCCATATCACATCACATAGCATACCCTGCAAAAACAAGTTAGACGTCCTCTAATTGTTGTTGCATGTTTTACGTGGCTGCTATGGGTTTCTAGCAAGAACGTTTCTTACCTACGCAAAAACCACAACGTGATATGCCAATTTCTATTTACCCTTCATAAGGACCCTTTTCATCGAATCCGATCCGACTAAAGTGGGAGAGACAGACACCCGCTAGCCACCTTATTCAACTAGTGCATGTCAGTCGGTGGAACCTGTCTCACGTAAGTGTACGTGTAAGGTCGGTCCGGGCCGCTTCATCCCACGATGCCGCCGAATCAAGATAAGACTAGTAACGGCAAATAAATTGACAAAATCGATGCCCACAACTACTTTGTGTTCTCGTGCATAGAAACTACGCATAGACCTAGCTCATGATGCCACTGTTGGGGAACGTAGCAGAAATTCAAAATTTTCTACGCATCACCAAGATCTATCTATGGAGTAATCTAGCAACGAGGGGAAGGGGAGTGCATCTACATACCCTTGTAGATCGTGATGCGAAAGCGTTGCAAGAATGCGGATGAAGGAGTCGTACTCGTAGCGATTCAGATCGCGGTTGATTCCGATCTAAGCACCGAAGAACGGTGCCTCCGCGTTCAACACACGTGCAGCTCGGTGACGTCTCCCACGCCTTGATCCAGCAAGGAGAGAGGGAGAGGTTGGGGAAGACTCCATCCAGCAGCAGCACGACGGCGTGGTGGTGATGGAGGAGCGTGGCAATCCCGCAGGGCTTCGCCAAGCACCGCGGGAGAGGAGGAGGGAGAGAGGTAGGGCTGCGCCAAGAGAGACCGGAAAACTCATGTGTCTTGGGCAGCCTAAACCTCAACTATATATAGGGGGGGAGGGGGCTGCGCCCCCTCTAGGGTTCCCACCCCAAGAGGAGGCGGCCAGCCCTAGATCCCATCCAAGGGGGGCGGCCAAGGGGAGGAGAGGGGGGGGCGCCACTAGGGTGGGCCTTAAGGCCCATCTGGACCTAGGGTTTGCCCCCTCCCACTCTCCCATGCGCCTTGGGCCTTGGTGGGGGACGCACAAGCCCACCTGGGGCTGGTCCCCTCCCACACTTGATCCACACAGCCTTCTGGGGCTGGTGGCCCCACTTGGTGGACCCCCGGGACCCTCCCGGTGGTCCCGGTACATTACCGATATCACCCGAAACTTTTCCGGTGACCAAAACAGGACTTCCCATATATAAATCTTTACCTCTGGACCATTCTGGAACTCCTCGTGACGTCCGGGATCTCATCCGGGACTCCGAACAACATTCGGTAACCACGTACATACTTTCCCTATAACCCTAGCGTCATCGAACCTTAAGTGTGTAGACCCTACGGGTTCGGGAACCATGCAGACATGACCGAGACATTCTCCGGTCAATAACCAACAGTGGGATCTGGATACCCATGTTGGCTCCCACATGTTCCACGATGATCTCATCGGATGAACCACGATGTCGGGGATTCAATCAATCCCGTATTCAATTCCCTTTGTCTATCGGTATGTTACTTGCCCGAGATTCGATCGTCGGTATCCCTATACCTTGTTCAATCTCGTTACCGGCAAGTCTCTTTACTCGTTCCGTAACTCACATCATCCTGTGATCAACTCCTTGGTCACATTGTGCACATTATGATGATGTCCTACCGAGTGGGCCCAGAGATACCTCTCCGTTTACACGGAGTGACAAATCTCAGTCTCGATTCGTGCCAACCCAACAGACACTTTCGGAGATACCTGTAGTGCACCTTTATAGCCACCCAGTTACGTTGTGACGTTTGGTGCACCCAAAGCATTCCTACGGTATCCGGGAGTTGCACAATCTCATGGTCTAAGGAAATGATACTTGACATTAGAAAAGCTCTGAGCAAACGAACTACACGATCTTGTGCTAGGCTTAGGATTGGGTCTTGTCCATCACATCATTCTCCTAATGATGTGATCCCGTTATCAACGACATCCAATGTCCATGGTCAGGAAACCGTAACCATCTATTGATCAACGAGCTAGTCAACTAGAGGCTTACTAGGGACATGGTGTTGTCTATGTATCCACACATGTATCTGAGTTTCCTATCAATACAATTCTAGCATGGATAATAAACAATTATCATGAACAAGGAAATATAATAATAACCTATTTATTATTGCCTCTAGGGCATATTTCCAACATTCTCCTAGATAGATCTCGCGTGATCGTAGGAAAATTTTGAAATACTACGTTCCCCAAAAGAGGGCTGGCCGGAGGAAGGTACTGGCTGACAGACTTGAAGCCGCCATTGCGGCTGCCCTTGGCACCGCCGCACAACAGGAGGCCACCATCGTGGAGAATGAGGCCCACCTCACCATGACGACATAGCAGGCCCAGATGGATCATCAGTTGCCCGTCCGCCATGGGCAGAGTTCTTGCGCACCTCCATCACGCTGCAGACGCTCGGCTTCCATCCACAACATGACCCGCAAGCCACCCGTTTCTTCACCTCGTCGGAAGGGAGCGTGATCACACTGACCACCCGGTGACCACGCCCTTCGACCTGAACGCCTCACCTATGGCCGGCGGGTCGTCTACCGGGGGGCAAAGGATGTGACCATGTGAGCTCCCCGTTGGGAACCTTCTCGAGCCCACCAATTGTTCGTCCAAATGTCGGCATCTACGCAATATGACCTGGCCAATCAAAATTATCATGGAGAACATCATTTTTTAGGGTGGCGAGGGTGGCTTGGGCGTCGATCCCGGCGAGACCCAAAGCAAAGACGTCTGCGGCCACTTCAAGGAAGGACAAGAGGACATGGTCGACACCTTCACGCAAGGCCAAGAGGGCATGGCCGGCACTTTTACGCATGACCAAGAATTTCCGGAGGACTACAACCAAGAGGAAGAAGATGAAGTGGACATCGAGGGGAAGCCTTTGTTTGCGGACACTCAACAAGCCAATGCAAAAAAGAAGAGGAGGCAAAGCATTAAGATATAGACATACACAAAGGATGAGGACAAGCTCATTTGTGAATGTTGAAAGGATATTGGACACGATCCCAAGATCGGCGCTGAGCAAAAAAGGATCAACCTTTTGGTTGAGAGTTCATGCATAATTCCATGAACGCAAGAAGTTTCCACCCTACAAGTTTGAGAGCAAGCATGGTTGGGTGTCCATCTCAAAAAGGTGGGGGCTCATCCAACAATAGTGCAACAAATTTTGTGCCATCCTTGAGAGCATCGAAGGCCGCCCCGTGAGTGGAATCGACATCAAAGACATGGTATACAATTCTTGATGTTCATGTTCATTTCCTTTTCATTGATTGATGCTTGCATGTCCATTACATATGAATGTACGTTGGTGTCTTCATTTTGTTCAGTTGTCATACCAGGCTTTGGAAGCATTCAAGGCCCAACATGGGAACAAGCCATTCATCCTCACCCATTGTTGGATGATCATTTCTAGTGACGTTAAGTACAAGGAGCAATATGCCGCCCTCAAGAAGAATGGAGGGTCGGTGGCCGTTGTGACCATGGTGAGGAAGAGAAGTGGCTGAGGGGGAAGACCAACTCTAAGAAGGACGAGAAGCGTGATGCGGCGACATTTGCCTTGCAAGAAACTTTGCAAGGCATGATGACTCAAAAGGAAGCAAGGGAGGGGAAGCGTCGGGAAGAGAAAGAGGAGCAAATGAAGCTCTAGATCGAGATACACACGAAGAAGCTCGAGATGGAGGCGGACATACAAGCAAGATGGAGGCGGACATGCAAGCGAAGAAGGTCGAGATAGAGGTGGCCATGCCAAGACCAAGCTGATGAGAGCATCCTAGTGCCTCATGTTGTTCCCATGAAGGAGGCGGTGAAACCCAATTTCAGGACGCCTCCAAGTTAGAGGCATGCCAAAGGTCGTGACCGAACCATGTACTTGGACGGTTGCAGTTTTATCAATTTTTATTTTCAGATCATGTTGTGGGCCACTTAATATTTTTATTTTGTGTGTTCCGTGAGGGCCTGTCTAACCGACTAGTTTTCTATATGCCTATATAAGGAGGCTAATTGCTAGGTTTAGAGGGGGAATTAGGAGAGTTTAGACATTGAGTTGTGTATCGGGATGCAGCAACCCTCCCAGGACGGCGCCGTTGTATATATAGATTTAATAAAATTGCGTGAAGGTTCTTGTGTGAATCAAGAATTATCAGGCTGATATGTGATGAGTGTTGATTATCATCATGCTGCATGCTGGAATACGTTCCTTGTCTTCAGGTTGCCTTCATCACGTGATTGAAAGATTTTTATTAAATGTTGATTCACTGTGAAAAATTGGGTCAAAACCTACGGATCATTCATTTGATCCTTATCAAAAGCAAAAGAGGTGGCACTAGCTTTCTGACGAAGGAAGTGAAGATCATGATGGTAGACTTGAGCAAGGTGTCCCCCAGAAGAAGGCCTTGGTTCAAGAAAAAACAAAAGGAGCTAAATGGTTGATCTATGGTTGAAAGCGCCATCTTTTTTGTATGTCGGCGTGTGTGTCGGCAGGACCACGGCCGAGATATAGGCGTGGTTGAACTATGTCCGTCTTTTGTGTGCTGGCAACTGTACCGGCCGCTGGCAAATGAGCTGGCATAAACTTTGAAGTTTTTTTGTAGCCTGGCATGTATGCCAACCGCTGGCACGACCTGTGGCCGCTAGCATTTTCTTACATTAAATTTTTCTTCACAAAAAATGGGTGCGGACGAAAAATGTGTCAGCTGGTTGGACGCACCAGTCAGACGCGGGCGGACAACATGCCTCTAGCCGATTCAAACAGACAAAAGGTAGATAAAACACGCGGCCATTTGTGTCGACACGTTGAAGTTGTTCTTAGCACTCTAATGGTTAGGGTTATGATGTGATAACTAGTGCAGAATGATGCTATTAAGACATGCCTATCACAGGTAAAAATTGTGTCATGCTTCACACACGGCTTCAGCAAGATAGTGTGTACAATGTCACAATATTACGCAATTCTGA
The DNA here is from genome assembly GCF_018294505.1 of Triticum aestivum. NCBI lineage: Eukaryota > Viridiplantae > Streptophyta > Magnoliopsida > Poales > Poaceae > Triticum > Triticum aestivum. The sequence continues at coordinate 83,721,643 of NC_057796.1, read as the reverse complement.
GAGGCAAAATTATGTGCCAATTTTTTTTTAAATGCGCCATGTCATGCACATGGATTTTGTAAAAAAAAGAATGTCTGCATTAAAAATGCAACGTGTGTGATGCCTTGAACGTGATTATAAAAACACTATTGTTACTGACATGTGGGTCAATACACCAAGGCAGTATAAAACTCAATGGAGACACATATATCACTACAATATCTAAGCTCCCTTGATTTGAAACGCTGTGAGCGCTCTGGGGCTGGGAAGGCTCAAGTGACCACGTCACTTATTTGCATAGAAGAATCACTTAGTTTTCTCAAGAGAACCATGGTATTTTACAATGTGAGTAGGTATTGTTTTTTTTACACGGTACAATGGAACCAACTCACATATACAAGCATACAATCATCCCTATAAATGCACGCATGCACATCCTATCATGAGCACCTTCGAGAGACTGAGTGAGCACATCATCTTAAGATTGACGAAGTCGCCACAGACGCCTTCGTAGTCCACGGGAAAGTCTACTCCCATTGAACGCACATCACCAAAAGGCCTAGAATAAATCCATGAAAACGCGAGCACTAATGTCAAGTCTGAGACTTGAACTCTGATGGGCAGGGATACCAATGTCCTCCTAACCATCCAATAGTAGATATTCTTTACTGTTTGGGTAAACCATCCAACTATGTGTGTCCAACATTTGATGAGTTACGTGTCACTTACTCTCTGAATAAAATCACGACATTTATTTTAGATCAGATGGACTACTTTTTTGCGAGAAAAAAAGGGTTGCATGCTGCTCATGTACAACTGATATGAGGGAAATTAATGATGCGGCCAACTATATTCATGTCTATCAAAGTGATGTACCATCGCACACCCGCATGGTCACCCCCAGCTTGGCCCATCACCGCCTCCTCTACGTCACATGGCTGCATGGGCGCCGTCGGTCCACCACCACGCCACATGCCTCGCCCATCTCTCCATCTTTCTCCCATTCTCTCATGGCCGTACGCCCGAGCCATCACTACCTCCTCCGCACCACACAGTTGCACAGGCACTCGGACCATCACCTGCACCTCCGCGTCAAATGGTTGCAGGGCGCCAGTCCATCAACGCCTTCTTCACACCACATGGTTGCACGGGCGCCTGGCCCACACCGCCTCCTCCACACCACAAGGTTGCACGGGCTTTGTCTGTCCACCACCACGCCGCACACCCCGCCATCTCTCCATCTTTCTCCCCTTCTTTGTGCGGTAATTAATGTCCAACAACGACGACACTTGGAGCCTAGAGGAGCAGGCGACAAGGTAGGCTGCCATGGTTAGCAATGGCGCTGGACATGGATGGTTGTCATCTTCAGAACTTGGTCGCCTTCATCAACATGCCATGGTCCACAAGGTCTACAGTACAACTCCCAATACATCCTTCCTCTCTCTCTCTCATCCTTTCTTGGGCACCCTGATTCAAATTCAATCTCACTCGCTTCAGGGCTAACAAGTAGTACATTATACCAGGATTTTATCTCACCGTGTAAAGTTCCAATCTGAAAGCCTCATGCTCCACTGCTTGAGTATCATGTTCGTGCTTGTGGATTAACAACCTCAGACAGTTTATACATGGCATGCTTATGCTGCCTCTATTCCATAATGCAGTGCATATTAGTTTTCTTCAAAAGTCAAAGATGTCCATGTCTGACGAAGTTTCTAGAATAAACTATTAATATCTTAAGTACTAAATAAATAGACTACAAAGGTACATGTGGATGTTGATTTTTTTTAAAAAAACTTGATCAAACATTGATACGCTTGACTTTTCAGAACAAAGCATGTACTATATTTTAGAACGGAAGGAGTATTAACTACCATATGGTTCCACGCCTAAGGAGCACGGTCTCTAAGTGAACTTAATTGGCACTAAAACAATAAGACAAGATGATATCTATGTTTTTCTGTGCAGATAATTTGGTTAATTGTCATCAGGTCGCTTATGTACACAGCTGACCAAACCTTATTAATGTATTAGTAATGGTATATTCAAATGAAAACTGAGATCAATCACTTGTACTATTATTTATCGATCCTCCCATTTCCGTCTCTTCCTTTTAGAGACCGTTATAAACATGCTTCATTCCCTTTCTTGTCGTTAATCAGTGCAAAGCATTGCTTTTATTTCAAATATATTCTTTCTATTTTGATTCTAACTACGCATCTGAATGGTTGATGTTGAAAACTAGAAGCCATATACTTTGGTGCAATGCTGCAACTTCCAGGTATTTCACGCTTCCACTGCCCTTGTACGTTTTACTGTTATTGCAGACCATTATTGTTGGTGTTTTGCAAGGTAAGTTATGAAATATTGGTTGGTCAAATAATAGAGTTGTACGATTGTTGTAGATGAATACTACAATCGGAAGCCTTAGTTATGTATATCATAGTTTTAAATTAGTTTTACAGATGAATATTATCTTGACCTTCAAGTACTATGGTTTAACTTTGCAGGTCCGGGACATGCGTGACACCAACCACTACTTTGGATATGTTTCTGGCAGTGCTGCTAACATATCATTTTTGTGAAGAACAATAGTTGTAAAAAGATGAGTAATATCCTACCAACTAAATGATGATGTGTCTTAGCATCTGACCATATACTGCAATACAATAAAGAGTGTTCTCACCCCAAAATTATGGAAGGCAAAACACAAAAGGCCCCTGAAATGAACAACAACCCCTGACCCTCAAATAGAGCAGCAAGGAATCTATTCGTGAATTAGCAATCGAACAAATAACGATAGAAAAATAGAACCGCGCAGCAAGGCGCGCATATATAATTCTAGTAGACTGAATGTACGATGTTCGGTTTACCAGACGAAGACCAAGCGGTCAGGTTGGTAAGCTAGCAAAATAGAATTGCAATACAAAAATTTAAGCAGACGAAGACGGCTTCAACCAGAGGTGGATTAACGGCGCCACCTTCTTCACCGACGGCCTGGCCATGATCCGCCCCCACCACGCCCACACGTTCGCGCGCGACTCCAGCAGCGTCGCGTACTCGGTGCCGGCCACCAGGTAGTAGGTAATACCGAAGTGGACGAGGTCGGCGAGGCTGAAGAAATCTCCAGCGAGGTATGCGTGCGTCCACAGCCGCGCCTCGTACACGTCGAGGACCTTCTCCAGCTTCCCGACGCTCTCGTCGACGACGACCTGGTCTCGCGAGCCGCCGATGAACGGCAGGATGACGCACTGCTGGACGATGTGTTCGATGGCCGGCTGGTACTGGTGGGCCTCCACCTCCGTCCACACGTCCACCATGGCTGATTCCTCGACGCTGGATTCTCCTAGGAGATCGGTGGCCTTGGTTCCTGGCGATGCGTACTTGCGGAGCACGTACCGAGAAATCGCGCGCGATTCTGAGATCATATATTACCGGTGTGCGGATTAATCGATAAGGCAAAAGAAAATTTAATCATCGTTTACTTGATGCTATGGTCTGATTTGTGCTGAGCGTGTGAATATCATACCGAAGAGTGTCAGCTCTCCGTCCTCCAACACTGGGATCTTGCCGAAAGGCTGCAAGATTGAAGCATACAAGAAACTTACATAAGAAAATGGAATGAGATAGAAGATTAGAGCGCCTGACTAATAACACTTCTCACGGGAAAATGGGATTAAGAAGGTAGGGTGCTGTGGTTGATGGTTGAGCTCAGGAGAACCAACGTACGTTTCGGGAGAGGTGGTGCTCAGTCCTCTGCTCTCGCGCCGCCATGTCGAGGGGGACGAGCTCGTAGTCTGCGCCCGTCTCCTCCAGGCACAACAGCACCGTCGCCACGAACGGAGACGCCCCCACCCCGTACACCTTCACGGCACCGCCCATCTCTCTCTCTCTCTCTCTCTCTGTGGTAATTTAGCAGGCTCTGTTTTTTTAAAAGCAGCTCTGTTTCTAATGCCTATAAGTATCGGACAGTACAGGAGCTGAGAGACGAGGTCAGAGGTGAGGAAGGAGAACGGTAGGTGGGTGGGAATGCAGAGGGAGGAGAGCTAATCAGATTTCTCATACAGCATAACCAGTCCACAGCGCACGGCGCCCTTCTAGCAACGACCACCCACCTTGCATAGGCCCCACTGTCATAGGCACACCCTATTCAAGAGTCAGGACTATGTCTCCCCTGCTGGGCGTGGGTCCCGCTTCCTAAAGTCTTCTTCTCCCTCACCCTCCGAAGGGCATCTCTAGTGCTGACCCGCAAACCAGACACCGCATCTGTCCGCAGACAGAGGGACCAATCCATAAACACCAATGCGGAAGCCGGCCATTCAAAGCTACACCCATATGTCCGGCGGCCATCCAAACAAATTTGATAGATATTTAAATAAATCCGACAAATTTGGGCGGCAATTTGAACCTACAACAACTAGACTTGTATGATAACACACTTACGAGGATAAAGACCGGCAATAGCATCTTCAAGGGCCTAGTGCAAATAGGGTGTAATGGACCCAACAACTTAATGAGGTAAAAGAAGAACTTTCACATGTATATAATGCATGCTGTAAAGTCATTATAAAGGCATAAATATAGGAAATGTAAGTTTCACTATCAAATAATGTCTTAATACACTATCTATATGTGATTATAAGATAGAAATGATGGATATAGGATACATGTATTCCAATATAAATAACGGTCAAAGAAATATAGTGTAGTCACGCGGGGTATGGGTGAAGGAAATATGCCCTAGAGGCAATAATAAAGTTATTATTTATTTCCTTATATCATGATAAATGTTTATTATTCATGCTAGAATTGTATTAACCGGAAACATGATACATGTGTGAATACATAGACAAACAGAGTGTCACTAGTATGCCTCTACTTGACTAGCTCGTTGATCAAAGATGGTTATGTTTCCTAGCCATAGACATGAGTTGTCATTTGATTAACGGGATCACATCATTAGGAGAATGATGTGATTGACTTGACCCATTCCGTTAGCTTAGCACTCGATCATTTAGTATGTTGCTATTGCTTTCTTCATGACTTATACATGTTCCTATGACTATGAGATTATGCAACTCCCGTTTACCGGAGGAACACTTTGTGTGCTATCAAACGTCACAACGTAACTGGGTGATTATAAAGGTGCTCTACAGGTGTCTTCGAAGGTACTTGTTGGGTTGGCGTATTTCGAGATTAGGATTTGTCACTCCGATTGTCGGAGAGGTATCTCTGGGCCCACTTGGTAATGCACATCACTTAAAGCCTTGCAAGCATTGCAACTAATGAGTTAGTTGCGGGATGATGTATTACGGAACGAGTAAAGAGACTTGCCGGTAACGAGATTGAACTAGGTATTGAGATGCCGACGATCGAATCTCGGGCAAGTAACATACCGATGACAAAGGGAACAACGTATGTTGTTATGCGGTCTGACCGATAAAGATCTTTGTAGAATATGTGGGAGCCAATATGAGCATCCAGGTTCCGCTATTGGTTATTGACTGGAGACGTGTCTCGGTCATGTCTACATAGTTCTCGAACCCATAGGGTCCGCACGCTTAACGTTTCGATGACAGTTATATTATGAGTTTATATGTTTTGATGTACCGAAGGTTGTTCGGAGTCCCAGATGTGATCACGGACATGACGAGGAGTCTCGAAATGGTCGAGACATAAAGATTGATATATTGGAAGCCTATGTTTGGATATCGGAAGTGTTCCGGGTGAAATCGGGATTTTACCGGAGTACCGGGAGGTTACCGGAACCCCCCGGCAACATAATGGGCCTTAGTGGGCCTAGGTGGAAGAGAGGAGAGGCGGCTAGGGCTGGGCCGCGCGCCCCTCCCCCCTAGTCCGAATAGGACAAGGAGAAGGGGGCGGCGCCCCCTTCCTTCTTCTCCCTCTCCTCTTTCCCCCCTCCCAAGTCCTAATCCAACTAGAAAAAGGGGGGAGTCCTACTCCCGGTGAGAGTAGGACTCCTCCTGGCGCGCCCCAAGGCTGGCCGCACCTCCCCCTTTGATCCTTTATATACGGGAGCAGGGGGGCACCCCATAGAGACAACAATTGATCATTGATCTCTTAGCCGTGTGCGGTGCCCCCTCCACCATATTACACCTCGATAATATCGTAGCGGTGCTTAGGCGAAGCCCTGCGTCGGTAGAACATCATCATCGTCACCACGCCGTCGTGCTAACGAAACTCTCCCTCAACACTTGGCTGGATCGGAGTTCGAGGGACGTCATCGAGCTGAACGTGTGCTGAACTCGGAGGTGCCGTGCGTTCGGTACTTGATCGGTCGGATCGTGAAGACGTACGACTACATCAACCGCGTTGTATTAACGCTTTCACTTTCGGTCTACGAGGGTACGTGGACAACACTCTCCCCTCTCGTTGCTATGCATCACCATGATCTTGCGTGTGCGTAGGAAATTTTTTGAAATTACTGCGTTCCCCTACAATGGGGGCATACCCCCCCCCCCCAACTCTAACATAAGGCATGGGAGGGGGTTCAAGCCCATCTAATCCCACTTAACTAATTTCCCTAGAAAAAGAATAAAGTATTTGGTCATGGTTGGCGTAGTTACTATCCATTAATAAAGTCATTTATTTGTATAAGTGTTGGTGTTATCTTCCACCAAACATTTTTCGGTAATGTATTTTTTGTATGTAGATGTATTGGGCCCTTATAGATAGGTCCTAGGCCATCGTACTTCTTACCATGGCTTAGGATGGCCTTGTTGGGGACTAAGTCGGTCGGTATTTTTCAAGCTCGGTTATTAAGCATATCTTAATATAAGAAAGAACAAGTTGTTGGGGGCAGATACAAAGTGATCTCAACATACTGGTTCAGCTACAGATCCTTCTTGAGCTAATTAGTAACTCATCGTAGGTTGTGATCCCTTCAAATCTTGAGAAGCTAGTGAATATGCAAAAACTGAACCTGTCACACAACGATATTAGTGGTTCAACACTAGCAGGGTATCTCACATGACAAGCCTTGAATGAATTGACTTCCCTTACAATCGACTTGACGGTGAGATGTCATAAGGGAATGCTTTCCAAAATGCATGAACTGTTGTCTACATTGGGAATTTGTTATTATGCAGTAACAATGAGAGAAGGGGCTACTGCTTTGGGTGCGGGTCGAAGGAAACCACTTCACTTGTGACCTCTCGGTGTCAGGTGTCCATGTCAGCTTAAACAACCTGGTTCCCTCTGGGAATAAAATACCACCGGGATATCGTCAAACTCGGGCAAATGCATCAATTTCATGTGTTTGCCCATAAATGACAATGCCTTATCGGCAGGATTTGGTAGCATAGCTAGCTTGCAAGACCTATAGCTTGCCATCTGGAGCTAGTTGTGGCAAAGTTTGGCAAAAATTTCAACCTACAACAAGTAGACTTCTCCAAAACCTCGCTTATGGGGGGGGGGGGTCAGGACAGACAATAGCATCTTGACGGGCTTAGTGAGAAAATTTTGTATATTATTGCGGTGACATGGGGTGGGGGCATCTGCCCCCTACTCTCTAACAGAACGTGTGAGAGGGGCAATCCCCTCTAATCCTAACTTAACTTGTTTCCCTAAAGAACTAAACTAGTTGTCATGGTTGATAGAGTTATAATCCATCAGTAAAGATATTTATTTAATTATAAAACTGTTGTTGTTATATTCCACCAAACATATTTTCGTAATATATTTTATATAGATAGATGTATTGGGATGGGTCATAGGCCATCGTCCTTCCTATATACGCATTTGGCAAGCTCGGTTATCAAACATTTTTTATATAAGCAAGAACGAGTTGTCAGCGACAAATACTAAGTGATAACAACATATTGGTTCAGCTACAGGAACTTCTTGATTTGGGTAGTTACTCATTGTCGATTGTGATCCCTTCGAATCTTGAGAAGTTAGTGAATTTGCAGAAACTGAACCTGACACACAACGATCTCAGTGGTTCCACACTAGCGGGGTTTTTTCACATGCCAAGCCTTGAAACATTTGGCTTCTCTTATAATTGACATGCCAGTGAGATGTCATAAGCGAATGCTTCCTGAAATGCATCAGTTGATGTCTGCACTGGGAATTTGAGAGTATATAGTAAGCACCAGAGAAGGGGTAAGCGACTTGATATGCCACCTTTCCTTTCCATTGTGTCAAAGGAAGAGAAAAAAGTGTGCTAGTAATTGGGTATTATTTACACTCAATGGCCTTCCCTCAAACTTAAGTACTTCCTTGGTTTCTCAAAAAACTTATTTCCATCTTTGGTCCCCCGGTTATACTCTTCAATTATTTTGAGGCTTTTAACTTGTGGGACGCCATTCATATTGGCGTTTTTTTAGTTGTGCCATTCAGTTCAGGAGTTGATCGCCCTATCCCTTGAGCAGTCCTTCTTCTGAGAGAGGTACCCCATCCTCTGATCTCTGAATACCCGATTTAGATGAATTTTACATCAAATTTGACAAGACGCAGTCAATAAGTAGATGAACTGATGAACACATACACAAAAAATTTGCACACAATATATTCATTTATGTCATTATGATTGATAGAAAGTAATTATTATTGTAGAATTATTGGATAATGAACAAGACCGGAAACATTGCTTCCCTTTCTTAGAGGAATGCTACGAAGATATGTAAGAAAGGTAGTGTGCAGGATGTGCAGGGACGACTTATGTGGCCGAAGAGCAAATTGGAGAATTGTGGTTGAAGACCAAACTCAAGAATGAGTGGTGTCTATGTCGAATGTGATGGTAGATAAAACTGAAGAACCAATAGTTCGACTTGCAGATGTCTCACCACCACCGCCGGTTTAAGATTTTAGTCATCTTAAAAATGAACTTGGGTAATGGCTACCCATTGCAAGTTATCGTGTCATGATCAAGACGCAGTTCAGACTTCGGAGAGCATATATCGTAAAACATGCATTCAAACCTTATGCACATGACTTCGAAACAGTCGGGAATAGAGTTTAGTCATTTAGTCCATTTGGCTTCATAAACATGGTCGGCTTGAATATAGTATCAAAGAGGAATCTGCATTTTGCTTCGTATGCTACTTGTTCAAAGAGAAGAAAAAAAACTAGTGGCAAGGGAACTAATGCATTTACTAATGGTGGCTAGAGAAACTGGAATAGAGATGTTGCTCTTGATAAGCATGTCGGTGGTGTAAAAGTGTGCATGATGCAACTCAAGAGAGATATAACATAATGTGAATCCCCGTGTGGAAATTGATGATCTTCTTGTGAAGGTGAATAGTGAGGATCTACATCTTGATAAGATCGGGTTGAACTGTTGACTTAAATGCTCGTAGTTTTTTCTTCGTCAAGGATTGGCATTTCATGGGCATGATGAAAGTGAATGGTCTATCAACAGAGGAAACTTTGTTGAACTATTGAAATGGCTTGTGGCAAATAAGGAGGTGAATAAGTATGTCGTGAAGAATGCACCAGGTAATTACGAATGGAATTCTCACCAGATACAAAATCATATTATTCAATGTTGTGCTCTACATACTAGAAAGAAAATCATTGAAGAACTTGGTGATGGTCATTACACTATTCTAGATGGTGAGTCTAGTAATGTATCACATACAGAACAACTAGCTTTATGCGTGCCTTTTGTTGATAATGTAGGAAGGCCATGTGAACACTTTCTTGGAGTTGTTCATGTAACCACTACTTCATTGTCACTAAAGGAAGTAATTGAAACCTTACTTGCCAAACATGGATTGACTATAAGTCAAAATTGTGTCCAAGGTTATGATGCTCCTAGTAACATGAGAGGACGAAGGAGTGAAAACATTGATCATGAAAGAGTCGCCTTATGCCTGTCAACTCCTGCTTGTTCTTTATTGTTGCCAAGAAAATGATGATTGTGTCGTTTTCTTATCAAGTGTCTTTATTGCTAAACATTCTTGGAGTTTCTTGTAAGTGTTATGACATGCTTTGAGATGCTAGACTTCAGAATATCATGAAACTACTTGAATGTGGAGAGTTACAAAGGGGGAGTTGTATGAATCCAGGGATGGGGTTACGTAGGCATGTTGATACTTAGTGGGGCTCTCGTTAAAAAGTGTTCAACATTATTTCTATGTATCCCAGGATCTATAATGTAATCATCACTCTTGGACAAGATGCTTCGCAAAGGAGTGATTGGCCAAAATTTCATACTATTATGGGGGTGTTTGTGTCATTTGACTTTATTTTCAATGCACACTTGATGCTTGTCATTCTTGGATACACAAGTGATTTATCCAATTGTTTGCAAAGAAGAGACCAAGATATATTGCTGCAATGCCACTTAGATTGGGAAAAATGGAATAGAAGAACTGAGGTCTAATGGGTGGGATGCATTTCTTCAAAAGGTCACACTATTTTGTAACAAGCATGTCATTCAAGTGTAGATGATGACTTTTTTTTGGAGTCATTGATCAGATTAGTCAAGAGTTTGAAAATCGGTTTGATGGCATCAATATGGAGTTGCTATCTTGTATGACTGCTTTAAATCCTGCCAACTCATTTGTTGCTTTTGATGCACACAAGGTACACAAATTTGTTGAGTTGTACCCCCGAAGACTTTCAAGCGCTTACATGGTACACCTTGAACAACAACTTGATAATTCTATTGATGTCATGAGAAAAGATGAGAACTTTCAATGTCTTGGAAGTCTTATTGACCTCTTAGTTAAGCTTGTTCAAATAAGAAGGCATATAGTTCATACTTTTGTGTGTTTGATGAGAAAATTGTTATTGCTTCAACCGCTCACAACAACAAATGTTGAGAGAGTATTTTCTGCCATGAGTTTAGTCAAGTGCAAGATGAGCAACAGTCATTTTGATGATTGCCTAGTCACATACATTAAGAGGGATATTTTCTCCAGGGTGAATGAAGATGATATAATTGATACTTTTTCATTACCATGCAAAATTGTAGGCGAGAAAGGCAGTCTTCTTTGTACTTCTCAATGTATGTAGTATGCACTATGCAGGCTTCCTTAATGCAAAACCGAGACTAAATTGAGAATGTTGGTATGTTTGTAAGACCAAATTGATTTATTTCTATGTGGTATTGGTATTTAATTAGAACATTCATATGCCATATTGGTTGTAAATTTGTTTTTGAGGAGGTTCATCCTATTTTCAAATCCTAGCCCAGCCATTGCACGGAAGGATCATCTGCAAAAAGCTCCTTGTCTTTGCCTTAAATATGAGACTCCTCGGATGTCTGACATTTATTATTGCTCCGTTTCCTTTAATTTTTCCTGTCGGCCTACATGCAACGCTGGTATTGATTTGGTGGTGTATATGTCAACAGGCTTACTAAGTCTCAGTCAACTAGACTTCGTTATGTCTCAGTCGATACTATATTTATGGAATCATATATTGAGATCCTTGCAATTTTTCTTTTCAATTTTTTCTTTGTTGTTGACCGTTGGGGGTGGTGTAACTGGGTGCACAACAACTTCCTCTGGATGCTTATCATCAGCCGACTTTGAGTTGTTTCTTACATGTTATATCACTTGACTAAGAGCCCATATGTTAATATATTTTATCTACGGACTTGTTCAAAGTATATAAAGTTTAACTTTAGACAAACCTAATATTCGGAGTAAATAGAAACAGAGTACTGCTTTTTGCTAAGAAAACTGAACATGCTTGCATGGCTGTATGATGGTTTCATCCCCAGCAATGATACCTGGCTCCATGATGTTCTAAAAAAAACTCCACTGGAGTAGAGCAGCAATCTACAGTTCATTCTCATTGCAATCCTATAGGAGCTCAAAATCCACTCTCCTCTTTTTCGGAAGAAAAAATCTCTCTTCTAAATACTGAGCGATGTTAGCCTCTGCTCTATCAGTTGAGAAAATTGTTGCAGAAAATTTGTATTCTTCACAGGAGTGGCAAGCTCAATTTATACTAGTTAGAATTTGGAAGAAATTGTATAGAGAAACCCAAAGCATTTTGTTTTATTCATTCATGCGTGAAACACAGACAATCCAAAACATTGAGCCATGGTCGCACAGACCACACAACATGTTCGGTCGGTGTTCGTTCTTGTCTTCACTTCTCTGCCGTCTTTCCGAACCCGAAGTTTGGCGGCATGAACTCCGTCACCCTCTTCGCCGCCGGCCTGACCTTGAGCTCCTCCCACCACGCCTTCACGTGCGGGCGCTCCTCCACCAGCGACGCGTACTCGGTGTCCATGAAGTAGCGCATGAGCGGGAAGTGGCTGAGGTCCGCGAGGCTGAGGGAGTCCCCGGCGAGGTACCTCGACGCCGACAACCGCGCCTCGTACACGTCGAACAGCTTCGTCAACTTTGCCGCGTTCTCGTCGATGGCGGCCTGGTCGCGCTTGCAGCCGAGGAACGGGGTGAGGATGCACTGCATCACGATGGTGCCCGCCGGGGTCTGGTGCTGGTGGGCCTCCACCTCCAGCCACACGTCCACCATCGCCGCCGACTCCGGCGAGCCGGAGCCCAGCAGCTCCGGCTTGTGGTTGCGCAGCACGTGCCTCGCGACAGCGCGCGATTCTGCGTGGCTTCATACGATCAGTCCTTTATGGGATTCGAAATTAGTCAACCCAGCGAAAACAAGAAGAGAGATCGATGGAAGTGGGTACCGAAGATGGTGAGGTCGCCGTCCTCGAGAACGGGGACCTGGCCGAAGGGGTTCCGGGCGAGGAAGTCCGGCTGGCGGTGGTCGCCGGCCTCGCGGCTCATGGGGACGAGCTCGTAGTCGACGCCGGCCTCCTCCAGGCACAGCAGCGCGCGCGCCACGAACGGCGACATTGCCCACCCGTACACCTTCACCGCCGGCGCCATCGCACCTTTGCTCTGCTCGCTCCCGCTTCCGCTTCTTGGAGATCGACGGGTGCGTGTGTGCTCTTTGATTGACTGCGCTGCACAGTCGAGTTCATCACCATTAAATAGGCGCGCTGTTGCTCATCGTTTGGAGGCCGATGGTGGCGTCACTGCTTGCGTCCGGAGTTGACTATCGATGCAGTTCAGATCCCACACTGTGTTTCTCTGGCCTACACGAGCTGTCAGGTTAAATGGTCGATGCAAATGCATGTTCGCTCATCGGCGAAATCGTCAAGTACTCCATCTGTAGAAACAAGATTATAAAATACAAAACAGACCAGTCAAAAGTTGGGTCATAGTACCGTTGTTTAAGAACGGTCCTCTGTAAATAATTTTTGTTCATATAGGTCATTTTTGTTGCACTAATGCTAATAGTAATACCTAATTTTGTTCATATAAATTATTACAAATTGGATTTACAGAGTTAGTTGTTGACTCACGGTGAAAATTAAAGTTTGTACTTATGACAAGGGGAAATTTAGAAAGAAAAAGAAGTTCCCCTAGAAGATCATGGTAAATTTAGGGGTTTTTTTTATGTAAATGTTCAAATGGCAAATGTAGGAACTTCCGTATGGTGAGAAATGATGGCAATTTTTGGGTAAAAAAATGAAAAAAATGGTTACATGGCCAATTTAAGAAAATGTACCATGTAAAAACATATAAAAGTTAGCTCTCTTGATCATGGCAAATTGCAGAGAAAAATCTACTTGTATCATGGAAAATTTACTAACTAAACTAGGCAAAAATATAGAGAAAATTTGACATATTTCGTGGCAACTAATTGCCATGATGAGTACAGACACTTCATGGCAAAATTGTGTATAGATTTGCCATGTTGTAAACACAATACTTGACGTCATGAAAAAACACATTTTGGCAAAATGTGAGAACATTGCCATGGTACATATACTAGTTTGTGTAAATTTACCACCATGCAGACAAACTAAATGCAATCATGCTTAAAAACACATCACGGCAACACAACAAAAATTCTGTAGAATTGTCATGATGCAAACACACTACTTGTCGGGATGCCAAAAAAATATCATGGCAAAATGTGTGTAGATTTGTGGTAATGCACCTACGAGTTATCATCTAAACCGGAGAAATTATAAATGAATAAAATGTTACATAACACTTCATAAAAGCCTAATTTGCGAGCTTTAGACAAACATAACTAATCATGGCAAGACAGTTCTAAGTTTGCCACGAATCAACAGTGAGCAGGAGCAGACAATTTCACTACTAATGAAATTGGAGTTGCCATGGTCCGATATTTAGATTTGTCAACAAGTTAAAAGATTGAGATGCAGTGACTTTCTAAAGTAGGAAACCTAGTAAGACTTGTGAAGATGTATTGAACAAAATTTACTAGGTGTGTACAACATGTTTTAGAAGGAAGCAAAAAATATATCTACATTTTCCATGTGAAAAGTAGAAATATTTACAAACCTTGCCATGATTTCAGGGAAAAAATCTTAAATTTCCATGTGAAAAGAATTAAAAGTTGTAAAAAAATTCATGCTTTGGTAGACAAAATGTTTTGAATTTGCCATGTGACCATAAGAAATACTTTGCAAACATTTTGCCATTGTGTATAGAGCAATTTTTTCTTTAGAGAAAGCAATATTATTTACATTTGCCATGTCACAAGTAGAAATATTTTCAAAATTTGCCATGATTTAGGAAAAAATCCTAAAAGGTGCCATGTCAACATTAAAATAATTTCTAGATTTGCCATGTTATAGAAAAATAAATATTCTGAATTTGCCATGTGACCATTAGAAACATTTTTCAAAATTGGCCATGAGTAGAGAACAAATTTTCTTGGAAGTTGCCATGGACCAAGATAAAACATTTGAGCACCTGAAAGTGCAATCATGCCCTCAATCTTATTTTGATGTTAATGACAAAATACATATAGGGGACTAATTACGTTTGCTAAGTGCATACACAGGATATTAGTCTCTTTGGCATCATTGTGTAGGGATCATGGACAAATCAAATGAGATATGACTCAAGCATGATTATAACAAGAAAAGAAGCGTAGGCTTTTTCATTTAATCTTGAGTTATAGGGATCCCGCACTATTAAGATTGGATCGAAGGGGTTGTTCAAGATTTGCTCAAGTTATCTTCATGTCACTATCTTCCTACACACATACTTCTACACATATAACATCGCCAGTACCATATATACTTCCTGATGCGTCATCCATCTGATGCGTTGAGAGAAGGGGGTGGATAGGGATTCCACCTGATGCGTCATCCATCGTGCTGATGGCGCAACAGTCATCGTAGGTAGGTGGAGCTCGGCCGTAGACGGTGGGATGCAGTAGATGATGCGCGGACGAAGGGGCATGGTAGCCGGTAGTGCGGTCGCCAGGGGGTGCGGGTCACTGGGGGTGTGGTCGACTGTGGGTGCCGTAGCTGGTGCGCGGTCATCGGGGTAATCAGGCGCAATCGTCAGTGGCGAGGTCACTAATGGCCTGCAACCTCATTCGTAAAGCTGGTCGTCGGCAAGTGCGGTGCACCGGGCAGATGAGAAGACAGAGACGGAGCAAGGGAAATGTGAAGACCGGAACGACTGAGGTGAGTGGGGCAAGAGAAGGTGTGGACACCACATTCGTGTGGTTCCTATCGAAACGAACGGGTGATGTGGTGACGCGTCCAACACTGTGATTCCTGCGTGTCATCCAAGGGTCAAGTGTATATCATTATCAACATATGAAAATATATTATATAATGAATTTAATGGAGCAAATTTGATATTGATATATGTTTATATAAACTTAGTTAAATTTAATGAAGTTTGATTTAGGATCTAGAACTTCAATTATTTTGAACAGTTTGTCTAATTCATATTTAGATGTTTTTTAAGGACGTCACATCTAATCTCCTACAAATAACACAGCAACAAGGAACAAATTTTTTTTTTGAAACGGAAGAAGTATCTTGCATTTTATTCATGCGTGAGACAAAAAATCTTCAAAGCGGTACAATGCAAAACCGGTGATTCCGTGCCTTGTTCGATCGGTCACCGTCGCCGGCAGTCCGGCGTTGTTGTCAACTTGTCATAACTGCTCTGCCTTCTTTCCAAGCCCAAGGTCCGGCGGCATGAACTCCGCCACCTTCCTCGCCGCGGGCCTGGCCTTGAGGCCCTCCCACCACGCGTTCACGTGCGGGAGCTCCTCCACCAGCGACGCGTACTCCGTCTGCATGAAGTAGCGCATGATCGGGAAGTGGCTGAGGTCGGCGAGGCTGATGTCGTTCCCGGCGAGGTACCTCGACGCCGACAGCCGCGCCTCGTACACCTCCAGCACCTTCCGCAGCTTGGCGACGTTCTCGTTCACCACCGCCTGGTCCGGCGCGCCGCCCAGGAGCGGCGCCACGATGCAATGCACGAATATGGCGGCGGCCGCGGGGTGGTGCTGGTGGGCCTCCACCTCCAGCCACACGTCCACCATCGCCGCAGACTCCGGCGAGCCGGAGCCCAGCAGCTCCGGCTTGTGCTTGCGCAGCACGTGCCTCGCGATCGCGCGCGACTCTGCGTGTGGGGATCCAGATTGTTAATTCGCTCGTCCAAGTTTTCTCATGGAATTTCATATCAGATTGCTGATCCGCGCGTGTAAGGTAAGTGGAGAGATCGATGGGAATAGGCGTACCGAAGAGGGTGAGGTCGCCGTCCTCGAGGACGGGGACCTGGCCGAAGGGGTTCCGGCCGAGGAAGTCCGGCTTGCGGTGGTCGCCGGCCTCGCGGCTCATGGGGACGAGCTCGTACTCGACGCCGGCTTCCTCCAGGCACAGCAACGAGCGCGCCACGAACGGCGACACCGCCCACCCGTACACCTTCACCACCGGCGACATTGCACCTCTGCTTTGCTCTGCTTCTTGGAGTACATAGCCGAGTTCGTGAATAAATAGGCGCGCGGCTGCTGATACTTCCGTGGTATGTGTGTTGGACGGTTGGACCGTGCCGTGACTGCTTGCGTCCTGAGTTGACTAACGATGTAAATTTGCCGTGGTGCATATACTAGTTTTTTTCCTAGGTGAAAGAGAATTTTATTCCATGGAAACATAGTTACAATCAGCTGGCAAAAGCTCAGCGATACAAAAGATCAGCAATTCTGTAGCCAACAAGTCATGCTACACTCTAACTTTTCATAGTTCGCCAGACGATCTGCTACTTTGTTCTGGTTTCTAGAAATTTTCAAAGGAAAAAACTCTTGATGCAAACACAGTGTACATGTCATCATGCCCGCAAAAAAAATCATCATAGCAAAGCAAATTTGCTATTATATACACCTAGGAGTTATCATCTAAATGAGAGGTTATCATAAATGGATAAAATGCTACATAGCACTTTGTAGAAACCTAATTTGCGAGCTTTAGACAAACATAGTTAACCATGTGACAAGTAGAAACATTTCCACCCGCAAAAAAAAAAACATTTCCAAAAAAAATGTTGTGATTTAGGAAAACAAAATTCCTAGAGTTTCCATCTGAACATTAAATAAATTTCTAGATTTTCCATGTTATGGAAAATAAATGTTCTGGATTTGCCATGTAACATTAGAACATTTTTTATTAAATGCAATGAGTAGAGAACATTTTTTCTTAGAAGTTGCATGAACAAGGATAAAACATTTGAGCATGGGCTAACCGCCGCCGCCACCCCCCCCCCCCCCCCCGCCCCACAAATAATTTCACATCCTAAGTCCAAATTTTTTTTTGCTCTATCAGTAGCAAATGATTTGTAGAGCATGCCGACTAGCATCATAAGTAATCAAGATCGGCACAACATCACAAACAGGCTATGGACTAGAGAAAAAAAGGAAGGAAGGAGAGGAGGGCATACGTCGGACCTACAGGACGTCTCGTCGGGGGCGACGGGGTGGGGCTTGGAGATGCTACCGGAGGCCGACGTGACCGGCAATCCGCTTGCATTAACAAGTAATGTCACCCAACTTGCCGCCATCTAGAGCCACCACAACACTGTGCCCTCCCCTACACCGCGATGCGATGAGAGAAGGGGGTGGTTTGGGATCCACCTGATGCGGCCTCCATTGCGTTGTTGGTGTAGCAGCCGCCGTAGGTAGGTGGACCTCGGTCGTAGTCGGTGACGTGATCGCCGGGGTGCGGTGGTTGGTGCACAGTCGATAGGGTGTGGTCGCCGGCATCGCTATCATCAACGAAGGTCGGCCATGGGCGTCGTAGCGGATGCACGGTCAATAGGGGGCCCCGTCGCCTGCACGTGGTCATCGGGCACCATTGTTGGTGGAATTCAGTGGCGGCGGCCCGCAACCTCATATGTGAAGCCGTCGCTGGCAAGCGACGGTGCACGAATCGTCGGGCATATGGGAAGACGAGGGGGCAGGTGGAGATGGGGTGGGAGAGGGGGGAATGCGAAGACAAGGGCGACTGGGACGACTGGAGCAAACGGTTTTTAGGGGTGATGTGATGAGGACATGACAACCATTTATGCACCCGCGGCCATCAAAAGAGAAATCATAATAATTTGTGTCAAACAAATACATGACCATGTGAATGGTAACTTAAGTTCATACTATAATCTTGAACAAATGTTTGCACTTTCATCTCCTAGTTATTGGTTAAATTTAGGTGATATATCGAAGGAAGCAAATAACATCTCAACCCTAAAGAAACAAAGTCAAAGAAACAAGTTTTGTCAAAAGAAGTTTCAGGTGAAGCTGATGGTGTCAGTTTTCACCTTTGATATTTTCGTTGTGTTACACCCATTTGGGGGAGATATGGGCCATAGGGGTATATCACCAAAAGTTACATCAAATTTACTTTCCAACGCAAAAAACCTCACATCATTTGGAGTTGTGAGTCAAACGTCCTAGTCATTCTCGTGGAATGTGTCCAATCTATCAAGGCTTCACGAATTCCCGAGGAGCTCTCCTACAACTTCCAAAGTTGACAGCTTATTCCCCCAAGGAAGCCATGCAAAGCTGGTAAGTTTTTAAACCTTTGCAGACTAAGGCATAGCCTAGTGGTGGGAAGGGGCTGATGCCTTCCCACCCACCCAGGTTCAAGGCATGGTACTTGCAATTTGGGGTTGTTGCACCAATCATACTGTAGGGGGTTCCCTTACAGTCTTTCTGTAAAAAAAAGTTTTTAAACCTTTTCACACCTAGCTAAGGGGGTTGTCCCTGCTATAAAACCCCATATCCCCAATCCTTTAAAAAACCTTTTGTCAAACCATCCAGCTACAAGCTTACGCAGCAGGATTACTAGAGATCCGAGAGATCCTTGCTACCTTTGCTCTTGTGAGTTCATTCAGATTCGCGAGAAGGAACATCTGGTTCCCCCTAATTCGTGCTCTACGTGATTCCAACTGTTTTATGTGGGTTAGTCCCAGTTTGTGGTTCTGCAATTGTTCGGACATCGGGTCGGAGCTCTTGTAGCTGCGGTCAGCCATCCCCAATGTACGAGTTGCATCCAACCTTGGTAGGTATAAAGCTAGTTACCCTGGCTGCTTGCATCTAGTTATCCCTTTCGATTTTATCCTACGACGTGAAGATTAGGCCACCTTCGGGCGTGAACTTGTTCAACGGGTTTGCATCTATCATATGGTATCGAGCCTTCATTTACATGGTAGGATCTGTTATCCAAGTTTATCTTACTATCATCCCTTTGGATCGAGTGTTTTTCATGCTATATTTTCTACCCTAGAAGTCCAAATCCCCACCAAAAATAAATCCAAGCCTTGTTGGTGTTGAGATCTTGTTGTTGCATACCTTGCATATCTTTCATCTTTTAGATCTGCACCAAGTTCATCTTCATAGTTGCTTTCAGATTTGGTTTTTGTGTTTTGGAAAAAAGAAAGAGTGGCAACAAAATTTAAGAGAGAAAGAAAAGAGTGGCAAAAAACAGTTACGAGAGAAAGAAAGAAAAGTGTTGTGTAAGATCCAAAAGTTTCAGCTTGGTAGAAAAATTCCAGAAGCTTGTGTGTTGTGTGTGTTTTAATTTTGGTGCAAAGGTCCGGCAGATCTATCCACATATTTACTTGGTTTGCATCAACTTGAGTTCAGTACAAGCCCCTTTTTTGTTTACCCCACCGAGCTCCACCAAAAACCGAAGCTAGTTCTTTGATCCATATCTTTTAATCGCTTTAAGATATCCCAGAGAATCGCAATATGATGTGAACTTATAAGAAGTTTGGTAAGTAAGAGGTGAGGTTGTGTGATTCCACAAAAATTATCCTATTCCACTTTTTAGCCCCACTAACATGGCAGGATCTAGATCGAGTGTTCGAGGACAAAATCAAGGTGAACAAGACGCCCGGTCACACATGCTGAGTTTCGGGAATTGCGGAAGATGGTTCAAGAATTTCGGAGGAGGCTTAACGAGCGCCTTCTAGCAAGTGGTGATGAGCTTCAACACCAATAATACCCTGCCGCTCATGAAGTGCAGGAAAGAAGACATGCTTGAGGGCATGATGTTGATGCTCGTGGGCGTGTTACTACTACTCAAGTAGTGCATCAAGGAGGACATGCTCGGGGACATGGTGATGCTGCTCTTCATGGGCGTGTTGCTACTGCTCCTGAAGTGCAACAAGGAGGACATGCTAGAGGGCATGCTACTGCTACCCCTAGGTGTGTCACTGCTTTTACAGAATCATAGTAAGGATGCCATGCTCGAGGGCAAAGTTATGGCACCGGTCGGCAAAACGATGACCGACCGCAAAGCATGGTCATGGTTGATGGACCAACTCCAGTGATTCATAGCCCATGTTCACATGAGAAGCTCATTCCTAATGTTGCGATCTCAACCACCACTATTGTCCCAACATCCATGAAATATGTGCTACAGATTGCATGTGAGGAAGAGAGTCCACAATCAAAATCCCACAACTTGAGTGTGATAAGAAAAGCAAGCTAAGTGACTCCACCAAATGTGAGGAAGAGTGTCCAATTTTGAAAATCTCATAACATAAGAGTGAAAAAAAGTGAGTTGAGTGACTCCACCGAATGTGAGGGTGAATATTCCACCACAATATTAGAGAGAGTGAACTACAACATAATATATCACGTCATCCAAGAGAGAGGATTAATGAGTTGTTTGAGTCCTCCAAACGCGAGCTTAAGGTGTTTGCCCACAATATCAAAGAGATTAGTGATTCATAAAATAAAAGGGCAGAGGAATATTATGTTACTAACGATTCAAAAAACTCTCTTTCTTTGCAATATGTGCAGGTGCAAAAATCATACATAGATGCCCTTCTACAACAATGGGAGGATGAAATCCAAGAACAAATATGTTGCACGTGTGGTAACACTCCACAATGTGCATATGTGCAAATTAATTTTCAAAAGCGCATGGAAGTACGCAACAATGTAAAAGAGAAAAGATCATCCATTTTGATGCACACTGAGGTATGTACTTATGAGTATTTTGTTGGGTAACGGAGCATGCAATTTCAAAAAAAAAATCCTACGCTCACGCAAGATCTCTCTAGGAGATGCATAGCAACGAGGGGGGAGAGTGTGTCTACGTACCCTCGTAGACCGTAAGCGGAAGCGTTTCACAATGCGGTTGATGTAGTCGAACTTTCTTCGCGGTCCACCGATCGAGTACCGAATGTACAACACCTCCGTGTTCTGCACACGTTCAGCTCGGTGACGTCCCTCGCCTTCTTGATCCAGCAAGGTGTCGAGGTTGTAGATGAGTTCTGTCAGCACGATGGCATGGTGACGGTGATGGTGAAGTAATCCTTGCAGGGCTTCGCCTAAGCACCGCGACAATATGACCGGGGGTGTAAACAGTGGAGGGGGGCACCGCACACGGCTAACAATTGATGTTGTGTGTTCTAGGCGCCCCTCCCCACATATATATAGGTGGGAGGGGAGGAGAGGCAGCCAGGGGGCGCCCCAAGTAGGATCTGAATCCTAGTTGGAGTTTCCCCAAGTGGCGCCCCCCCTTTCCTTTTTCCACCGGAGAAGAAAGGGAAGGGGGAAGAGAGAAAGGAAGGGGGGCCGAACCCCCCCTTTTCCTTCTCCTATTCAGCCTCCTGCCTAAGGGGGGCATGCCACCCCTTGTGGGATGGTGTGCTCCCCTCTTATGGCCCATATCTTCCCCCCGGGGGTTCCAGTAACCCCCCCGGTACTCCAATAATAACCCGATACACTCCGGAACACTTCCGGTGTCTGAATACTATCGTCCTATATATCAATCTTTACCTCTCGACCATTTCGAGACTCCTCATCATGTCTGTGATCTCATCCGGGACTCCGATCAACATTCGGTCACCAAATAACATAACGCATATAATACAATATCGTCATCGAACGTTAAGCGTGCGGACATTACGGGTTCGAGAACTATGTAGACATGACCGAGACACCTCTCTGGTCAATAACCAATAGCGGAACCTGGATGCTCATATTGGCTCCTACATATTCTACGAAGATCTTTATCGGTCAAACCATTATGACAACATACACAATTCCCTTTGTCCGTCAGTATGTTACTTGCCCGAGATTCGATCGTTGGTATCTCTATACCTAGTTCAATCTCATTACCAGCATGTCTTTTTACTCGTTCCGTAATACATCATACCGTGACTAACTCATTAGTCATTTGCTTGCAAGGCTTATTATGATGTGCATTACCGAGAGGGCCCAAAGATACCTCTCCGATACTCGGAGTGACAAATCCTAATCTCAATTCATGCCAACCCAACAAAACAACTTCAGAGATACCTATAGAGCATCTTTATAATCACCCAATTATGTTGTGACGTTTGATAGCACACAAGGTATTCCTCCGGTATTCGGGAGTTGCATGATCTCATAGTTAAAGGAATATGCATTTGACATACATGAAAGCAGTAGCAATAAAACTGAACGATCAATATGCTATGCTAACGGATGGATCTTGTCCATCACATCATTCTCCTAATGATGTGAACTTGTTATCAAATGACAACTCATGTCCATGGTTAGGAAACCTTAACCATCTTTGATCAACGAGCTAGTCTAGTAGAGGCTCAGTAGGGACACAATGTTTGTCTATCTATTCACACATGTATTTAGGTTTCCGATCAATACAATTCTAGCATGAATAATAAACATTTATCATGAATAAGGAAATATAAAATAACAACTTTATTATTGCCTCTAGGACATATTTCCTTTAGTCTCCCACTTGCACTAGAGTCCATAATCTAGATTACATTGTAATGATTCTAACACCCATGGAGTCTTGGTGCTGATCATGTTTTGCTAGTGGAAGAGGCTTAGTCAACGGGTCTGCTACATTCAGATCCGTATGTATTTTGCAAATCTCTATGTCTCCCTCCTTGACTTGATCACGGATTGAGTTGAAGCGTCTCTTAATTTGTTTGGTTCTTTTGTGAAATCTGGATTCCTTCGTTAAGGCAATTGCTCCAGTATTGTCAGAAAATATTTTTATTGGATCCGATGCACTAGGTATTACACCTAGATCGGATATGAACTCCTTCATCCAGACTCCTTCATTTGTTGCTTCCGGAGCAGCTATGAACTCCGCTTCACACGTAGATCCCGCCACGACGCTCTGCTTGGAACTGCACCAACTGACAGCTCCACCATTCAATATAAATACGTATCCGGTTTGTGACTTAGAGTCATTCGGATCAGTGTCAAAGCTAGCATCGACGTAACCATTTATGATGAGCTCTTTGTCACCTCCATAAACGAGAAACATATCCTTAAGTCCTTTTCAGGTACTTCAGGATGTTCCTGACCGCTATCCAGTGATCCACTCCTTGATTACTTTGCTACCTCCCTGCCAAACTTATAGCAAGGCACACATCAGGTCTGGTACACAGCATAGCATACATGATAGAACCTATGGCTGAGGCATAGGGAATGACTTTCATTTTCTCTCTATCTTCTGCAGTGGTCGGGCATTGAGTCTGACTCAACTTCACACCTTGTAACACAGGCAAGAACCCTTTCTTTGACTGATCCATTTTGAACTTCTTCAAAACTTTATCAGGGTATGTGCTTTGTGAAAGTCCTATTAAGCGTCTTGATCTATCTCTATAGATCTTGATGCCCAATATATAAGTAGCTTCACCGAGGTCTTTCATTGAAATACTTTTATTCAAGTATCCTTTTATTCTATCCAGAAATTCTACATCATTTCCAATCAACAATATGTCATCCACATATAATATTAGAAATGCTACAGAGCTCCCACTCACTTTCTTGTAAATAGATGGATCGCTGGAGCTTGCACACTTTGTTAGCACCTTTAGGATCGACAAAACCTTCTGGTTGCATCATATACAACTCTTCTTTAAGAAATCCATTAAGGAATGCAGTTTTGACGTCCATTTGCCAGATTTCATAATCATAAAATGTGGCAATTGCTAACATGATTCAGACAGACTTAAGCATCGCTACGGGTGAGAAAGTCTCATCGTAGTTAACTCCTTGAACTTGTCGAAAACCTTTTGCGACAAGTCGAGCTTTGTAGACAGTAACATTACCATCAGTGTCAGTCTTCTTCTTGAAGATCCATTTATTCTCTATGGCTCGCCGATCATCGGGCAATTCCACCAAAGTCCACACTTTCTTCTCATACATGGATCCTATCTCAGATTTCATGGCCTCAAGCCATTTATCGGAATCTTGGCTCATCATAGCTTCTTCATAGTTCATAGGTTCGCCATGGTCTAGTAACATGACTTCCAGAACAGGATTACCGTACCACTCTGGTGCAGAACGTGCTATGTTCGACCTACGAGGTCTAGTAGTAACTTGATCTAAAGTTTCATGATCATCATCATTAGCTTCCTCTCTAGTTGGTGTAGGCATCACGGGAACGGATTTCTCTGATGAGCAACTTTCCAATTCGAGAGAAGGTACAGTTACCTCATCAAGTTCTACTTTCCTCCCATTCACTTCTTTCCAGAGAAACTCCTTCTCTAGAAAGTTTCCATTCTTGGCAAAAAAGATCTTGCCTTCGGATCTGTGGTAGAAGGTGTACCCAATTGTTTCCTTAGGGTATCCTATGAAGACGCACTTCTCCGATTTGGGTTTAAGCTTATCAGGCTGAAGCCTTTTGACATAAGTGTTGCCACCCAAACTTTAAGAAACGACAGCTTGGGTTTCTTGCCAAACCATAATTCATACGGTGTCGTCTCAACGGATTTAGACGGTGCCCTATTTAATGTGAATGCAGATGTCTCTAATGCATAACCCCAAAACAATAGTGGTAAATTGGTAAGAGACATCATAGATCACACCATATTTAATAAAGTACGGTTACGACGTCCGGACACACCATTACGCTGTGGTGTTCCAGGTGCCATGAGTTGTGAAACTATTCCACATTGTTTTAAATGAAGGCCAAACTCATAACTCAAATATTCGCCTCCGCGATGAGATCGTAGAAACTTTATTTTCTTGTTACGATGATTTTCCACTTCACTGAAATTCTTTGAACTTTTCAAATGTTTCAGACTTCTGTTTCATTAAGTAGATATACTCATATCTGCTCAAGTCATCTATGAAGGTCAGAAAATAACGATACCCGCCGCGTTCCTCAACACTCATCAGACCGCATACATCGGTATGTATTATTTCTAATAAGTCATTAGCTCGCTCCATTGTTCCAGAGAACGAAGTTTTAGTCATCTTGCCCATGAGGCATGGTTCGCAAGTATCAAATGATTCATAATCAAGTGATTCCAAAAGCCCATCTGCATGGAGTTTCATCATGCGCCTTACACCAATATGACCTAAACGGTAGTGCCACAAATATGTTGCACTATCATTGTCAACTTTGCATCTTTTGGCATGAATATTATGAATATGTGTATCTCCACAATCGAGATTCAACAAAAATAGACCACTCTTCAAGGGTGCATGACCATAAAAGATATTATTCATATAAATAGAACAACCATTATTCTCTAATTTAAATGAATAACCATCTCGCACTAAACAAGATCCAGATATAATGTTCATGCTCAACACTGGCACCAAATAACAATTATTCAGGTCTAAAACTAATCCCGAAGGTAGATGTAGAGGTAGCGTGCCGACGGCGATCACATCGACCTTAGAACCATTCCAGACGCGCATCGTCACCTTGTCCTTAGCCAATCTTCGTTTAATCCGTAGCCCCTGTTTTGAGTTACAAATATGAGCAACCGAACCAGTATCAAATACCCAGGCGCTACTACGAGCATTAGTAAGGTACAAATCAATAACATGTATATCAAATATACCTTTTTTCACTTTGCCATCCTTCTTATCCGCCAAATACTTGGGGCAGTTCCACTTCTAGTAACCAGTCCCTTTGCAGTAGAAGCACTCAGTTTCACGCTTGGGTCCAGCTTTGGGTTTCTTACCGGGAGTGGCAACTTGCTTGCCATTCTTCTTGAAGTTCCCCTTCTTTCCCTTGCCCTTTTTCTTGAAACTAGTGGTCTTGTTGACAATCAACACTTGATGCTCCTTCTTGATTTCTACCTCCGCAGCCTTGAGCATTGCGAAGAGCTCGGGAATAGTCTTCTCCATCCCTTGCATATTATAGTTCATCCCGAAGCCTTTGTAGCTTTGTGGCAGTGATTGAAGAACTCTGTCAATAACACTATCATCTGGAAGATTAACTCCCAGTTGAGTCAAGTGGTTATGATACCCAGACATTTTGAGTATGTGTTCACTGATAGAACTGTTCGCCTCCATCTTGCAGCTATACAACTTGTTGGAGACTTCATATCTCTCAACTCGGGCATTTGCTTGAAGTATTAATTTCAACTCCTGGAACATCTCATATGGTCCATGACGTTCAAACGTCTTTGAAGTCCCGATTCTAAGCCATTAAGCATGGCACACTAAACTATCGAGTAGTCATCAGATCGAGCTTGCCAGACGTTCATAACATCAACATCTCCTCCTGCAGCAGGCCTTTCACCTAGCGGTGCATCAAGGACATAATTTTTCTATGCAGCAATGAGGATAATCCTCAAGTTACGGACACAGTCTGTGTAGTTGCTACCATCATCTTTCAACTTAGCTTTCTCTAGGAACACATTAAAATTCAAGGGAACGATAGCACGCGCCATTGATCTACAACATAGATATGCAAATACTATCAGGACTAAGTTCATGATAAATTAAGTTCAATTAATCAAATTACTTAAGAACTCCCACTTAGATAGACATCCCTCAAGTCATCTAAATGGTACATGATCCAAATCAACTAAACCATGTCTGATCATCACGTGAGATGGAGTAGTCATCAATGGTGAACATCTCTATGTTGATCATATCTACTATATGATTCACGTTCGACCTTTCGGTCTCCAGTGTTCCGAGGACATGTCTGTACATGCCAGGCTCGTCAAGTTTAACACGAGTATTCCGCATGTGCAAAACTGTCTTGCACCCGTTGTATGTGAACGTAGAGTCTATCACACCCGATCATTATGTGGTGTCTCAACACGACTAACTGTTGCAATGGTGCATACTCAGGGAGAACACTTATACCTTGAAATTTAGTTAAGGGATCATCTTATAATTCTACCGCCGTACTAAGCAAAATAAGATGCATAAAAAGATAAACATCACATGTAATCAAAATATGTGACATGATATGGCCATCATCATCTTGTGCTTTTAATCTCCATCTCCAAAGCATCATCATGATCTCCATCGTCACCGGCTCGACACCTTGATCTCCATCGCAGCGTCATGGTCGTCTCGCCAACTATTGCTTCTACAACTATCGCTAATGCATAGTGATAAAGTAAAGCAATTAGATGGCGTTTGCATTTCATACAATAAAGAGACAACCATAAGGTTCCTGCCGGTTGCCAGTAACTTTTACAAAACATGATCATCTCATACAATAACTGAAGGAAATATGCCCTAGAGGCAATAATAAAGTTGTTATTTATATTTCCTTATATCATGATAAATGTTTATTATTCATGCAAGAATTGTATTAACCGGAAACTTAGTACATGTGTGAATACATAGACAAACAGAGTGTCACTAGTATGCCTCTACTTGACTAGCTTGTTTATCAAAGATAGTTAAATTTCCTAGCCATGGACAAGAGTTGTCATTTGATGAATGGGATCACATCATTAGAGAATGATGTGATTGACTTGACCCATCCGTTAGCTTAGCACTATGATCGTTTAGTTTATTGCCATTGCTTTCTTCATAACTTATACATGTTCCTGACTATGAGATTATGCAACTCCCGAATACCAGAGGAACACTTAGTGTGCTATCAAACGTCACAACGTAACTGGGTGATTATAAAGATGCTCTACAGGTGTCTCCGATGGTGTTAGTTGAGTTGGCATAGATCGAGATTGGGATTTGTCACTCCGATTGTCGGAGAGGTATCTCTGGGCCCTCTCGGTAATGCACATCACTATAAGACTTGCAAGCAATGTGACTAATGAGTTAGTTACGGGATGATGCATTACGGAATGATTAAAGAGACTTGCCGGTAACGAGATTGAACTAGGTATTGAGATACCGACGATCGAATCTCGGGCAAGTAACATATCGATGACAAAGGGAACAACGTATGTTGTTATGTCGTTTGACCGATAAAGATCTTCGTAGAATATGTAGGAGCCAATATGAGCATCCAGGTTCCGCTATTGGTTATTGACCGGAGATGAATCTCGGTCATGTCTACATAGTTCTCGAACCCGTAGGGTCCGCACGCTTAACGTTCGATGACGATCGGTATTATGAGTTTATGTGTTTTGATGTACCGAAGGTTGTTCGGAGTCCCGGATGTGATCACGGACATGACGAGGAGTCTCGAAATGGTTGAGACATAAAGATCGATATATTGGAAGGCTATGTTTGGACACTGGAATGGTTCCGGATGAGTTCGGGCATTTTCCGGAGTACCGGGAGGTTACCGGAACCCCTGGGGAGTCAATGGGCCTTATTGGGCCTTAGTGGGAGAGAGGAGGAGGAGGCCAAGGTGAGGGCGCCCCCCCCCCAAAGCCCAATCCGAATTGGGAAGGGGGCCGGCCCCCCCTTTCCTTCTCTCCCTCTCCCTCTTCCTTCTTCTCCTACTCCAACTAGGGAAGGGGGGATCCTACTCCCACTGGGAGTAGGACTCCCCCTTGGGCGCGCCATAGAGATGGCCGGCCCTCCCCTCCTCCACTCCTTTATATACAGGGTAGGGGGCACCCCATAGACAAACAAGTTGATTGTTTAGCCGTGTGCAGTGCCCCCCTCCACAGATTTCCACCTCGGTCATACCGTTGTAGTGCTTAGGCGAAGCCCTGCGTCGGTAACTTCATCAACACTGTCATCACATCGTCGTGCTGACGAAACTCTCCCTCGACCTCAGCCGGATCTAGTGTTCGTGGGACGTCACCGAGCTGAACGTGTGTAGATCGCGGAGGTGTCGTACCTTCGGTGCTAGGATCGATCGGATCATGAAGACATACGCCTACATCAACGGCGTTGTCATAACGCTTCCGCTTTCGGTCTACGAGGGTATGTGGACAACACTCTCCCCTCTCGTTGCTATGCATCATCTAGATAGATCTTGCGTGATCATAGGATTTTTTTTAAATTACCGCGTTCCCCAACATGAGCGGGCCGACATGGGATCACGCATGACTTGGTATGTGGCCCAGCATGCGAGTCCTGTGGTGCTGATCGACGTCTCGCGGCGGATCGGACCGAAATTAGATGGGTATGAGTCCCAGGAAAAACTGGGTTCATCTACGATGATTCACGTAGCCGCACGCACTGGTTCGCCCTGTCGTCGTGATCATAGTCTCGCGCTGCCGCCGCCTAGGGTTCGTCCACGCAGCGCCGTTCCCGGGTTCCCTACATGTGGACCTGGTCGTGCAGCTCGGATCCCTCCTCTCGCGGCCATGGCTGGGCGTGGAGATGGTTGCTACCTCTTGGGCACTGTGTTAGTTTTCCTTTGAAGAGGAAAGGGTGATGCAGTAAAGTAGCGTAAGTATTTCCCTCAGTTTTTGAGAACCAAGGTATCAATCCAGTAGGAGGTCACGCTCAAGTCCCTTGCACCTACACAAACAAATAAGAACCTCGCAACCAACGCGATAAAGGGGTTGTCAATCCCTTCACGGTCGCTTACGAGAGTGAGATCTGATAGAGATGAGAAGATAATATTTTTGGTATTTTTATGATAAAGAGTAAAAGTAAAGAAAGCAAAGTAAACAGTAATGGAAATAACGGGAGATTAATATGATGGAAAATAGACCCGGGGGCCATAGGTTTCACTAGTGGCTTCTCTCAAGATAGCATAAGTATTACGGTGGGTGAACGAATTACTGTCGAGCAAATGATAGAATTGAGCATAGTTATGAGAATATCTAGGTATGATCATGTATATAGGCATCACGTCCGTGACAAGTAGACCGACTCCTGCCTGCATCTACTACTATTACTCCACACATCGACCGCTATCCAGCATGCATCTAGAGTATTAAGTTCATAAGAACGGAGTAACGCTTTAAGCAAGATGACATGATGTAGAGGGATAAAATCATGCAATATGATATAAACCCCATCTTTTTATCCTCGATGGCAACAATACAATACGTGTCGTTTCCCCTACTATCACTGGGTTCGAGCACCGCAAGATTGAACCCAAAGCTAAGCACTTCTCCCATTGCAAGAAAGATCAAGCTAGTAGGCCAAACTAAACTGATAATTCGAAGAGACTTGCAAAGATAACCAATCATACATAAAAGAATTCAGAGAAGATTCAAATATTGTTCATAGATAATCTTGATCATAAACCCACAATTCATCGGATCTCGACAAACACACCGCAAAAGAAGATTACATTGAATAGATCTCCAAGAGAATCGAGGAGAACTTTGTATTGAGATCCAAAGAGAGAGAAGAAGCCATCTAGCTAATAACTATGGACCCGAAGGTCTGAGGTAAACTACTCACACATCATCGGAGAGGCTATGGTGTTGATGTAGAAGCCCTCCGTGATCGATGCCCCCTCCGGCAGGACGCCGGAAAAGGCCCCAAGATGGGATCTCACGGGTACAGAAGGTTGCGGCGGTGGAATTAGGTTTTCGTGGTGCTCTTCGATGGTTTGGGGGTACGTAGGTATATATAGGAGGAAGAAGTAGGTCGGTGGAGCCACGAGGGGCCCACGAGGGTGGAGGGCGCGCCTGGGGGGGTAGGCGCCCCCTGCCTCGTGGCTGCCTCGTTGGTTGCTTGACGTCCACTCCAAGACCTCTAGATCATGTTTGTTCAGAAAATCACATCCCCGAAGGTTTCATTCCGTTTGGACTCCGTTTGATATCTTTTTTCCGCGAAACACTGAAATAGGCAAAAAACAGCAATTTGGGCTGGGCCTCTGGTTAATAGGTTAGTCCCAAAAATAATATAAAAGTGTATAAATAAGCCCATTAAACATCCAAAACAGAATATATAAAAGCATGGAATAATCAAAAATTATAGATATGTTGGAGACGTATCGGTGGTCTGCCGGGACCGAGGCCTCCGGTGCCTGTGCCGGCCGTTGTGAGTCGCGGCGGTGGTGCGCAAGGGCCAAGGCCTCCAGCGCCTAGGCCACCGGCTGTAGTGGCGCCCGAGCTGGCCGCTGCGGGTCGCGGCGTGGGAACGCAAGGGCCGAGGCCTCCGGCGCCCGGGACAGCAGTGGTAGCACCCAGGAAGCAGCAGTCGCAGGTGCGTGCGCAGCAGCCTCGGGCCACGCGGCCGCCTCACTTCGTCGCGCGGACGCCGCTGAAACGAGCTGGGCTGGTGCAGACGACGCACGCACCGCCGCCTCAGCAGTCGGGGCTGCCGGCTGCGTCTCGAACAGGGCCACCTGAGAATGTGGGTGATGGAGGCGCGGGACTTGCTCATTTCCCAACTAACCGCGGTGGTAATGGACCGCCTCGGGGACAGTGGGGTGATGATGGTTACAACGCTTATGGTGATGGCCAACATCGTGGCTCGTCGGCGGTGGGCGGCGGGCGTGGATATGCATGGCAGAGTGATGGAACAACAGAAAGACCTTTTTACGGCCCCCCGGGTGGCTTTGTTAAGGGGGCATCTGGCCCAGATTACCGGCAGAGAGGTGGTTACCGAGGTCATCGTGGTGGTCACGGTGGTAGGAACCGCTACCGTCAGCCTCCACCGCCCGTCATTGTTGAGCCGACGGCCTCCTCGGAGGTGGCTGCTTCCGGATAGACACCGGAGTTGTCTGGTCTGGTTATGGATGCGGTGACGGCGCTGGCTAATGCTGAGGTGCCTGAGACTGAGCCCATGGTGATGGGTACTGTGGGTGCTGCTGACAAGTCAGAGGGGGATAAAGCTTCCAAGTGGGCTCGTAAAAAGGAGAAGATGGTGTGTTATCGTTGTGGTGAGAAGGGCCATTTTATTATTGAAAGTGTGACTGAGTTATGTGTACCTGCCTCAAGCCAGCGCATGATACGGGGGAGTGCCCGATACTACATGAACAGATGTCGAGTATTACCATTTATGGTGTTTGCTGTGCTGAGTTGATGTTCTTTGAGTCTCCTAGTGCGAGGGAGATCCCAGAGGAGCCCCAGAGCACGACCATGGGGGTTGTCAAAGTCACGAAAGGCGATGTGTCTGAGGCTCAGATTATGCAGAGGCTTAATGAGTTAGCTCCAGGTAACTTTCAGTGGGAGCTTATCAGACTCGAGGCTAATATGTATAAGGTGGACTTCCCTACAGCAAAGGACTACAACAGAGGCTAATATGCATTACGGAACGAGTAAAGAGACTTGCCGGTAACGAGATTGAACTAGGTATTGAGATACCGATGATCGAATCTCGGGCAAGTAACATACCGATGACAAAGGGAACAACGTATGCTGTTATGCGGTTCGACCGATAAAGATCTTCGTAGAATATGTAGGAGCCAATATGAGCATCCAGGTTCCGCTATTGGTTATTGACCGGAGATGAATCGTGGTCATATCTACATAGTTCTCGAACCCGTAGGGTCCGCACGCTTAACGTTCGATGACGATCGGTATTATGAGTTTATGTGTTTTGATGTACCGAAGGTTGTTCGGAGTCCCGGATGTGATCACGGACATGACGAGGAGTCTCGAAATGGTCCAGACATAAAGATCGATATATTGGAAGGCTATGTTTGGACACCGGAATGGTTCCGGATGAGTTCAGAAATTTTCCGGAGTAACGGGAGGTTACCGGAACCCCCCGGGGAGTCAATGGGACTTATTGGGCCTTAGTGAGAAAGAGGAGGAGGCGGCCAAGGTGGGGGCACCCCCCCCAAGCCCAATCCGAATTGGGAAGGGGGCCAGCCCCCCCCCTTTCCTA
Organism: Triticum aestivum; assembly: GCF_018294505.1. Taxonomy (NCBI): domain Eukaryota; kingdom Viridiplantae; phylum Streptophyta; class Magnoliopsida; order Poales; family Poaceae; genus Triticum; species Triticum aestivum. The sequence continues at coordinate 83,688,478 of NC_057796.1, read as the reverse complement.
CTCTCCCTCTCACTCTTCCTTCTTCTCCTACTCCAAGTAGGGAAGGGGAATCCTACGCCCACTGGGACTAGGACTACCCCTTGGGCGCTCCATAGAGAGGGCCGGCCCTCCCCTCCTTTACTCCTTTATATACGGGGGAGGGGGCACCCCATAGACACACAAGTTGATTGTTTAGCCGTGTGCGGTGCCCCCCTCCACAGATTTCCAACTCGGTCATATCGTTGTAGTGCTTAGGCGATGCCCTACGTCGGTAACTTCATCAACACCGTCATCACGCCGTCGTGCTGACGAAACTCTCCCTCGACCTCAGCTGGATCTAGAGTTCGTGGGACGTCACCGAGCTGAACGTGTGCAGATCGCGGAGGTGTCGTACCTTCGGGGCTAGGATCGGTCGGATCGTGAAGACGTACGACTACGTCAACTGTGTTGTCATAACGCTTCCGCTTTCGGTCTACGAGGGTACGTGGACAACACCCTCCCCTCTCGTTGCTATGCATCACCTAGATAGATCTTGCGTGATCATAGGATTTTTTTGGAATTACTGCATTCCCCAATAGTGGCATCCGAGCCAGGTCTATGCGTAGATGTTATATGCACGAGTAGAACACAAAGAGTTGTGGGCGATAATAGTCATACTGCTTACCAGCATGTCATACTTTGATTCGGCGGTATTGTTGGATGAAGCGGCTCAGACCGACATTACGCGTACGCTTATGCGAGACTGGTTCTACCGATGTGCTTCGCACACAGGTGGCTAGTGGGTGTCTGTTTCTCCAAATTTAGTTGAATCGAGTGTGACTATGCCCGGTCCTTGTTGAAGGTTAAAACAGCAAACTTGACGAAAAATCGTTGTGGTTTTGATGCGTAGGTAAGAAGGGTTCTTGCTAAGCCCGTAGCAGCCACGTAAAACTTGCAACAACAAAGTAGAGGACGTCTAACTTGTTTTTGCAGGGCATGTTGTGATGTGATATGGTCAAGACGTGATTATATAAATTGTTGTATGATATGATCATGTTTTGTAACACAGTTATCGGCAACTGGCAGGAGCCATATGGTTGTCGCTTTATTGTATGAAATGCAATCGCCATGTAATTGCTTTACTTTATCACTAAGCGGTAGCGATAGTCGTAGAAGCAATAGTTGGCGAGACGACAATGATACTTCGATGGTGATCAAGGTGTCAAGCCAGTGACGATGGTGATTGATAACCCACAAGTATAGGGGATCGCAACAGTTTTCAAGGGTAGAGTATTTACCCCAAATTTATTGATTCGACACAAGGGGAGCCAAAGAATATTCTCAAGTATTAGCAGTTGAGTTGTCAATTCAACCACACCTGGATAACTTAGTATCTGCAACAAAGTGTTTAGTAGCAAAGTAATATGGAAGTAACGGTAATGGTAGCAAAAGTAATATTTTTGGGTTTTGTAGTGATTGTAACAGTAGCAACGGAAAAGTAAATAAGCAAAGAACAATATGTGAAAAGCTCGTAGGCATTGGATCGGTGATGGAGAATTATGCCGGATGCGGTTCATCATGTAACAGTCATAACATAGGGTGACACAGAACTAGCTCCAATTCATCAATGTAATGTAGGCATGTATTCCGAATATAGTACGTGCTTATGGAAAAAGAACTTGCATGACATCTTTTGTCCTGCCCTCCCGTGGCAGCGGGGTCCTATTAGAAACTAAGGGTTATTAAGGCCTCCTTTTAATAGAGTACCGGACCAAAGCATTAACACATAGTGAATACATGAACTCCTCAAACTACGGTCATCACCGGGAGTGGTCCCGATTATTGTCACTTCGGGGTTGCTGGATCATAACACATAGTAGGTGACTATAGACTTGCAAGATAGGATCAAGAACTCATATATATTCATGAAAACATGGTAAGTTCATATCTGAAATCATGGCACTCGGGCCATAGTGACAAGCGTTAAGCATAGCAAAGTCATAGCAACATCAATCTCAGAACATAGTGGATACTAGGGATCAAACCTTAACAAAACTAACTCAATTACATGATAAATCTCATCCAACCCATCACCGTCCAGCAAGCCTACGATGGAATTACTCACGCACGGCGGTGAGCATCATGAAATTGGTGATGGAGGATGGTTGATGATGACGATGGCGACGGATTCCCCTCTCCGGAGCCCCGAACGGACTCCAGATCAGCCCTCCCAAAAGAGATTAGGGCTTGGCGGCGGCTCCGTATCGTAAAATGCGATGAATCCTTCTCTCTGATTTTTTTCTCCCCGAACACGAATATATAGAGTTGGAGTTGAGGTCGGTGGAGCTCCAGGGGGCCCACGAGGCAGGGGGCGCGCCTCCCACCCTCGTGGACAGAGTGTGGGCCCCCTGGCCTTGATTCTTTCGCCAATATTTTTTATTATTTCCGAAAATAATCTCCGTGAAGTTTCAGGTCATTCCGAGAACTTTTGTTTCAGCACAAAAATAACACCATGGCAATTCTGCTGAAAACAGCGTCAGTCCGGGTTAGTTTCATTCAAATCATGCAAGTTTGAGTCCAAAACAAGGGCAAAAGTGTTTGGAAAAGTAGATACGACGGAGACGTATCAACTCCCCAAGCTTAAATCTTTGCTTGTCCTCAAGCAATTCAGTTGATAAACTGAAAGTGATAAACAAAAACTTTTACAAACTCTGTTTGCTCTTGTTGTTGTAAATATGTAAAGCCAGCATTCAAGTTTCAGCAAAGATTATGACTAACCATATTCGCAATAATACTTAGGTCTCATGTTTACTCATGTCAATGGCATAATCAACTAGCGAGCAATAATAATAAATCTCGGATGACAACACTTTCTCAAAACAATCATGATATGATATAACAAGATGGTATCTCGCTAGCCCTTTCTGAGACCACAAAACATAAATGCAGAGCACCTTTAAAGATCAAGGACTGACTAAACATTGTAATTCGTGGTAAAAGAGATCTAGTCATAGTCATACCCAATATAAATTAATAGTAATGGATGCAAATGACAGCGGTGCTCTCCAGCTGGTGCTTTTTAATAAGAGGGTGATGACTCAACATAAAAGTAAATAGATAGGCCCTTCGCAGAGGGAAGCAGGGATTTGTCGAGGTGCCAGAGCTCGATTTTGAAAAAGAGATAAATAATATTTTGAGCGGCATACTTTCATTGTCAACATAACAACCGAGAGATGGCGATATCTTCCATGCTACACACATTATAGGCGGTTCCCAAACAGAATGGTAAAGTTTATACTCCCCCTCCACCAACAAGCATCAATCCATGGCTTGCTCGAAACAACGAGTGCCTCCAACTAACAAGAGACCCGGGGGAGTTTTTTTTGAAATTATTTTGATTTGATTTGCATAAAGCATGGGACTGGGCATCCCGGTGACCAGCCATTTTCTCATGAGTGAGGAGCGGAGTCCACTCCTCTTGAGAATAACCCGCCTAGCACGGAAGATACATCCCTAGTTGATACATGAGCTATTCGAGCATGCAAAACAGAATTTCATTTGAAGGTTTAGAGTTTGGCACATACAAATTTACTTGGAACGGCAGGTAGATACCGCATATATAGGAAGATATAGTGGACTCATATGGAATAACTTTGGGGTTTAAGGGATTGGATGCACAAGCAGTATTCCTGCTTAGTACAAGTGAAGGCTAGAAAAAGACTGGGAAGCGACCAACTAGAGAGCGACAACAGTCATGAACATGCATTAAAATTAATAAACATTGAGTGCAAGCATGAGTAGGATATAATCCACCATGAACATAAATATCGTGGAGGCTATGTTGATTTTGTTTCAACTCCATGCGTGAACATGTGCCAAGTCAAGTCACTTGAATCATCCAAAGAGGATACCACCCTATCATACCACATCACAATCATTTTAATAGCATGTTGGCACGCAAGGTAAACCATTATAAACTCCTAGCTAATTAAGCATGGAATAAGCAACTATAATCTCTAATTCTCATTGCAAACATGTTTATTCATAATAGGCTAAATCAGGAACGATGAACTAATCATATTTACAAAAACAAGAGAGGTCGAGTTCATACCAGCTTCTCTCATCTCAATCAGTTCATCATATATCGTCATTATTGCCTTTCACTTGCACGACCAAACGATGTGAATAATAATAATAGTGCACGTGCATTGAACTAAGCTGGAATCTGCGAGCATTCAATAAACAAGAGAAGACAAGGCAATATGGGCTCTTGGTTAAATCAACAACAGTGCATATAAGAGCCACTTCAACATTTTCATTATGGTCTTCTCCTATCGACCCCCAAAGAAAAGAAAAGAAATAAAACTATTTACACGGGAAAGCTCCCAACAAGCAAAAGAAGAGTGGGAAATCTTTTTGGGTTTTCTTCTAATTATTACTAGTACAGCATGGAAAGTAAACTAGCTAAAAGCTACAACTAATTTTTTTGGTTTTCTTAAGGTTTATCAAACACACAAGAAGAAAGCATAAAAAGGAAAATAAACTAGCATGGATATTACAGTGAAAAAGTATGAGCACAGACATCTAGCAATGAGTGTGTGAACATAAATGTAATGTCGGTGAGAAATACGTACTCCCCCAAGCTTAGGCTTTTGGCCTAAGTTGGTCTATTGCCCCGGCTGGCCTGGCAGATATCCGAAGTTGTAACTGGGGTCGTACTGAGATGCAGCGGCTATTGCATCATGGGCTGCAGCTTGGAGGCGAGCTGCCCTCGTCCTCCTCTCGTACTCGTTTGCCTCCTCCCTGGTTATAACATGTCTCCCTTTGGTCTGAAAGTCAAATAAAGTAGGAGCAGGGAGAGCGACGTGATAGGTGCGTCGTCTGTCAAAGATTAGTCGGTACTGGAGGAACTGATCGTTCCTCTCAACAAACTGATGACGAACCATAGCCTCATAATCTAAATAAACCAGAGGCAACTCAATATCATACTCACGTATGGGTATATTAAGAAAATTAGCTAAACGGGTTGCATAAATGCCACCAAAGAAATCTCCATTAATTCTATTATTATGCAACCTACGTGCAACAATGGCTCCCAAATTATAATGTCTATCTCCTAATACAGCACTCCTGAGAACACTGAGATCAGGGACACACATGTGACATGCTTCATCCTTACCATTGATGCACCTACCTATGAAGAGAGCAAAATAATGTATAGCAGGAAAACGAATGCTCCCTGTGGTAGCTTGTGTTATATCTCTAGACTCCCCCACAGGTATACTAGCAAGGAAATCTCTAAATTCAGATTTGCGGGGCTCATTAGTGCTACCCCATTGTGGAAGTTTGCAAGCAGTGCTAAAATCCTCTAAGTCCATAGTATAAGAAGTTTCATAAAGATCAAACAGGACAGTTTGAGAATTGCGTGATGATGAAAATTCAAACCTCCTCACAAAGGAATCAGTGAAATAGTGATACTGACGGCACTTATCTGCCTCGAAGCTCACAAGATCAGCGTTACGCACATATGCGTTAAATTCTTCCTTGATTCCTGCTCGATCCATAAAGTCCTCTGAAGGCCATTCACAAGCCCGCACTTGAGCTTCCCTTGGTGGTTCATCGTCGGCATCGCGCATTGCGAGCCTGGGTCCTTGCTTCCTTGAAGGGCCACCTTGGTACAATTTCCTTAACATATTTCTTCCTCTAAAAAATTTCTGAAATTTTTAGTAACTTCAAATAAAAGTGAACCAAACTCAACAAAATTGATAGCAACTACTCCCACAAGTGCCTAGAGACTATATCATGCATTAGAACTACTTGGAACCATATAAATTTGACATGCAAGCTCAAGAACATGGTCACCTAGGCAGCAAAAATTTGCAATGAATAAAGCACTAGAACAAAAACTAATTGGACCATTGGAGGAGTTACATACCAAGGAACAATCCCCCAAAGCAGTTTTGTGAGAGGTGCTTTGAGCAAGGAGATCGAAAATCACAGTAAAATGAGCTAGAACTCATGCTTGAGCTGGTTAGTGATTTTTTTGGGAGGAAGGAGTGTGTGGTGGCTGGAATAAGTGGAGGGAGCCACCATGGGCCCGGGAGGCAGGGGGCGCGACCAGGGGGGTGGGCGCGCCTTGGACCCTCGTGGCCAGGTGTCAGCTCCCCCTGATGTGTTCTCAGTGCCAGATATTCTCAAATATTCTAGAAAAAATCATATTTCAATTTCGGGGCATTTGGAGAACTTTTATTTTTGGGGTATTTTTTTATTGCACGGATAAATCAGAAAACTGACAGAAAATACTAATTTTTCTTTATTTAATCTAAATAACAGAAAGTGGAAGGAGGGTACAGAAGGTTGTGCTTTCTAACTTCATCCATCTCATGCTCATCAAAAGAAATCCACTAACAAGGTTGATCAAGTCTTGTTAACAAACTCATTCCGAATAACATGGAACCGGAGAAATTTCAAATAACACTAGGTTACCTCAACGGGGATATGCACATCCCCAATAATAAGAATATCATATTTCTTCTTGACAGTAGGAAGAGGAAATTCAAAACCTCGAAAAATAATCGCTGGATTTTTTCCAATAGAATTGATACTGTGGACTTGAGGTTGTTCCTCGGAAAGTGTACCATATGCTCATTACCATTAACATGAAAAGTGACATTGCCTTTGTTGCAATCAATAACAGGCCCTGCAGTATTCAAAAAGGGTCTTCCAAGAATAATAGACATACTATCATCCTCGGGAATATCAAGAATAACAAAGTCCGTTAAAATAGTAACGTTTGCAACCACAACAGGCACATCCTCACAAATACCGACAGGTATAGCAGTTGATTTATCAGCCATTTGCAAAGATATTTCAGTAGGTGTCAACTTATTCAAATCAAGTCTACGATATAAAGAGAGAGGCATAACACTAACACCGGCTCCAAGATCACATAAAGGAGTTCTAACATAATTTCTTTTTAATAGAGCATGGTATAGTAAGTACTCCTGGATCTCCAAGTTTCTTTGGTATTCCACCCTTAAAAGTGTAATTGGCAAGCATGGTGGAAATTTCAGCTTCCGGTATCTTTCTCTTATTTGTAACAATATCTTTCATATACTTAGCATAAGGATTCATTTTAAGCATATCAGTCAAACGCATACGCAAGAAGATACGTCTAATCATCTCAGCAAAGCGCTCAAAATCCTCATCATCCTTTTTCTTGGATGGTTTGGGAGGAAAAGGCATGGGTTTTTGAACCCATGGCTCTCTTTCTTTACCATGCTTCCTAGCAACAAAGTCTCTCTTATCATAACGTTGATTCTTTGATTGTGGGTTATCAAGATCAACAGTAGGTTCAATTTCTACATCATTGTTATTGCTAGGTTGAGCATCAACATGAACATCATCATTAACATTATCACTAGGTTCATGTTCATTTCCAGATTGTGTTTCAGCATCAGAAATAGAAATATCGTTTGGATTCTCAGGTGTGTCCATAACAGGTTCACTAGAAGCATGCAAAGTCCTATCATTTTTCTTTTTCTTCTTTTTAGAAAGACTAGGTGCATCAACATTATTTCTTTGAGAATCCTGCTCAATTCTCTTAGGGTGGCCTTCAGGATACAAAGGTTCCTGAGTCACTTTACCCCCTCTAGTCACAACTCTAACAGCATTATCATTCTTCTTGTTATTTAATTCATTGAGAAAATCATTCTGAGCTTTAAGTACTTGTTCTACTTGAGTGGTAACAATAGAAGCATGTTTACTAATGAGTTTAAGTTCACCTTTAACTCTAGACATATAATCACTCAAGTGTTCAATCATATAAGCATTTTATTTCAATTGTCTAAAAAAATAAGCATTAAAATCTTCTTGCTTAACCATAAAGTTATCAAACTCATCCAAACATTGGCTAACAAACTTAGTAGGAGGGACTTCAGCTTTATCATATCTATAGAGAGAATTTACCTTTACTACCTGTATCGGGTTATCAAGACCATGTGTTTCTTCAATAGGTGATGAATTAAGACCATATATTTCTTCAACAGGTGGTAAATTCTTAACATCTTCAGCTTTAATACCTTTTTCTTTCATAGATTTTTTTGCCTCTTGCATATCTTCAGGACTGAGAAATAGAACACCCCTTTTCTTTGGAGTTGGCTTAGGAGTTGGTTCAAGAAGTGTCCAATTATTTTCATTGGTCAACATATTATTCAATAGAATTTCAGCTTGATCAACAGTTCTTTCCCTGAAAACACAACAAGCACAACTATCCAGGTGGTCTCTGGAAGCATCGGTTAGTCCGTTATAAAAGATATCAAGTATTTCATTTTTCTTGAGAGGATGATCAGGCAAAGCATTAAGTAATTGGAGAAGCCTCCCCCAAGCTTGTGGGAGGCTCTCTTCTTCAATTTGCACAAAATTATATATATATATCCCTTAAAGCAGCTTGTTTCTTATGAGCAGTGAAATATTTAGCAGAGAAGTAATAAATCATATCCTGGGGACTACGCACACAACCAGGATCAAGAGAATTAAACCACATTTTAGCATCACCCTTTAATGAGAACGGAAATATCTTAAGGATATAATAGTAGCGAGTTTTCTCATCATTAGTGAACAGGGTGGCTATATCATTTAATTTAGTAAGATGTGCCACAACAGTTTCAGATTCATAGCCATAGAAAGGATCAGATTCAACCAATGTAATTATATCAGGGTCGACAGAGAATTCATAATCCTTATCAGTAACAAAGATAGGTGAAGTAGCATAAGCAGGGTCATATTTCATTCTAGCATTTCGAGTTTTTTCTTTAAGCTTAGCTAACAATTTCTTAAGATCACTTCTATCATTGCAAGCAAGAAAGTCTCTAGCAGTTTCTTCATCCATAACATAACCTGCGACATCAAGAAATTCACCAAGTGGCACAGTAGTATCAAGCATAGAAGTAGTTTCATCATAAGTATCATGCATAGCAGAAGTGGCATCATCAATAACATGCGACATATCAGAATTAATAGCAGAAGCAGGTTTAGGTGTCGCAAGCTTACTCAAAACAGAAGGTGAATCAAGTGCAGAGCTAGATGGCAGTTCCTTACCTCCCCTCGTAGTTGAGGGATAAATTTTTGTTTTCTCGTCTTTCAAGTTCCTCATAATGACCAGCAGATATAAATCCCAAGTGACTCAAAGAATAGAGCTATGCTCCCCGGCAACGGCGCCAGAAAATAGTCTTAATAACCCACAAGTATAAGGGATCGCGACAGTTTTCGAGGGTAGAGTATTCAACCAAAATTTATTGATTCAACACAAGGGGAGCCAAAGAATATTCTCAAGTATCAGCAGTTGAGTTGTCAATTCAACCACACCTGGATAACTCAGTATCTGCAGCAAAGTGTTTAGTAGCAAAGTAATATGGAAGTAACGGTAACAGTAGCAAAAGTAATATTTTTGGGTTTTGTTGTGATTGTAACAGTAGCAACAGAAAAGTAAATAAGCGAAGAACAATATGTGAAAAGCTCGTAGGCATTGGATCGGTGATGGAGAATTATGCCGGATGCGGTTCATCATGTAACAGTCATAATATAGGGCGACACAGAACTAGCTCCAATTCATCAATGTAATGTAGGCATGTATTCCGAATATAGTCATACGTGCTTATGGAAAAGAACTTGCATGACATCTTTTGTCCTACCCTCCCGTGGCAGCAGGGTCCTATTGGAAACTAAGGGATATTAAGGCCTCCTTTTAATAGAGTACCGGACCAAAGCATTAACACATAGTGAATACATGAACTCCTCAAACTACGGTCATCACCGGGAGTGGTCCCGATTATTGTCACTTCGGGATTGCCAGATCATAACACATAGTAGGTGACTATAGACTTGCAAGATAGGATCAAGAACTCATATATATTCATGAAAAAATAATAAGTTCAGATCTGAAATCATGGCACTCGGGCCCTAGTGACAAGCGTTAAGCATAGCAAAGTCATAGCAACATCAATCTCAGAACATAGTGGATACTAGGGATCAAACCTTAACAAAACTAACTCGATTACATGATAAATCTCATCCAACCCATCACCGTCTAGCAAGCCTACGATGGAATTACTCACGCACGGTGGTGAGCATCTTGAAATTGGTGATGGAGGATGGTTGATGATGACGATGGCGACGGATTCCCCTCTCCGGAGCCCCGAACAGACTCCAGATCATCCCTCCCGAGAGAGATTAGGGCTTGGCGGCGGCTCCATATCGTAAACCGCGATGAATCCTTCTCTCTGATTTTTCTCTCCCCGAACACGAATATATAGAGTTGGAGTTGAGGTCGGTGGAGCTCCAGGGGGCCCACGAGGCAGGGGCGCGCCCTGGGGGGCAGGCGCGCCTCCCACCCTCGTGGACAGGGTGTGGGCCCCCTGGCCTTGATTCTTTCGCCAATATTTTTTATTATTTCCAAAAATAATCTCCATGGAGTTTCAGGTATTCCGAGAACTTTTTTTTCTGCACAAAAATAACACCATGGCAATTCTGCTGAAAACAGCGTCAGTCCGGGTTAGTTCCATTCAAATCATGCAAGTTAGAGTCCAAAACAAGGGCAAAAGTGTTTGGAAAAGTAGATACGAAAGAGACGTATCAGTGATCATGACGGTGCTTTGGAGATGGAGATCAAAGGCACAAGATGATGATGGCCATATCATATCACTTATATTGATTGCATGTGATGTTTATCCTTTATGCATCTTGCTACATCTTGAGCATGCGTTGGTTTTCCCATGAAGAGCAAAGGGTGATGCAGCAAAGTAGCGTAAGTATTTCCCTCAGTTTTTGAGAACCAAGGTATCAATCCAGTAGGAGACTACACGCAAATCGCCTAGTACCTGCACAAACAATCAAGAACCTTGCAACCAACGCGATAAAGGGGTTGTCAATCCCTTCACGGCCACTTGCAAAAGTGAGATCTGATAAAGATAATAAGATAAATATTTTTGGTATTTTTGTTGTATAGATTGGAAAGTAAAGATTGCAAAATAAACGGCGACAGAGATAGCTAGTTCACGGGAAACTAATATAATGTAAAATAGACCCTGGGCCATAGGTTTCACTAGTGGCTTCTCTCGAGATAGCATATATTAGGTGGGTGAACAAATTACTGTCGAGCAATTGATAGAAAAGCGCATAGTTATGAGATTATCTAGGCATGATCATGAACATAGGCATCACGTCCGTGACAAGTAGACCGAAACGATTCTGCATCTACTCCTATTACTCCACACATCGACCGCTATCCAGCATGCATCTAGAGTATTAAGTTCATAAGAACACAGTAACACATTAGGCAAGATGACATGATGTAGAGGGATAAACTCAAGCAATATGATATAAACCCCATCTTTTTATCCTCGATGGAAACAATACAACACGTGCCTTGCTGCCCTCCGCAAGATTGAACCCAAAGCTAAGCACTTCTCCCATTGCAATAAAGATCAATCTAGTAGGCCAAACCAAACTGATAATTCGAAGAGACTTGCAAAGATATTAAATCATGCATATAATAATTCAGAGAAGAATCAAATATTGTTCATAAATAATCTTGATCATAAACCCACAATTCATCAGATCTCGACAAACACACCGCAAAAAGAATTACATCGAATAGATCTCCAAGAAGATCAAGGAGAACTTTGTATTGAGATGCAAAGAGAGAAAAGAAGCCATCTAGCTAATAACTATGGACCCGAAGGTCTGTGGTAAACTACTCACACATCATCGAAGAGGCTATGGTGTTGATGTAGAAGCCCTGCGTGATCGAATCCCCTCCGGCGGAGCACCGGAAAAGGCCCGAAGATGGGATCTCACGGGTACAGAAGGTTGCGGCGGTGGAAAAGGTGTTTCGTGGCTCTCCCCGATGGTTTCAGGGTATAAGAGTACATATAGGCGAAAGAAGTAGGTCGGTGGAGCTGCGAGGGGCCCACGAGGGTGGGGGCGCGCCTACCCCCCTGGGCGCGCCCTCCTACCTCGTGGCCACCTCGTGGCTTCCTTGACCTCCACTCCAAGTCTCCTGGATTGTGTTTGTTCCAAAAAAGATCCTCGCGAAGGTTTCATTCCATTTGGATTCCGTTTGATATTCCTTTTCTGCGAAACACTGAAATAGGCAAAAAAAACAGCAATTTGCACTGGGCCTTCGGTTAATAGGTTAGTCCCAAAAATAATATAAAAAGGTATATTAAAGCCCATTAAACATCCAAAACAGATAATATAATAGCATGGAACAATCAAAAATTATAGATACGTTGGAGACGTATCAACCATCCCCAAGCTTAATTCCTGCTCGTCCTCGAGTAGGTAAATGGTAAAAACAGAATTTTTGATGTGGAATGCTACCTAACATAATTTTCTTTATTGTGGCATGAATATTTAGATCCGAAAGATTCAAGACAAAAGTTTAATATTGACATAAAAAATAATACTTCAAGCATACTAACTAAGCAATTATGTCTTCTCAAAATAACATGGCCAAAGAAAGCTTATCCCTACAAAATCATATAGTTTGGCTATGCTTCATTTTCGTCACACAAAAATGCGCTCATCATGCACAACCCTGATGACAAGCCAAGCAATTGTTTCATACTTTAGTAATCTCAAACTTTTTCAACTTTCACGCAATACATGAGCGTGAGCCATGGACATAGCACTATGGGTGGAATAGAATATAATGATGGGGGTTGTGTGGAGAAGACAAAAAAGGGAGAAAGTCTCACATTGACGCGGCTAATCAACGGGCTATGGAGATGCCCATCAATTGATGTCAATGCGAGGAGTAGGGATTGCCATGCAACAGATGCACTAGAGCTATAAATGTATGAAAGCTCAACAAAAGAAACTAAGTGGGTGTGCATCCAACTTGCTTGCTCACGAAGACCTAGGGCATTTGAGGAAGCCCATTGTTCGAATATACAAGCCAAGTTCTATAATGAAAAATTCCCACTACTATATGAAAGTGACAATATAAGAGACTCTCTATCGTGAAGATCATGGTGCTAGTTTGAAGCACAAGTGTGGAAAAAAGGATAGTAGCATTGTCCCTTTTATTTTCTTCTTTTTTTCTTTTTTTATTTGGCCTTTTTTTGGCCTTTCTTCTTTTCTTCTTTTTTTTCGGGACAATGCTCTATTAATGATGATCATCACACTTCTATTTATTTACAACTCAAAGATTACAACTCGATACTAGAACAAAGTATGACTCTATATGAATGCCTCCGGTGGTGTACCGGGATGGGCAATGAATCAAGAGTGACATGTATGAAATTATGCATGGTGGCTTTGCCACAAATATGATGTCAACTACATGATCATGCAAGGCAATATGACAATGATGAAGCGTGTCATAATAAACGGAACGGTGGAAAGTTGCATGGCAATATATCTCGGAATGGCTATGGAAATGCCATAATAGGTAGGTATGGTGGCTGTTTTGAGGAAGATATAAGGAGGTTTATGTGTGATAGAGCGTATCATATCACGGGGGTTGGATGCACCGGCGAAGTTTGCACCAACTCTCAAGGTGAGAAAGGGCAATGCATGGTACCGAAGAGGCTAGCAATGATGGAAAGGTGAGAGTGCGTATAATCCATGGACTCAACATTAGTCATAAAGAACTCACATACTTATTGCAAAAATCTACAAGTCATCAAAAACCAAGCACTACATGCATGCTCCTTGGGGATGGATTGGTAGGAAAAGACCATCGCTCGTCCCCGACCGCCACTCATAAGGAGGACAATCAAAGAAACACCTCATGCTTCAAATTTGTCACACAACATTTACCATACGTGCATGCTACGGGACTTGCAAACTCTAACACAAGTATTTCTCAAATTCACAACTACTCAACTAGCATGACTCTAATATTACCATCTTCATATCTCAAAACAATCATGAAGTATCAAACCTCTCATAGTATTCAATGCACTCTATATGGAGTTTTTATTATACCCGTCTTGGATGCCTATCATATTAGGACTAATTTTATAGCCAAAGAAATCTACCATGCTGTTCTAAAGGAATCTCAAAATAATATAAGTGAAGCATGAGAGATCAATAATTTCTATAAAATTAAACCACCACTGTGCTCTAAAAGATTTAAGTGAAGCACTAGAGCAAAATTATCTAGCTCAAAAGATATAAGTGAAGCACATAGAGTATTCTAATAAATTCCGATTCATGTGTGTCTCTCCAAAAGGTGTGTACAGCAAGGATGATTGTGGTAAACTAACAAGCAAAGACTCAAATCATACAAGACGCTCCAAGCAAAACACATATCATGTGGTGAATAAAAATATAGCCTCAAGTAAAGTTACCGATGGACGAAGACGAAAGAAAGGCATCCCCAAGCTTAGGATTTTGGTTGTCCTTGAATTTTACCTTGGGGTGCCTTGGTAATCCCCAAGCTTAGGCTCTTGCCACTCCTTATTCCAAAATCCATCAAATCTTTACCCAAAAACATGAAAACTTCACAACACAATACTCAACAGAAAATCTCATGAGCTCCGTTAGTATAAGAAAACAAATCACCACTTTAAGGTACTGTAATGAACTCATTCTTTATTTATATTGGTGTTAAACCTACTGTATTCCAACTTCTCTATGGTCCATACTGTTGGGGATCGTTGCAGAAATTAAAAAAAATTCTATGCATCACCAAGATCAATCTATGGAGAGAGTAGAGACTAGCAATGAGAGAGAGGGGAGTGCATCTTCATACCCTTGAAGATCGTAATGCGGAAGCGTTACAAGAACGCGGATGAAGGAGTCGTACTCGCAGTGATGCAGATCGCGGTTGATTCCGATCTAAGCGCCGAACAACAGCGCCTCTGCGTTCAACACACGTATAGCCCGGGGACGTCTCCTCCTTCTTGATCCAGCAAGGGGAGAGGAGAAGTTGAGGGAGAGCTCCGGCAGCACGACGGCGTGGTGGTGGAGCTTGTAGTTCTCCAGCAGGGCTTCGCCAAGCACTACGGAGGAGGAGGAGGTGTTGGGGAGGGAGAGGGCTGCGCCAGCGAAAGGGGTCCGGCTCCCATGCGCCTCCCCACTATATATAGGGCTGGAGGGGCTGGTTTCTTGCCCTCCAAGTCCATTGGGGCGTTGGCAAAGGTGGGGGAAAGAAATCCCATCATTTCCCTTCCCCACCGATTGTTATCCCCCTTTTTAGGGATCTTGATCTTATCCCTTCGGGATATGATCTTATTCCTTCTAAGGGGGATCTTGGTGCGCCTTGACCAGGGGTGTGGGGCCTTGCCCCCACTACCCACGTTCATGTGGGTCCCCCCATGCAGGTGGACCCCACTCCAAAACCTTCTAGAACCTTCCCGGTACAATACCGAAAAATCCCGAACATTTTTCGGTGGCCAAAATAGGACTTCCCATATATAAATCTTTACCTCCGGACCATTCTGGAACTCCTCGTGAAGTCCGGGATCTCATCCGGGACTCCGAACAACATTCGGTAACTGCACACTAATTCCCATAACAACTCTAGCGTCACCGAACCTTAAGTGTGTAGACCCTGCGGGTTCGGGAATCATGCAGACATGATCGAGACAGCTCTCTGGCCAATAACCAACAGCGGGATCTGGATACCCATGTTGGCTCCCACATGTTCCACGATGATCTCATCGGATGAACCACGATGTCGGGGATTCAATCAATCTTGTATACAATTCCCTTTGTCAATCGGTACGTTACTTACCCGAGATTCGATCGTCGGTGTCCCAATACCTCGTTCAATCTCGTTACCGGCAAGTCACTTTACTCGTTTCGTAATGCATGATCCCGCGACTAACTACTTAGTCACATTGAGCTCATTATGATGATGCATTACCGAGTGGGCCCAGAGATACCTCTCCGTCATACGGAATGACAAATCCCAGTCTCGATTCGTGGCAACCCAACAGACACTTTCGGAGATACCTGTAGTGCACCTTTATAGCCACCCAGTTACGTTGTGACGTTTGGTACACCCAAAGCATTCCTACGGTATCCAGGAGTTGCACAATCTCATGGTCTAAGGAAATGATACTTGACATTAGAAAAGCTTCTAGCAAACGAACTACACGATCTTGTGCTATGCTTAGGATTGGGTCTTGTCCATCACATCATTCTCCTAATGATGTGATCCCGTTACCAATGACATCTAATGTCCATGGTCAGGAAACCATAACCATCTATTGATCAACGAGCTAGTCAACTAGAGGCTCACTAGGGACATGTTGTGGTCTATGTATTCACACATGTATTACGGTTTCCAGTTAATACAATTATAGCATGAACAATAGACAATTATCATGAACAAGGAAATACAATAATAACCATTTTATTATTGCCTCTAGGGCATATTTCCAATAGTCTCCCACTCGCACTAGAGTCAATAATCTAGTTCACATCACTATGTGATTGTGATGAATCCAACACCGATGGGGTTTGATCATATCTCGCTTGTGAGAGAGGTTATTAGTCAACGGTTCTGAACCTTTCAGATCTGTGTGTGCTTTACAAATCTCTATGTCATCTTGTAGATGCAGCTACCATGCGCTACTTGGAGCTATTCCAAATAACTGCTCTACTATACGAATCCAGTTTACTACTCAGAGTCATCCGGATTAGTGTCAAAATTTGCATCGACGTAACCCTTTACGACGAACTCTTTTACCACCTCCATAATCGAGAAAATTCCTTAGTCCACTAGTTACTAAGGATAAGTTTGACCGCTGTCATGTGATCCATTCCTGGATCACTCTTGTACCCCTTGATTGACTCATGGCAAGGCACACTTCAGGTGCGGTACACAGCATACATACTGTAGAGCCTACGTCTAAAGCATAGGGGACGACCTTCGTCCTTTCTCTCTCTTATGTCGTGGTCAGATCTTGAGTCTCACTCAATGCTCACACCTTATAACACAGCCAAGAACTCATTCTTTGCTGATCTATTTGAACTCCTTCAAAATCTTGTCACGGTATGTATTCATTTGAAAGTACTATTAAGCGTTTTTGATCTATCCTTATAGATCTTGATGCTCAATGTTCAGTAGCTTAATCCAGGTTTTCCATTGAAAAACGCTTTTAAAATAACCCTATATGCTTTCCAGAAATTCTACATCATTTCTGATCAACAATATGTCAACAACATATACTCATCAGAAATTCTATAGTGCTCCCACTCACTTCTTTGGAAATACAAGTTTCTCATAAACTTTGTATAAACCCAAAATCTTTGATCATCTCATCAAAGCGTATATTCCAACTCCGAGATGCTTACTCCAGTCCTTAGAAGGATTGTTGGAGCTTTGCATACTTGTTAGCATCTTTTAGGATTGACAAAAACCTTCTGGTTGTATCACATACAACCTTTCCTCAAGAAAATTGTCGAGGAAACAATGTTTTGACATCCTATCTGCAAGATTCCATAAATAATGCAGTAACTGCTAATACAATTCCAACAGACTCTTAGCATCGCTATGAGTGAGAAAGTCTCACCGTAGTCAACTCCTTGAACTTGTCGGAAAACATCTTAACGATAAGTCGAGCTTTCTTAATGGTGATACTTACCATCATTGTCTGTCTTCCTTTTAAAATCCATCTGTACCCAATAGCCTTACGAAATTCAAGTAGTTCTTCCAAAGTCTATACTTTGTTTTCACACATGGATCCTCTCGGATTTTATGGCCTCGAGCCATTTGTCGGAATCCGGGCCCACCATCGCTTCTCCATAGCTCGTAGGTTCATTGTTGTCTAGCAACATGACCTCCAAGACAGGATTACGTACCACTCTGAAATAGTACGCATCCTTGTCGACCTACGAGGTTTGGTAGTGACTTGATCCGAAGTTTCATGATCACTATCATCAGCTTCCACTTCAATTGGTGTAGGCGCTACAGGAACAACTTCCTGTGCCCTGCTACACACTAGTTGAAGTGACGGTTCAGTAACCTCATCAAGTCTCCACCATCCTCCCACCCAATTCTTTCGAGAGAAACTTTTCCTCGAGAAAGGAACCGTTTCTAGAAACAATCACTTTTGCTTCCGGATCCGAAATAGGAGGTATACCCAACTGTTTTGGGTGTCCTATGAAGATGCATTTATCCGCTTTGAGTTCAAGCTTATCAGGCTAAACCCTTTTCAAATAAGCGTCACAGCCCCAAACTTTTAAAAAAATGACAGCTTAGGTTTCTCTAAACCATAGTTCATACGGTGTCATCTCAACGGAATTACGTGGTGCCCTATTTAAAGTGAATGCGGTTGTCTCTAATGCCTAACCCATAAACGATAGTGGTAATTCGATAAGAGACATCATGGTTTGCACCACACCCAATAGGGTGCAGCTATGATGTTCGGACACACCATCACACTATGGTGTTCCAGGCGGCATTAGTTGTGAAACAATTTCCACAATGTCTTAATTGTGTACCAAACACGTAACTCAGATATTCATCTCTATGATCATATAATAGACATTTTATCTTCTTGTCACGACGATATTCAACTTCACTCTGAAATTACTTGAACCTTTCAATAATTCAGACTGGTGTTTCATCAAGTAAATATACTTAGAATCTACTCAAATCATCTATGAAGTAAGAGCATAACGATATTCACTGCGTGCCTCAACACTCATTGGATTTCACACATTAAATGTATTACTTCTGACAAGTTGCTCTCTTGTTTCATCTCACTGAAAATGAGGCCTTTCAGTCATCTTGCCCATGTGGTATGATTTGCATGTCTCAAGTGATTCAAAATCAAGTGAGTCCAAACGATCCATCTGCATGGAGTTTCTTCATGCGTATAAACCAATAGACGTGGTTTGCATGTCTCAAACTTTTCAAAAAACGAGTGAGTCCAAAGATCCATCAACATGGAGCTTCTTCATGTGTATTATACCAATATGACTCAAATGGCAGTGCCACAAGTATGTGGTACTATCATTACTATCTTATATCTTTTGGCATGAACATGTGTATCACTACGATCGAGATTCAATAAACCATTCATTTTAGGTGCAAGACCATTGAAGGTATTATTCAAATAAACAGAGTAACCATTATTCTCCTTAAATGAATAACCATATTGCGATAAACATAATCCAATCATGTCTATGCTCAACGCAAACACCAAATAACAATTATTTAGGTTTAACACCAACCTCGATGGTAGAGGGAGCGTGCGATGTTTGATCACATCAACCTTGGAAACACGTCCAACATATCGTCATCTCACCTTTAGCTAGTCTCCGTAGCCTTTTATTTCGAGTTACTAACACTTAGCAACCGAACCGGTATTTATTACCCTGGTGCTACTAGGAGTACTAGTAAAGTACACATTAATGTAACGTATATCCAAAATACTTCTGTCGACCTTGCCAGCCTTCTCATCTACCAAGTATCTAGGGTAGTTCTGCTTCAGTGACCGTTCCCCTCATTACAGAGGCACTTAGTCTCGGGTTTGGGTTCAACCTTGGGTTTCTTCACTAGAGCAGCAACTGATTTTCCGTTTCATGAAGTATCCCTTCTTGAAACTAGTGGTTTTACTAACCATCAACAATTGATGCTCCTATTTGATTTCTACTTTCGCGGTGTCGCGAATAGCTCAAGGATCATCATATCTATCCCTGATATGTTATAGTTCATCACGAAGCTCTAGTAGCTTGGTGGCAGTGACTTTGGAGAACCATCACTATCTCACCTGGAAGATTAACTCCCACTCGATTCAAGCGATTGTAGTACTCATACAATCTGAGCACATGCTCAACGATTGAGCTTTTCTCCTTAGTTTGCAGGCTCAAGAAACTTGTCAGAGGTCTCATACCTCTTGGCGTGGGCACTAGCCTGAAATCCCAATTTCAGTCCTTGGAACATCTCATATGTTCTGCGATGATTCAGAAACGTCTTTGGTGCCTGAATTCTAAACCATTTAGCATTACTCACTGAACTATCATGTAGTCATCAAAACGTGTATGTCAGATGTTCGCAACATCCACAACCGACGCTCGAGGTTCAGCACACTGAGTGGTGCATTAAGGACATAATCTTTCTGCACAGCAATGAGGACAATCCTCAGTTTACGGACCCAGTCCGCATAATTGCTACTGTCAACTCTCAACTAAATTTTCTCTAGGAACATATCTAAAACAGTAGAACCAAAGCGTGAGCTACGACATAATTTGCAAAGACCTTTTGACTATGTTCATAATAATTAATTTCATCTAATCAAATTATTTAATGAACTCCCACTCAGATAGACATCCCTCTAGTCATCTAAGTGATACATGATCCGAGTCAACTAGGCCGTGTTCGATCATCATGTGAGACGGACTAGTCATCATCGGTGAACATCTTCATGTTGATCGTATCCACTATACGACTCATGTTCGACCTTTCGGTCTCTTGTGTTCCGAGGCCATGTCTGTACATGCTAGGCTCGTCAAGTCAACCTAAGTGTTTTGCATGTGTAAATCTGGCTTACACCCGTTGTATGCGAACGTTAGAATCTATCACACCCGATCATCACGTGGTGCTTCGAAACAACGAACTTTCGCAACGGTGCACAGTTAGGGGAACACTTTCTTGAAATTTTATGAGGGATCATCTTATTTATGCTACCGTCGTTCTAAGCAAATAAGATGTAAAAACATGACAAACATTGAGGCGCGGCATGATCACCTTCATCACCGGCATGACACCATGATCTCCATCATCATGATCTCCATCATCGATTCTTCATGAAGTTGTCTCGCCAACTATTACTTCTACTACTATGGCTAACGGTTAGCAATAAAGTAAAGTAATTACATGGCGTTTTCAATGACACGCAGGTCATACAATAAATTAAGACAACTCCTATGGCTCCTGCTGGTTGTCATACTCATCGACATGCAAGTCGTGATTCCTATTACAAGAATATGATCAATCTCATACATCACATATATATAATTCATCACATCATTTTGGCCATATCACATCACATAGCATACCCTGCAAAAACAAGTTAGACGTCCTCTAATTGTTGTTGCATGTTTTACCTGGCTGCTATGGGTTTCTAGCAAGAACGTTTCTTACCTATGCAAAAGCTACAACGTGATATGCCAATTTCTATTTACCCTTCATAAGGACCCTTTCATCGAATCAGATCCGACTAAAGTGGGAGAGACAAACACCCGCTAGCCACCTTATGCAACTAGTGCATGTCAGTCGGTGGAACCTGTCTCACGTAAGCGTACGTGTAAGGTCGGTCCGGGCTGCTTCATCCCACGATGCCGCCGAATCAAGATAAGACTAGTAACGGCAAGTAAATTGACAAAATCGACGCCCACAACAACTTGTGTTCTACTCGTGCATAGAAACTACGCATAGACCTAGCTCATGATGCCACTGTTGGGGATCATTGCAGAAATTAACAAAAATTCTACGCATCACCAAGATCAATCTATGGAGAGACTAGCAATGAGAGAGAGGGGAGTGCATCTTCATACCCTTGAAGATCGTGATGCGGAAGCGTTACAAGAACGCGGATGAAGGAGTCGTACTCGCAGCGATTCAGATCGCGGTTGATTCCGATCTAAGCGCCGAACAACGGAGCCTCCGCGTTCAACACACGTACAGCCCGGGGACGTCTCCTCCTTCTTGATCCAGCAAGGGCAGAGGAGAATTTGAGGGAGAACTCCGGCAGCACGACGGCGTGGTGGTGGAGCTTGCAGTTCTCCGGCAGGGCTTCGCCAAGCACTACTACGGAGGAGGAGGTGTTGGGGAGGGAGAGGGCAGCGCCAGCGGAAGGGGTCCGGCTCCCATGCGCCTCCCCACTATATATAGGGGTGGAGGGGGCTGGTTTCTTGCCCTCCAAGTCCATTGGGGCGTTGGCAAAGGTGGGGGAAAGAAATCCCATCATTTCCCTTCCCCACCGATTGTTATCCCCCTTTTTAGGGATCTTGATCTTATCCCTTCGGGATATGATCTTATTCCTTCTAAGGGGGATCTTGGTGCGCCTTGATCAGGTGTAGCGACCAGACCTCAAATGGTCTGTGCTGCTGTGCACCAGTGTCATCCCTGGATCAGTAATGTTGACACGCATAGTACAAATGGAGGATTTATAACAGAGTAGCAATCACACACTTATTACATCGAATATCTCCGAAGAGATTAAGTATAATAAACATGGCTTAAGGCCATCTAATAACGATAACAGCGGAAGACTTGGAAGATAAGTGAGTCCATCAACTCCAGCGGCATCACTGAGTATAAGACCACGACCTAAGGCACCTTACTCGTCGTCTGAAAAGTCTGCAACATGAAACGTTGCAGCCCGAAAACGGGTCAGCACATAGAATATGCTGGCAAAGTAGCACATAGAGAACAATGAACAATGATAATGCTATACTATATGCATATATGGCTGGTGGAAAGGCTCTATGGTTACAGTTTTTGCGAAAAGCCAATTTTATCCTACATCAAAGGAATAAATTTTATTTAACTATCATGGTGGTTGAAACATTGAGAAGGTACCTCCAACTCAATCCCAATTAAGTAACATCATTAACCCAACAAAATTAATTATAAGTATCACGGTGATGAGATTCAAATGATAATCCAGATACTAGATACTCAAGTTGTCCATAACCGGGGACACGGCTAATCATGATCAGTTTGTACACTCTACAGAGGTTTGTGCACTTTTCCCCACAAGACTCGATCGCCTCCGCTTGATTCTCGCACTGCATGATGTTTGAGAAACGGATGACCGAGACACAGTCTTTCAGAAACAATCACTCTTTACTCTGGATGGACCGGTACACCTACTTTCCCCTACATCTGCTAGTCCACCTCTTCAAGAGATCCTGTAACCTACTCAGCTATGCTAGAGCCCATAATAGCTTGTGGCTGCACACGGAAGTTTCTAGCATGAATAATCTTATGATCCCTTTGAGCCTGGGTGGCGGACCTTATACATACAGACAACACTGGGTTCTCCAGGTGCCTCAATCCACCCAGATGTGAGTTTTAGTTGCCACCTTAAGTTGAACCTTTATTAAGCATCTCACATCTGTCATGAATATCTCTCAAACCCAATCCACTTCTACGAGCATAGCATGGCAATATAATAGCAACGTAGAGGTAACTCCCAAGGGTTTGATAAATAAAACAGGAAATAGGTACTACCTCAACTACTTCCCAATACCCAAAGTTTAATTAGATCCTAATCATGCAATGTTTGAGGGAATAGATCTAATGCAATAAAAACTGGGTATGAACGGGGTATGATCAAAGTGTTACTTGCCTTGCTGATGATCCGCAAAACCTAGCGAGTCGAAGTAACAAGCGGCACACTCCGGGTACTCTATCGCAAACAAACAAGCATACAATCAGTACTCATCTAATGCACAGGTAAAACTCGAATGAAATATCCAACCAGAAAGTTCAACTTAAGAACTCCGGTTTGCAAAAAGAATCAACTCGAAAGTCAAACGGCGAAAGAAAGAAACTTCGTTTGCTAATATGGATCTAGGTCAAATTTTACTGTAGCAAAAACTTGTTTGAGTAGGTTAAACGGAAAGAGAATTTCGAGACGAAACTCTAGGCGCTTGAATCACCTGATTCCGATAAACGAGCGAAAAGTTAAACAGATTCGAAAATTCGATCGGAAATCGAATCCGAGAAAATAACGAGAAAATCCGACGAAAAAGAAAAACGGACGAACGGTTAAATAACGGACGTTCGTTAACAGAGAAAAACCGATGAACGCGTTCGTTAAAACGAACGGTTCGGGGAACGCTCGCGAAATAAGAAAATAAAAAAAACCGATCTAGGGTTTTTTTTATTAAAAGGTTTTTATTTTTTTACAGAAAACCGGTCAACAACGAGACAGTCGGCGGCAGTACCTCGACGGCGGCTCGGCGAGGGGCTCCGGCGGCGAGGGATGCGGGGCTCGGGGGGGTGCTCCGGCGGGCGGGGCGGCGGCTCCGGCGACTCCCGGCGGCGGCGGCGAGGCAAAAAGGCAGCGGCGACGGGGCTAGATGCGGCGGCGGCGGCGGGCTCCTCCGGCGGCGGTGGCGAGGAAAACGGAGGGGGGGTATTTATGGAGAGGGGGGGTGCGGGCGGCTTGGGGGAGGGGCAAACCCGAGGCGGCGGCGGCGGCTCGTGGCGTGCTCGGACTCCAGCGGCGGCGTCGCGTGCGGGAAGAGGAGAGGGCGACGGGGCGGGCCGTCGGCTGGGCTCGGCCCAGCCGGCGCGGGCGCGTTTTTTTTTTAAAATAAGTTCCGCGGAAAAATATTGCATAGAAAAATAAATAAAAAACAGAAAAATATGAAATAAATTTTCCCCGTCTAGTTAGAAAATCTAGAATAGGATGAACATTTTTAAAATCAAAAAATAAATATTTTGAAAACATGCATATTTTTAAATGCAATAAAAATTGCAAATAAAATCCAGATAAATTCCAAATAATGATTTTAACATTTTTCCTCCAGTATTTCAATGTTTTGGAGAAGTCATATTTTCTCCTCTCGTTTATTTAAAATGAAATATTTTTCCGGAGAGAAAAATAATTAAAACCAAAAATCCTCGTTTGAAAAATCAAATTTGAAAATACGAGAAAATCCCCAACTCTCTCCGAGGGTCCTTGAGTTGCTTAGGATTTATCGAGGATTTGTCAAAATGCAACAAAACATGATATGCAATGATGATCTATGTATAACATTCCAAATTGAAAATTTGGGATGTTACAAACCTACCCCCCTTAAGATGAATCTCGCCCTCGAGATTCGGGTTGGCTAGAAAACAGGTGGGAGTGGTTTTTCCGTAGATCTTCCTCTCGCTCCCAGGTGGCCTCATCTTCTGTGTGGTGACTCCACTGGACTTTGCAAAACTTGATAACCTTGCTGCGGGTAACTCGGCTGGCATACTCGAGAATCTTAACTGGCTTCTCCTCATAGGTCAAATCACTTTCCAACTGAATCGCTTCCAGTGGCACGGTATCTCTTAGTGGTATCTCAGCCATCTCTGCGTGGCACTTCTTCAGCTGTGAAACATGAAATACATCATGCACTCCAGACAATCCTTCGGGCAATTCCAGCTTATAGGCAACTTCTCCCATACGTTCCAACACTCTGTATGGTCCGATAAAACGAGGCGCTATCTTTCCCTTAACTCCAAAGCGCTTTACTCCTCGAAGTGGCGATACTCGAAGATACACTCTGTCTCCGACTTCGTGAACTGTCTCCTTGCGTTTAGAATCAGCATAACTCTTCTGCCTGGACTGGGCTACCTTGAGCCTATCGTGAATCAACCTTACTTTCTGTTCAGACTCCTTAATCAAATCTGGTCCAAACAACTGACGATCTCCGACTTCATCCCATAACAACGGTGTTCTACACCTCCTTCCGTACAAAGCTTCGAAAGGGGCCATCTTCAAACTGGTTTGATAACTGTTGTTATACGAAAACTCTGCATATGGCAAATTGTCGTCCCAACTAGATCCATAATCTAGTGCACATGCTCTCAACATGTCTTCCAAAATCTGGTTGACTCTCTCGGTCTGTCCATCTGTCTGCGGGTGAAATGCTGTACTAAATTCCAGCCTGGTTCCCAATGTTTCATGTAGCTGCTTCCAAAACTTCGAGGTAAATTGGGTTCCTCTGTCTGATACAATGGTCCTCGGAACTCCATGCAAACATACTATCCTGGTCATGTATATCTTTGCCAACTTAGCACTGGTGTAAGTGGTCTTCACTGGAATGAAATGAGCCACTTTCGTCAAACGGTCGACTACAACCCATATTGAGTCATAGCCTGAACGAGTCCTGGGTAATCCTGTGATAAAATCCATGCCTATTTTATCCCACTTCCATTCGGGTATCAGCAATGGTTGTAGCAATCCTGCTGGCTTCTGATGCTCTGCCTTCACTCTCTGACATACATCACAAACTGCTACAAACTCCGCAATATCCTTCTTCATTCCGGTCCACCAGAAAGTATTCTTCAAATCCAAATACATCTTGGTATTCCCTGGGTGAATCGAGTACGGTGAATCATGGGCTTCTTGCAAAATCAACTTCCTGATCTCCGGATCATTTGGCGGCGGCGGCGGGGCTAGATGCGGCGGCGGCGGCGGGCTCCTCCGGCGGAGGTGGCGAGGAAAACGGAGGGGGGGTATTTATGGAGGGGGGGTGCGGGCGGCTTGGGGGAGGGGCAAACCCGAGGCGGCGGCGGCTCGTGGCGTGCTCGGACTCCGGCGGCGGCGTCGCGTGCGGGAAGAGGAGAGGGCGACGGTGCGGGCCGTCGGCTGGGCTCGGCCCAGCCGGCGCGGGCGCGTTTGTTTTTTTTTTAAATAAGTTCCGCGGAAAAATATTGCGTAGAAAAATAAATAAAAAACAGAAAAATATGAAATAAATTTTCCCCGTCTAGTTAGAAAATCTAGAATAGGGTGAACATTTTTTAAATCAAACAATAAATATTTTGAAAACATGCATATTTTTAAATGCAATAAAAATTGCAAATAAAATCCAGATAAATTCCAAATAATGATTTTAACATTTTTCCTCCAGTATTTCAATGTTTTGGAGAAGTCATATTTTCTCCTCTCGTTTATTTAAAATGAAATATTTTTCCGGAGAGAAAAATAATTAAAACCAAAAATCCTCGTTTGAAAAATCAAATTTGAAAATACGAGAAAATCCCCAACTCTCTCCGAGGGTCCTTGAGTTGCTTAGGATTTATCGACGTTTTGTCAAAATGCAACAAAACATGATATGCAATGATGATCTATGTATAACATTCCAAATTGAAAATTTGGGATGTTACATCAGGGGTGTGGGGCCTTGCCCCCACTACCCACGTTCATGTGGGTCCCCCCATGCAGGTGGGCCCCACTCCGGAACCTTCTAGAACCTTCCCGGTACAATACCGAAAAATCCCGAACATTTTCCGGTGGCCAAAATAGGACTTACCATATATAAATCTTTACCTCCGGACCATTCCGGAACTCCTCATGACGTCCGGGATCTCATCCGGTTCTTCGAACAACATTCGGTAACCACATACTATTTCCCATAACAACTCTACCGTCACCGAACCTTAAGTGTGTAGACCCTACGGGTTCGGAAATCATGCAGACATGACCAAGACAGCTCTCTGGCAAATAACCAATAGCAGGATCTGGATACCCATGTTGGCTCCCACATGTTCCACCATGATCTCATCAGATGAACCACGATGTCGGGGATTCAATCAATCCTGTATACAATTCCCTTTGTCAATCCGTACGTTACTTGCCCGAGATTCGATCGTCGGTATCCCAATACCTCGTTCAATCTCGTTACCGGCAAGTCACATTACTTGTTTCATAATGCATGATCCCACGACTAACTACTTAGTCACATTGAGCTCATTATGATGATGCATTACCGAGTGGGCCCAGAGATACCTCTCCGTCATACGGAGTGACAAATCCCAGTCTCGATTCGTGCCAACCCAACAGACACTTTCGGAGATACCTGTAGCGCACCTTTATAGCCACCCAGTTACGTTGTGACGTTTGGTACACCCAAAGCATTCCTACGGTATCCGGGAGTTGCACAATCTCATGGTCTAAGGAAATGATACTTGACATTAGAAAAGCTTCTAGCAAATGAACTACACGATCTTGTGCTATGCTTAGGATTGGGTCTTGTCCATCACATCATTCTCCTAATGATGTGATCCCGTTATCAATGACATCTAATGTCCATGGTCAGGAAACCATAACCATCTATTGATCAACGAGCTAGTCAACTAGAGGCTGACTAGGGACATGTTGTGGTCTATGTATTCACACATGTATTACGGTTTCCAGTTAATACAATTATAGCATGAACAATAGACAATTATCATGAACAAGTAAATAGAATAATAACCATTTTATTATTGCCTCTAGGGCATATTTCCAACACAATACTCAACAGAAAATATCATGAGCTCCGTTAGTATAAGAAAACAAATCACCACTTTAAGGTACTGTAATGAACTCATTCTTTATTTATATTGGTGTTAAACCTACTGTATTCCAACTTCTCTATGGTTCATACCCCCTGATACTAGCCATAGATTCATTAAAATAAGCAAACAACACACGAAAAACAGAATCTGTCAAAAACAGAACAGTCTGTAGTAATTTGTATCAAACGTATACTTCTGGAACTCCAAAAATTCTAAAATAAATTGGTGTACGTGAGGAATTTGTCTATTAATCATCTGGAAAAATAATCAACCTAAAATCACTCTCCAGTAAAAAATGGCAGCTAATCTCGTGAGCGCTAAGGTTTCTGTTTTTTACAGCAAGATCGCAAAGACTTCACCCAAGTCTTCCCAAAGGTTCTACTTGGCACAAACACTAATTAAACATAAAACCACATCTAATCAGAGGCTAGATGAATTATTTATTACTAAACAGGAACAAAAAGCAAGGAACAAAAATAAAATTGGGTTGCCTCCCAACAAGCGCTATTCTTTAAAGCCTTTTTAGCTAGGCATAGATAATTTTAATGATGCTCACATGAAAGACAAGAATTGAAGCACAAAGAGAGCATCATAAAACACGTGATAAACACATCTAAGTCTAACATACTTCCTATGCATAGGCATTTTATAAGCAAACAAATTATCATAGCAAGCAAAAATTAGCATATGCAAGGAAGAAGAAAGAGATGATAGCAATCTCAACATGACGAGAGGTAATTTAGTACGATAAAAATTTCTACAACCATATTTTCCTCTCTCATAATAATTACATGTAGGATCATAGGCAAATTCAACAAAATAGCTATCACATAACATATTCTCAACACGATCCATATGCATGCGAAGTTGACACTCTTCCAAAATAGTGGGATTATCATTAACTAAAGTCATGACCTCTCCAAACCCACTTTTATCAAAAATACCATAAGATTGAACATTCTCCAAATATGTGGGTTCTAAAGTTGACACTCTTCCAAACCCACTTTCAATATTATTTCAAACACTATTATCAATCTCATATTCATCATGGGGCTTAAATAAATTGTCAAGATCATAAGAAGAATCACCCCAATCATGATCATTGCAACAAGTAGTAGACATAGCAAAACTAGCATCCCCAAGCTTAGCATTTTGCATATCATTAACACAATTGACATTAATAGAATTTATAATAACATCATTGCAATCATGCTTTTGATTCAAGGAACTATCAAGTATGGGTGCAATAGCAATAATCTCATGTTTAACATAAGGAACTATAGCAAATTCATCTCCATAAATATTGGCATCATGGCCATAAGAATAGCAAGCATCATGTTCATCAAGGGATATTTCAATTAAATCATCGGAATCATAATTATCTATAGATTCGTGCATATCATTATTTTCTTCCAGAGCAACGGTCATTCTCTCAATAAATTGCTTAACATAGGCATTATGAGCATAGTTTTCATAGCAATATTTAAGTATGTCGGAATTTTCAGATTTGTAGAGAGTAATATCATACTTTTCAATCAAAGAAGCAACTTCATGAGCACCCTTAAAAACGACAAATTCTTCATTTTGTTCGATATCATAGTAACTATAAACACCCTTTCCATAAGAAGATAAGATTTCATTATCATTAAACTCACATAGGTAGGGAAGGTGTTTTTTAGGGTTCTTAGAGCAACAAGTAAAATCATAAATTTCACAAAGATTCCAAGCATAGCATAGCAAACTATTTATTTGATACCATAAGAGCTTCCCCTTTTCAGACAAACGATGACGCACAAAATGAGCATGCTCATCTAAAGATTTTCCCTCAACTAAACTAGTTGGGGTTTCAGCACGAGCACATATAGATCGAAGATGATCCAAGTAGAACACTTTAAGTGGATCCATATCAATAGATTTTTAGCAAGCAAAGATGCAAGCATATAAAAGGCACATGGTAACACAAGCAAACAGTAGATCTGACGAGAAAAAGGCAAACAAAAAAGAAGGCGAATAAAACGGCAAGGGTGAAGTGGGGGAGAGGAAAACGAGAGGCAAATGGCAAATAATGTAATGCGAGGGATAAGAGTTTGTGATGGGTACTTGGTGTGTCTTGACTTGTGCGTAGATCTCCCCGGCAATGGCGCCAGAAATCCTTCTTGCTACCTCTTGAGCATGCGTTGGTTTTCCCTTGAAGAGGAAAGGGTGATGCAGCAAAGTAGCATAAATATTTCCCTCAGTTTTTTAGAACCAAGGTATCAATCCAGTAGGAGACTACACGCAAATCGCCTAGTACCTGCACAAACAATCAAGAACCTTGCAACCAACGCGATAAAGGGGTTGTCAACCCCTTCACGGCCACTTGCAAAAAGTGAGATCTGATAAAGATAATAAGATAAATATTTTTTGGTATTTTTGTTGTATAGATTGGAAAGTAAAGATTGCAAAATAAACGGCGGCAAAAATAGCTAGTTAACGGGAAACTAATATAATGTAAAATAGACCTGGGGGCCATAGGTTTCACTAGTGGCTTCTCTCGAGATAGCATATATTATGGTGGGTGAACAAATTACTGTCGAGCAATTGATAGAAAAGCGCATAGTTATGAGAATATCTAGGCATGATCATGAACATAGGCATCACGTCCGTGACAAGTAGACCGAAACGATTCTGCATCTACTACTATTACTCCACACATCGACCGCTATCCAGCATGCATCTAGAGTATTAAGTTCATAAGAACAGAGTAACGCATTAGGCAAGATGACATGATGTAGAGGGATAAACTCAAGCAATATGATATAAACCCCATCTTTTTATCCTCGATGGCAACAATACAATACGTGCCTTGCTGCCCTTGCTGTCACTGGGAAAGGACACCGCAAGATTGAATCCTAAGCTAAGCACTTCTCCCATTGCAAGAAAGATCAATCTAGTATGCCAAACCAAACTGATAATTCGAAGAGACTTGCAAAGATATTAAATCATGCATATAAGAATTCAGAGAAGAATCAAATATTGTTCATGGATAATATTGATCATAAACCCACAATTCATTGGATCTCGACATACACACCGCAAAAAGAATTACATCGAATAGATCTCCAAGAAGATCGAGGAGAACTTTGTATTAAGATCCAAAGAGAGAGAAGAAGTCATCTAGCTAATAACTATGGACCCGAAGGTCTGTGGTAAACTACTCACACATCATCGGAGAGGCTGTGGTGTTGATGTAGAAGCCCTCCGAGATCGAATCCCCCTCCGGCGGAGCGCCGGAAAAGGCCCCAACACTACAAAAAAATACACTTCCGTGATGATACGTGTTTGTCACAGTAGGTCGCGTTTTTTGTTATGCATGTACATCCATGACAAATTTATGACAGAATCAAGATAGTCATACCTGTGATGTCGTAGAAGTGTTCCATGACATTACCAAAATTATCATCACGGAAGTGTCCACTTCCATGACGATAAATCGCGCGTCACAGAAGTGCTTTCGTCAAGGGTGACCGACACGTGGCATCCACCATCACGTAACGCCGTTAAGCTATCGGGTCGGGTTTTGGATCCGATAACCCGTTAACAGCCCTGGCCAATGGGGATTTTCCACGTGTAAAATCATCATTGGCTGGAGGAGACACGTGTCAGGTCCGCGTTGGCACAGGTGTCACTCATCCAATGGGCGAGACGCGCCTATGATATGTTGACACGTGGACCGGCCCATCAAGTTTAAATGGGCCGGCCCAACTGAAGGCCCACAAGATTTTGCGGACCATAATGGGCCGGCCCAGCTAAAGGCCCACGAGATTTTGCGGACCATAATGGGCTGGCCCAGCTAAAGGCCCACAAGATTTTGCGGGCCATAATGGGCCGGCCCAGGTAAAGGCCCACAAGATTTTTGTGTGCCATAATGGGCCGGCCCAGGTAAAGGCCCACAAGATTCTTGCGGATCATAATGGGCCGGCCCAGCTAAAGGCCCACGAGATTTCGCCGACATTAATGGGCCGGCCCAGCTGTAGGCCCACAAGATTTTGAGGACCCTAGTAGGCCGGCCCATTAACTGGCTGCCATGTTTTGGGCCAAATGCCGGCCCATATTTGATCCGGTCCATTAATGGCCTGCCACGCTCCGGGCCTAATAGTGGCCCATATGAGATCCGGCCCGTTAAAAGCCTACCACGTTCTGGGCCAAATTACGGCCCAGATCAGGTCCGGCCCTTTAAGAGGCTTTGGGCTCAATTATGGCCCATATCAGATTCGGCCCGTCAACTGGACACTATGCTTTTGGGCCCACTTGCTAAAGGCCCACTTAGTAATTCGGCCTGATATTAGTTTTGGCCTGTTAAAGGCCCGTTTAACATTTCGGCCCTATATTAATTTCGGCCTGTTAAAAGCCCGTCATATAGTTGGGCCTAACTACGGCCCGGTTTGCATCCGGCCTGCTCGCAGCCGATATCTGATTGGGCCAAACAAGGACCGAGACAATTTTGGCCTGTTAAAAGCCCGTGATTTGATTCGCACAATCATGGGCCGGGGTTCATTTCGGGCTGCTGCCGGCCCGTGAGCTGTTCGGCACGTTTCAGGCCCAACCTACATCGTGATTGCATGACGGCCCGATTATGTACCGTAATTTTACGGTTTGGCCGGTTTACTGCGAAGACAGGATATATATACAGTAAAATAACTGCAGCATCGTGAATAAGAAAAAACCTAGACTATACAATAAAGAAATTACGGCATATTACATCCACTGGGCATCAAAGTTCGCCACTATGATAATAAAGCACAAGCAGACAGCAGATTACATACACTGGGCATCAAAGATCGCCACCAGTGCAAATAAACACGCCGACAAAATAATATACAAAACCGACAGCACTTCAATAGAGTTCAAGAAAGGTTAGCCCTGCTGGGGAGCTGCAGCGCAAGCAGCTGAGCAAGATGATGAGACTGCGCTTGTTCAACACTTATATCTTCCTCACTCTGAAAGATAAACAAGCAGACAGATGACAGGTTTTGCACATAAAAGTATCAGTGCTGACAATTCATCACATTTCTTACTGACGAATAAAGTGACACAGTTTAAAATTGCATTAACACAATATGGTATTGTTCAGGTCAAGACATGGCAGGAAATGACATTGTGAAGGAGTTGGCAGCTTCACGACACCACTGGATTACAGATCAAGAACTCATAAGTATCAATGGTTAGTGTGCTGTCAATTTATACCATTTCAGATTGGCAAATAAAGAGACGGTTTAAATAATAGTAGAATGATATGACATTGTTCATAGTTAAGACATTGCAGAATATGACATTGTGCTGTAGTGGGTAGGTTCACCACACCACTGGATTACGGATGAAGAACAGAAGCATACATGCAGTGCAAAAGAAGATCACTTGCTCTGTATAGTTTAATTTACATGGTATGAAGAAGGAACTTGGTTGTACAACTGAAAACTTAAATTGAGAAAGGACAAACTTTTGTTTATGAACTACATAATAAACTTTAAACAAGCAATTTGATGCAAACACCAAAAATAAACAGCTGTTGCAGTCATGCCTAACCAAATATATACAACAAAGTTTGAAGGCTTGAGATGGACAAACTTACATTATTGGTGAAGACAGGCTCTATAAAGGCCTTGTCCATGCTGATGGGGGGGGCAATTCAAGAAGTTTACCACAGAATCTTCTTCAAAAGCATTGCCTTTATTCTACATTTTGTTAAGAGTAAATATAGATGTGATAATATACGAAAAAATGGAGAATATTTAAGATAAGATGAAGAGTGATGCTACATAACCAAGTAGCTATAAATGTAAGTGCAGCGATACAGGCAAAAGGTACAGCCAAGAGCAATGCACAGCTAAACTTCTTCAGTACCAACCTTATGGTAAGAGTAAATATAGATCTGATGTGTAGAAAATGGAGGGCAAAGGAAAATAAGCTGCAGAGTGATGGTACATGAACAACTACCTGTCATTATAAGTACACTGATAAAGGACAGCATGTACTTACAAGAACAATGCAGAGCTAAAAAACATTGGCATTGGATATATTCTACACTAATGTAACCATTCATACAGATCAGATAATTTGGAGCGAACAATTGATAAGCAAGCTATCATGCATACTGCTGTCACATAATGAACCAGGTATGTATGCAAGTACAGTGATACAGGACAACAGGTACTAACAAGAGCAAAGCAGCGGGCAGCATATTTGCGATATCCTGTCGTTCTTGTCAAACCGGAATTCTTCTTCGAGCAGATTTCCTGCAAAAAAGATCCGTAAGGCACATGCGGAAAAGTAGAAGTTCAAATTGTCATGTGATTTCATAGACAGTACCTCATCCTGGGAACGAGACCAGTGCATAACAAGGTTTTTCCATTCAATGTCTTCTAAATTTAGCACAGGAGACTTCACCGGAAATTCGTTTATAGACTTGCCATCAAAGTGTGATTTCCTCAGGTAACACCGATACTGCTGCAATGCTTCCTTGAAAAGCACAAGCAAGCTTTGCTCGTCATGACTATCCAGATTGACCCTCGCCTAGTTACAACAATGTAATGTAAATCATTGATGTGTTCAATCAGCAGAAAACAGGAAAATAATAACCATGAATAATAGCACTTACACGTAAGTTGGACAGGAAGATGTGAAAATGGTGTTTGTCTTCACAATAATCTTCCCATGATGGGAATATATGCACGTAGTCCCTAACAACATTGAAAGCATTGTCTTTTAAACTGGGAATAAATGGAATGGGGTTCCAATCTGCAGGAATTGGCCGTCTCTGCAGTTGGGATAGGTCTTCGGCCGGTGGACTTGCTGTACTTTTTGCTGGAGTGGGATTTTTCTGTGGTACAGCTGGTGCTATGGCAAATGAAATCGGTATACCTTTTGCTGGAGTGCAGGTCCTGTGTGGTGGGGCTAGTGGTGTGGCCAGTGAAGTATGGGTACAGTCTGCTGGAGTCGGTCCTACGTTTTGTGTCACTGGTTGTACAGCCAATATAAGTGGGGTGCTGTCTGATTTCTCCGGCACCACCACGTTTTTCAAGGACTTTGCTGGTGCTCCTTCAGGTTCGGCAATCACCCTCTTCCTTTTTGATGTCTGATGCACAAGAACAGCATTTGAGTGGAAAAACATGGTATGATGACAGATGGAATATGTATTGATAATGGATGGGCATGGCATCTCGACATATATGATGAGTAAACTAAGCAGATGGCGGTGCAACAAAGTAGAAGAAATGCAAGACAACATATGCAAGATACCCGCAATCAATAAAACATTGCCAAATTAGAACAGGCACCTTGATGGGTGAACAGGACAGGCCATCTGCCTTTGACTCCTCGAGGTTAGAATAGTCATTAGGATCATATTCTGAACAAGAATCAACAGGTGGGGAGCGTATGAGTTTCATTGCATCCAGAATGGCACTCAATGCCTTGGTGCCAATTTTGTAAGTCATTGCAGTGTTTAGCTTCAAGAGTGGACTGCTGCTAGTGCGACACAAAGCAGCTACACAGATCATAGTGTAGATATAACGGGAAAACCTTAAGCATCAGAGTAAAATCAGCAAAGTGGAACTTGCTGGAATATATGTGCTAGTATTGCCGGTACGGCTAGAAAGGCTTCGGATACCAGCTCTCTTCAAGTGAAGGTGCGGTACTGTTAATATCAGTGTAACTCTCAAAGGCGACACAGCTCCCCGCATTTCCTTGCTATTCTTATAGGATTCAAGTGGGCAGGCCACTACAAATCCTATTCCTATGTTTACAAGATCCTACGAATCAAAGAGGCTCAAAGTGTCCATCACAACCGACCGTATAGACCTCTACACTGCAAATGTCCCTGCTCATCTTCAGTACAAGGAACATACTGTACTACTATCATACTCCCTCCGTTCCAAAATATAAGTCTTGGTAGAGATTTCCACTATGGATCACATACAGATGTATCCAGATACATTTTAGAGTGTAGATTCACTCATTTTGCTCCATATGTAGTCCATGGTGGAATCTATACAAAGACTTGTATTTAGGAACGGAGAGAGTACATATTAAAGAAGAACGGAAGAGGAACATGGTAAAGAAGAGCAAGCAGATTTTGGATAATAAAATGTTGGTTGCGCAGTGCCCACACATGATGAACCAGAGCGCATTAAGAATGCAACTCCCAGCTGTCTCTCGACCATTTCAGGCGGTTGGATGAAGATCCTACGTCTCCTAACCCTTCTTCTTCCTCGTCTCTGATTCTTCCCATACAGAACACCGCACGGGCCGCCGGCCGGACCACCGGCCCCCACCGCCTGTGTTCCTCCGCCACCCCCACCCCCACCCCGCCCCAACCCCCACCCGCGTCGAGTTTTCTTCGTTCGGCGAGGCCCCACAACCACCCGAGCCCCTTCGATCGCACCGGCGAACTCCGGCGAGCTCTGAAAAATCGACTGACCCAATTTTGAAATTTAGTCTACTGTGATTTAACTAGTGTGGAATATAAAAGGGGAAAACCATAAGCATTGGGAGTATAGTGTTGAGCGTGCCATGGCGGATCTGAAGGTGCAAACCGGACAAAGGCAACTTCGCAACCAAGACAAGAAATCAGAGTAAAGCAGTGGCGATCTATTTTCTTGCTGCGATAAATAAGTTGAGCAGATACGAAAGAGTACCGCCTCTGGTGCGGCGCCGTGTACGCATCTGCTGAGAATTTGACGGTGCTGCGGTAGCGATGGCTGTCGGCGGCGTGGAAGCAGATCTAGGAGGGTAGACGGTGGCGGCGGGGCGCGGTGGACGAGACGGTCGTAGGAGCGGCGCCGGCAAGGTGGACGACGGCGGGGATGAAGCGAGAGGACGGGATGCAAGGATCCCGGTCCGAAGCCGTGGATGAGAGAGGTCGATCTCTTGTAATGGACGGCGGCGTCGGGGTATCAGCTCCGGCATGGTGGAGGAGGACGGCGGTGGATGGGGTGGCGGACGGCGGCGGACGGAGGAGGGTGGGGTGGAGAGGGTGTTTTGGCGCCCACGGAGTACGAATGGGGAAAAGGGAGGTAGAGAGGAAGGGGGAACCATGTATTCAGGGCGCGCTTGTCTCAAATGCGAGGAAATTTACAAACTTAGCCCCCGTTTCAAATTTCTACTACATCACAGCAACATTAGTCGGTTGGGGATAGGACGGTAATCTCGCATACACCGAATATTTGCCGACGAGAGTTTGTTTTTGGCGCCCACCGTGTATGAATATGAATCGGGGAGGGAGTCGATTTCGGCCGAGGACACACTGTGTTTTGGCGCCCACCGTGTATGAATCCGGGTGAGAGGCGGTTACGTCACGTTTGGGTGAAATTACAAACCTACCCCTATCGAAACCTATAGAAATCCAGCAGATAGGCTTTGCGTGGCAGGGATAGGCAGTAGTGATTTCCATCTCGCAGATTTTGGTTTCGGGCGGTTACTGCGACTTTCCCCGCTTCGTTCAAATTTTGCAGAGTGCACGTTTACCGTGCCAACTCAATTCGAATCCCGTTTGTATTCTATTTTTTTCGGGCGGGATCCATTTTCAATTGGAATTACATTCTATATACATCATTTTTTATATATACTTTCAAAAGCACAACACCATTTATACATAAATATGGTTTACAAATGGCATGATCTCAGATTCATAAGGTTGTATCCATCAATTTGGATTTTCAAATATTTGAAACCACTTTATGTTGAAATCCAATGTATGCATTCCTCGCTAACTGTCTCCAATTAATGTGTGTTTCATGCGGGTTTTTTTACTTCTCAAACATGTATAATGTGTTTCACACACGCAACATATAGTGTAATCCCGTTTAGACATTAATTGCATATAAACCATGCATTGTTTGTAATTGAAGAATCTATGGATCACCAATATTGATAAACTATATAACATTACACGTGTGCCCAAATTCAAATGAATATGCATGTTTGATACACCAATTTGCGTTATGATATTATCGATGTCGTGATCTCCAGTTTAAATATTTGAATCCCCTTTAATCCAGATATTCGTCTCATATAGCTATCACTCATGCTTATATAGGACTATCTCTCTGGACCTATACGCGTTCATCGTCTCTCAGGTATCTCTCGTGCTACCTGTATGTCGACAATGATCTTTTATCTTCGTAACACACTGACGGTACTCTCTCCCTCGACCTTCATCACTCTATCTCTCTCTAAGTATATCTCGCTCCCTGCTATGTGTCTCTAACTATGATTCTCCATGTGGAATCTCTTTCTCTCACACAAACACAAAACTTTGTCTCCCGGGGTCTCATTTCTCTCTACTATTCCCATGTGTGCCACTCGCACACCCCTCATACAGAGATGTCTTTCGCTCCTTAGATATGAGAACCTACGACTCTTCCTCTTCAATATCTCTTTCTCACACACAAACACAAACTCTGTCTCCCAGGGTCTCATATTTCTCCATTGTTCTCTTGTATGTCGCTCACACACACCCTCTCTCCCTAGAGATATCTTGCGTTCCCTCGTATGTCTCTCTAGCTATCACTCTCGTTGTGAAATATCTTTCTCTCTCGCAGACACAAAACTCCGTCTCTCTGGATCTCATTTCTCTCTGATATCTGTTTGTATGTGACTCACATGCACCCTCTCTCTATCTCTCTCACACCCACACACATAACCCAGCCTTCTGATCCACTCGACTCCTATCTCTAACGCACACTAGCTAGCATCTTTATCTTTCTATTTATCTGTTTCTCCATCAACCTTCTTTCTCGCCCTCACTCTTGATTCCTATCACGCACACTACATATGTTTCTCTCTACATGCAGTCAAGTGCCCTCTCACACACATATATAACTTCACCCTTTGAACCACCCGACGGTCATCTCCAACACCCAAACTAGCGGATGTCCCTCTAGCTAGCATCTCCATCTCTGTATCTATCTGTAGTTTCTCCGTCAACATTTCTTTCTCGCACGGAGTCTTGCTTCCTATCACCCACACTATATATGTCTCTCCATACATATGCATTTATAGGTTGGTCTCTTTTGCACAATCGTTGCGCCTCACTCCCTCTGCTCGCCATAGATGCATGCTCCAGCCCACGCCACTATCTCTTAAAGACAAAAACACATGCTCAATTGTCGGGCCTTCTTCCCTGCATTCTCACATGCATGCATATTGTCATACCGATCCGTCTCTCCCATGTCGTTGATCTTATGACTTATGTCTTCTTTCTTTTATCTCGATCATGCGCGCGCACACACACACATCCCACGTATACATGTATACCTCTCACACATGCACGTTCAAGGTCTCTATGTCTCCATACGTTTAATTACCCTCAATCCTAACGCCACATCGAATCGTTCTCCTCTTTTGTGCACATAACTTCCGCCTGGATGGGTAAAACACACACTCACACTTAACAATCTCCTTCTAGCTACCCCCCCCCCCCGCCTCTCACTCTTCCCCTATATCCCCGAAACCAATAAGACCATCCCTTTGTTTAATTCCCGCCTACATGCACCATCGATATATAGTAGTCTTCCTCGGTGTCTCTCGAACAAACACGTTCTCTCGATGTCGACTCCTCTCACGCGCACACACCTTCTCTTCCCTCTCTACGGGCATTTTCTCTCTAGCACCCCATCGTTGGTGGCCTCTGCCATACACATCACCTCTCTATGATGAAGCCATGCACACTTAAATTACATCCTCCACAGAGGACCCCGCGACACACACACACACACACGCACGCACCCCCCCACACACACACATGCACACTAAGACTCCATCTCTCTCTCACACACACACACACACGCACGCACGCACCCCCCCCCACACACACACACTAAGACTCCATCTCTCTCTCTCTCACACACACACACACAAACTAAGACTCCATCTCTCTCTCTCCTCTCTCTCTCTCTCTCACACACACACACACCCCACACACACACTAAGACTCCATCTCACACACACATGCTCTAGGCGGAGCATTTGTTCCTACCACCCTTCATCCAACCTTACCCGTATGATAAACAATCACCTTTATTTACTTGCATAACATGGACAAATTCCACTTTACTTTAGTAGTCAGCAAACTTATCATCTGTACCCTTATAAAAAAACGAGTTGGCGGTGATGGTGTGCCTGCCATCTTGTAATACAGACCGTATGATCTATATCTGAGGATAGAAAGCAAACTATGATAATTTTACAAAAGATACCCGCACCTCTCTCCACATCATTATCTCCCGCAACCTCATTGCTCAGCAATTAAAAAAGGAATAAGTCTCTGGAACAATCTAGCATGCATGGTGGCCGCTGCCGCCTGCCGGCGCCGTCCATCCCCATGCCTCCGCCCATTCCGACCACCAGTCACCACCACGCTCCACTCCTCCTCGCCTTATCTCTCATCTTTCATTTTTTTCGATGACATTCTCGAGATACCAGTTTTCCGATAAAATTCTCGAGATATCATTAGTTTTTACACATGGGATTACTCCTGCATGGGTCAATCACAACAGGTGTTCTGTAAAAAAATGCATATTGATGTTCCGTGCAATGCACGAGAATCTTGCTTGTAATTATATAACGCAAATCACGAGCAGGAAGTGACATTTTTTTGACACAACCACGTTAACATGGCCACGTAAATCACTAGCTAAAGTAAATACCATTATACTTATATCCCGGTGCAAAAGGTTGAGTACATGTCCGAAGAGTAGAGTCGCACACACGCACTCTGTCTCTCAGAATCTCTCTCACACACACACCAGTTACGTGACGCCCACTTAAGCAGACACGTATGTTATAATTTGTGCACCCGCGGGTACACGTGATGTTGCGTATTTATTTAAGCCGGAAGGCGAACCCAAACAGTAGCTGCATTCATTCCCCTCCCGCCACCTCTTCTCTGGTCGCCGTCGCCCGGTAGCCATGGGCCGGCCGAAGGTAACAACATACGCCATACTCCCGCCGGAGCGGCGCTTTAATATGGAAATTTTAGTGGCCATGCATGCATCTTTTTGTGCTAGCACTCCTATATAAGGGTTGACCGGTCGCTTCCCGCGGACGTGCGCGGGTGGTGGAAGAGGAAGGAGAAGGGAAGCGGGCTGTGGAGTAACGTTTTTTACCACAATTTCTTAGGAAACTGAGTGCAATAATTGAGTAGTTTTGCAAACTACCAGTACTACACCTGAAACCGTTCAAAACCTATACTCCCTTGCTAGCGCGCGCTTCCCACGTGAAACGGTCAGCGTCGCCCTGGAGCGTCAGTGCCGCATTAATGCCCGGCCAGAGCGGAGGCGACCTCTCACTGGCGCCGGCTTTGAAGTGGCGCGACGGCCGAGAGAGCGCCGCTTCCCGGTGCACGCGACTGCTCCGCGTCGAGACTGGCCATAGGCCCTGTTTGGATCCATGGGTTAGAGTTAGTTTGAGCTAGTTGGGGCTCAAATAGCCCTAAAGTATCCAAGCATGAGGGTTTAAATTGGAGCAAGTTGCACCGAACCCACCAAAAAAAACTATCCCACCCAAGAGGTGCTAACTGGAGATAGTTCTCATTGGGACCACTGAAAAATCACTTTTCTCTCTCCATGAAGTGCATTTATTGTCAATCTAACCCTGTCACCCAAACACCTCTTTGGCTACAGTTAGTTCAGGGTTAGTCATGAGTTAGTCTAACCTCTAGCTAAGTTAGAGTATCAAACAGGAGCAGTATAGGACATGCAAGTTGCTCAAAGCATACAGGAAAATTCGTACGTGAAAGGATTTTTTCTTTTTGAAAACGGAACGTGAAAGGAATTTTTTTTAGAATGCTCTTGGCATGTCGCTAACATGTGATAGTTAACCGACCTCAATAGACGGCAGAAACGCCAGCCCGCCGCACTTTGATAGAGACGAGGAAGGAGAAGCGATACAGGCTGCTGGATTACTAGAGATAGGTGTCGCACGGAAGCCAAGAAATATGGTGATAGCGTGGGTTAGCCATGTACTAGTATGATGTAACTACACTGGGCTGCCGTGTTTCGTACTCTTCCAGTCCACTGTGGAGATGATTGGTTAATTTTATATCGCTGAATAATATTAAATATTATGAGTGCAGACGCTCCACCACGAGGTTCCTTGCTCCTTCTCGGTCGTCCGGAATCTATGTTCTTCCACTCTATTTTTTTACGTGAGCTTTGTTCATCCTTTTGCCAACACGCGAGACATCTAGCATCAAGGTGCACGTGTTATGCAAGGATCGTTCCATCTATATGAAGAACACATGGGACTGGAACTACGAGACGGACATGTACCCAGGAGTGGACGTACGAACCTGAGTAATGTAGCGCATTAAGTGAAGTAGAAAGGCACAAATGGTATGAACATGCGTGGCATATAGGGTGTGTTTGGTTGCGTTCTCGTCTCAGCTTAGTTGTTCCCTCTTCATGCATGCTCAACTCAACACCCCTCTTCATGCATGCTCTCTTCATGCATGCTTCTAGTGTATTTGTGCTAAACTAGTGTGGACTCATGCACCCTTCGTACACTCTACCAAACACCCAAAAGTAGGTCGAGAAGGGAACTCTTGGGCGGCATTTGTCTCTTACTACGTACTACCACTAAATGTTGTACGTGCAATGCACGGTGATGTTATGGAGTACGTGCCTAAGTACTCTACTACTACTATATTAGTTGGTTCATGTCCCACTCCTTTCGCTGACGTGTGGGACATCCAGCATGTGCCGTGTTTGGCACCCTTCGTCGTAAGAGTTGAAACGCTAGCATTCATTAGAAATAAAAAATAATTATAAATCGGCAGTGATACTATTTTTTTTGCGAACCAATCAGCAGTGATACTATACCACGCGATTTCCTTGCTCCTCGATATCGGAAAGAATACTTCCGTTCGCCAACATGTGGGACATCGACCATCCTGGTCCACTTGCCATGCACACAGAACTCCAAGGGAGAGTCACCCAGGTCGTCGCGCCGCAGTAACAATGACTAATGAGCCGTCAAATCACAGGCCCACTTCCCACTTTGAAGTTGCTCGGACGAAGGAACCATCATGACTTCATTGAATTCCGCTTCTTGAAGAAAACTACTGTACCAGCAGTACTGCTAGCTACAGTAGTTACTCCGACAGAGGCCTCCTTTCGTTCATAGGATAGGAATATGAAAATCATAGGAAGTGAGATGACATGCATCTCAATTCCTATAGAGAAAGAGATGACATTTGATGCTTAGGATAGGAATTTTTTCCATTTAGTCTAGGCTAATGTACTGGTAATTTGCTCTAAAAACTACAGTAGTAACTAGTAGTATTGGTACATGCTCGTACTCAGACACAGACGCACACACTAACTACTAGTAGTACTACTTCTCACATGCTGGCCAGACGCCGTCGTTCTCCTTCCCGGCTTTGTCAGCGACACCCCACCGTGCTTGGATCTCCGCCGACCTCTCCGCAGCAGCGCGTGCGTCCTTTTCTTTCTTGCGGCGGCGGGCCTCTCTTTTCTTGAGTGCTTTCTGACTTTTCCGCTTCCTCTGTGCGGCTTTGGCCGCCTCCCGCCCATTCGGCCTTGGCATCTTCAAATTCCTCCCACATAGTTGTGAGGTCGCGAGCGGCGATGAACTCGGCATGGCGGGATGCCATCACTTCCCTACCATTTTGTGTGCGGTCGTGGGCGGCGAGGAACTCGGCGCAGCGGGATGCCATCGTTGCCTTACCGGTTAGTGTGCGGCGCGGTGGCATGAACGACGCTTGGTGAGAGCTCTGGGGTGGAGTGGCCGGACACACCGTATAGTGCATTGGTTTGTCAAGAGCTCAAGGACAGAAGAGGAAGCAAATTTGGATTCCCCTTCAATCCTGGTCATTTATTACCGAGTAAAATGCATTGGCGGTCATCGAACTTGTCTTGATAGCTCACTTTGATCATTGTATACAAGATATGGTGATTATATGGTCACTGGCTCAGCGTATAGCTCCGTATTTGTCTGGTTGACCAATCAAACAGTCCGCATGCGCCTCATCAGCTCGTGTTCTTTATCTATCTACGCGGGCCTACCTGACAATGGAGAAAGAAATACTGTAAAAACAAAAATTATGCGTATGTGGGGAATCAAACCACAGACTCGTCGCTGCAACGCACCCTCGTCAGCCAAATGAAAATGAA
The DNA here is from genome assembly GCF_018294505.1 of Triticum aestivum. Lineage (NCBI taxonomy): Eukaryota > Viridiplantae > Streptophyta > Magnoliopsida > Poales > Poaceae > Triticum > Triticum aestivum. The sequence goes on along the minus strand of NC_057796.1, from coordinate 83,644,333 downwards.
ATACTTCGCATCAGACACTCACGCTCACGCTGTCAAAGCATGCTAATGCATGCACGTCGCCCTCTAAATCAAAGTCCTGCTCATGGCGCAACGCAAACGGCGAGCCCATCACCTGCGCGCCCCAGCGGTGCCTGACATTACTGTTTAGACGTTTGATGGAGGCCTACACGAACGCCGAGCATGTATTCACCTGGCTCAACACCAACGGTCATACTCAGACCGCCTTGCTCATGTATATCGTCCATCACAACAACAATCTATAAAACAGCCTAAGCTAGAGAGGGTACTATGGTAGTATGGTACGAAGTATGTACTATCATGAGCGACCGATCTTAGTGCCACTGCACACCGAAACCCCTTCCATCGCTAGCGCGTGCTTCCCGCCTGAAACGGTCACCGTCTCTCCAGAATGTCAATGCCGCATTCACCAGACTTAACTGCAGGTGCAATTGGTGTGTCACTGACATGCAGGCCAGATGCCCGTTGGGCCCACATGTCAGTAACCCAAACGCATCTGCAGTTAAGTCACTGAAGCAGCGTCCACATTCACGCCCGACGAACCTACTCCGGCGCCAGTTGTCCATCCGTCTGCCGCGGCTCATTGCCATTCGCCCGCTATATTAACTTGAGCCCCAGCTCCCAGCCATAGCCAAAGACCCACACTTATTCTCCTCCGGTCCCTTCCTTCTGTCGGCACCACTTAAACCATGGCCTCCTGGCGCTCCGAAGCTCTCTTGGACGTACTGTCACAGGAGCAGACGAGGGACATCGGCGGCTCCGCTCCGGGCGCGCTCCAAAGCTCTCTTCGACGTACTATCGCAGGAGCAAACGAAGGAGATCGCCGGCACCGCCCCGGCCGCCCTCCGCCGCCATGACCACGAAGCCGGTGCGCGTGCGCGGGCGCAGCCGGCAGCGAGGAAGAGTAGTACACGGTAGGTCGCCGCCGCTCTGGTCCCGGGAAGGCCACCGCTACTCCACTCAGTCGACGCCAAGCTTGGTGGGGTAAACATCGGCGGCCGATTAGCTGCTTGACGGTGACGTGGAGGCGGAAATCTTCAGAACCTTGTGCTCCGAAGGAGGAGGTTATCGAGGCGGATGAGGAGGAGGCAAAGGCAATGGCCGGCTTTCTCGGGTTCATGGCCGGACATGGTGGTCGGGCGCCGGCGATCGTTTAGATTAGGTTTACAGTAGGTTTTAGTACGGTTTGTGCGAAATATGTAATGAATTTCGTCCGGTTTGTAGGAAAAGTTTTCGAAATGTAATGAATTTCATCCGCTTAATTTGAAATTTGCTTTGTTTGCACGAATTTCGTCCGGTTAGTTCATATAGTTGTCGAAAGGTATGCGGGCAGCATCGGATGGCATCCATCAGTGTCCTCGGACAGATGCCGGTGTAAATTTGTGGGCCAGCGCTGGAGATGCCCTAACTATCATGCTATAATTGCTAACAATCCTCCATTATTTGGCAGGGAACAGTTATCGCTCGATCAAAATCAGATCCGCGGTGTTTTGCACTCCTCCCGCGTAAGAGTGTAATCTCTTGCTTACATAAAAATGGAGCAAGTGGACGGCACTGTAGCACGTCATATCACTCGAACTAGCCCGCCTAACGAGCGGGAAAGCACCGCCCTCGTCATTTTGTTCTGGATTTCTATCGATCGATCGCACGAAAATGTTACGCTTCGCAAGTTCTAAAGGAAAAGGCGGCACACTTACGACTCGTACGCGTCGCAACCCCGATAGTCCGGCTCGCACGCCGCTCACCAGAGGGGACACGCATTGTCTTGCAATTTCACTGACATGTGGGACCGTAATTGAATAAACCGTTGATGGCCGAAATCTAATCGCTCGGCAGGCGTCGGCTGAGAAGAGAGAAACGGGGGAGGGAGAAGAGATCGCCCGCCCGCCGCGCACGGACTCCAAGAAATATATGGTGATAATGTGAGGTGGGCCATGCTGGAGTTCGGACCGCTTCCGGAGCCCGCTCTCACCGCCCTGGCCCCTCAAGACGCCAGCTGCCCGCCGCATGCATGCATAGCAAGTAGTACTCCTTATGTGGAGGAGAGAGAGGCATTGACAAAGTCAAGGAGTGGGCTCTGCAAGAGCCCGTCTCTACACGTGCTCCTAGGTATAAAAAAATAATTCTAAAAAAAGGCATAAAAACAATTGTGTCTTAAAAAAGAAAGGTAAAAAACATTTGAAAGGAAATAGATAGAGAGAAAGTGAGAAAAAGCTGTAACCTGGGCATTACATGAGGAAGGATGGAGTGGTGCACATGCCAAGTTCACTGGGCTGCCGTGTTTCACACTCATCCGTCGTAACAGTGGAGACAATAGCTTTCATCAAAAATAAACAATGAATACTCGTTGCTCGTCCTCTATATCGGAAAGAATACTTTCATTCGCCGACATGTGGGACGTCGACCATCCTGGTCCACCTGCCATGCACAAAATTATCCTAGTCTACCCCGGTCGTATCGCAGGGCCAACCTTTCCCACTGTAAGTTGTTCGGACGAAGGAACCATCATGACTTCGTTGAATTCCGCTTCTTCAAGAAAACTTACTGTACCCGCAATACTGCTACCACACGCGAAGACTGGACGGCATTGTACCACGTCATATCACTGAAACCCACTAGGCTAAACTAGCCCGCCTAGGTCATCTATTTTGGAACGGAGGGAGTACGTCTCTGCACTGCTATGATTTTGTGTTGCACGTTCTCTGTACTTTTGCTACGATTTTTCTACCCTATGAACCAAATGAGGCCTGAATGTATGTTGACTATTGTCTGATCGATCGCTAAGCCTACAATTTTGGGAGCTAGGGCTATTGGTCGATCGACGATGGATAAGTATAAGCGTACCACGAGCTCATCAGCCCCAACGTTTCTCTTCGGTGAGTGTTTTGCAAGTACTATAGCTCGCACAGTAGCTAGCCTACTAACACCAAGAATCATCAAACAAGCCCTGCTGATATGATAAACAGTTCAAACTTACATCTAAGCATGCCATATATTACATCAAAAGCTGGTGAGGATACATCTGTTTCCATAACTCGGAGAGGGTTCGCATGATTCACCGCGTGATTCACTATCAAACAAAAGTAGCAAGATCCGCCCACACAAGACAGTGCACTAGCCCTAAGATGGTTTGATAACACGCATCGTTCTGGTAATTAAACACAGGGCAATGCAAACTACCCTGAAGGATTAGCGCCACCAACTATTTCTTGTCATCGATCTCTCGGGCAATGACCACAGCACGGACAGCGGCATGGGAATCGATTTCTGGGGCGATGTCCACAGGACTGACTGCGACATCGGAATCGATCTCTGGGGCGATGTCCACAGGATGGATAGCGGCATCGGAATCGATCTCCGGGGCGATGCCAACAGGACGGGCCACGACATCGGAATTATCAAGGACGTCCACCGGCACCTGCACAACCCTAACATATTAGCAAGCACATTGCAAATAATCAAAAACCACAACTACGGTAATAAGCCATTATTTTTTACCTTGTGCAGCTCACCGGGGGATCTCCTCCCTCCGGGGGCCATCTCCTCGTCCTCGATGGGGGCCATCACCTTGCCAGGGGAATACTGCTTCTCAACGGCGACTATCTCCTCAAACTCGGTCTTGAGCCTCACATAGGTGGCAATCAGAGTTCCTGGGGTAGGCACAGTGGGGCCCTTGCTGTTCTTCCAACTTTCTTTGAGGAGTTCGTCCGCCAACGTCCTCAACTCTTTGGCCAGTGCTTGTTTCTTCGAGTTCTTCGTCTCCATGGGTTGGCCCGCCAACATGGTCAACTCGTTGGTCGGTGCTCGCTTCCTGGAGATCGCTGTCTCTAGTGGGTTGTCCGCCGGTAACTCTTTGCCTAGTGTTCCAGGATCCATCAATGAACTGACAAACAAAAAGCAATCGAAAGGAAACCACAATCGCAATGAAAACGGGAAAAGAATAGGATGTGAGAATCGGTCGGTGCTTCGCAAAAAGAAGATTCTTGGAATGAAAATATAGCAGCATAACTGATTCGCCCACCTTTCCTTCGTCGGTACAGAACAAAAATGGCAGAAGTGAGTAGCCTGGAGTGAGGTTTTCTTCAAGAAAGGGAAGAAAGGGCTTGAACGGGCGTTCCAGTGAAATGATGGTTGCTTCGTCTAGTCCAACTTGGAGGCCACCTTACCACTGCTGGTAAAGGTGTGGGTTTTGTGATATGACAGGTCATGACGGCCACACCGGGGTGACAGGTGAGTCTCGACTGTAGCACCTCGCTGTGATTTGGTGGATGGCACGCGGGCCTGGATGCTTTGAAATGTCCCGCATGTAGATAGAGCGGCTAGTCATATAGGAGTGCTCAATATTGTGCACCGCGACCAAGACGGAGAGGAAAATGAGAGAACTACGTAATTAATGCATGAGTTTAATTAGGGTAGTTTTGTAAAGTACGAGATACATTCCTCCAATCGCAAAATGCCTTGGTTCATGAGATTTGAGATTTGAGCCCTATAAACCGGAAGGGAGGGACTACTGCACACGGTGTAGTCTAGTCACTTGTTGAAATCTCTTGAAAGGCAAATACTCCTTTCCTGTTTACAGGGCTATACTACTCCCTCCGTCTAGGTGTGTAAGTCATCTTACGAAAACCAAATAGTCCCAAAACACTTAGGCGCGGTGCATTAACTTCTACCTTGTTTCTTGTTTCTTGACATATCAACCAATAAGAGATGAGAGGTGTGCATGCTTTTAATGACTTGCAATGGCTAGTTCATTGCATGCAATGCTATTAATTAGCAAATAAACATTGGTGACCCCAGAAGGAAACGGTGCTAAGCGCGCGGACCTATGCAGAATGAGTATCAACCAATGGATAATGGAGTTTAATTGTTAAACAATAGCAATTTTGTCTCATGCAAGAGCCTGGCTAGTACTCCAAGGAACCGCACCACGCGAGCATTCACAACTGCCACGTTCGGGTTGCGCTTGGCTCTTCGCCTCTTCGAGAAGACGAACAATGATGTTACTCCTACTTCTACAGTATCGAATCCACTGCTGCATGTCCGTCCACCTCGTGCGGGAGGGATAGCGTGTAGCGAAAGCTTCTACTTACTGCTCCTGCCTTTGCGTCTATGACAGGTGGGCCCAACAGGTGGTTGGCCCTCCTGTCATGTAGCCAAAGGCAGGTGCAGTTAAGGCACCGGAGCTTAGTCCGCGAGGGAGAGGGCGTTGTAGTAATCAAATTTCTTGGTCTTGTACGAGTTGACACGACACATCAAAGCACTGCACTCGATATAAGTCTTTTTACACATTTCAAATGGGCTACTTCGTATGTAGGAGTAGACATATTCTGCTTCGTATGTAGTCACTTGTTGCAATCTCTAAAAAGACTTATATTTGGAAACGGAGGGAGTACAACGCATGCATGCATGCCGTGACTTTCCTTTTGATACTTGCATGTGTTGATTTGATGCACCTTGCCAAATTTTGACTATAAATTTAACTAACCAAATTTTCATGCATGTCACAAAAAATTACGGGGCTGTTTGGATTGTGACTATGTTTGTCTTATGTTGCCACATTATTTTTCCCACACTTGCCACACTTGTCTAACCTGAGTTGCTCAAATTGTTAGACACACTTTGGCTTGCCTAAGGGAATCTTGCCACAATTTTTGTGTCTATGACATGTGGGGTTCACTGCTAATAAAAAAATTCTTGTCTTAGGTGTGGCTTATAAAAAATACTTATATTTAGGAATGGAGGGAGTAGAAAATATAAATAATAATGCATGTTGGGGTAACCCACGTTTCCGCTAATTTTAGCCGTGGGCTTGTTCACAATTTTTACGAGGGAGTGGTTGTTCATTTAATGGAGGGACTTGTAGTACTAGACTTGAACGATACAAAGTGCGACCTGGCACACCGTAACACTACTTGGAACAAGCGGGTAGCTATCTCAAAAAACAATCAACAACTAAATAAAACCGCGACCTGGCATGTAGTAGCACACAATTTTAAACGATTGTTTTGATGGAGTGAAAAAGGAAAACTACCCCACTACGTATATATAGGCCAGAGCCTCCGCGCTTGCTTGCTAGGGTTGCTCTATTCACACACTCTCATCCTCTCCAGATCTAAACAAGATAGGGGTAGTAACACTGTCTTTCTCCCTTCAAAAAACACTAGCTTTCTATCCTCACCGCTGGTTACAGATCCGGACGTATCCCCCTCCGCCGGTGAAGGGGAGGAGGGGCAGCGTTTAGGCCGTCGTCGACAGCGAGGGAGGAGACCCACTGCCGGACGCACCGTTATCTCTGGCCGAGCGCCGGCGCGGGAGGTCCTCCGATCCCTTCGTCGTTGCCTGTGGGCGGATCCGGCCTCCCGCCGCGCACCTATCCACATCCCGACGACCTTCAGGTATATCTTCGTTTGAAACCACCTTAGCTCTACTTCCCCAGCTCGCTACGTCGCTGCATGTGCATCATTTTCTACCTCTCAGCCCCTCTCGATCAGATGGTCCAACGTCACATTTTTTTCTTCTATTGTTAGAGGTAAAGCTACTTCATGGAGTCGAATCTTGTACTCCCTCCGTCCGAAAATACTTGTCATTGAAATGGATGTATCTAGATGTATTTTAGTTCTAGACACATCCATTTTCATGACAAGTAATTCCGGACGGAGGGAGTACTTGGTTCAAACAAGAAATAAAGTGGGGGTGGGGGAATTTAGTATGTACATCGGATTTGGTACAAACAGGAAGGAAAGGGGGTGAAAGTAGTACAGACTGGTCATCCAACCGGTCTCTAGGTCGAAAAGGGAAATATAGGGGTAACGTTGTACACAGTGGTATGACCAGGACTAGATTTGCTATCCACACATAGGAGTAGGTGGCTAGAGTGAACAAAAATGGGACCAACCCAGATATGTTTCTTGGATGTTTGTTTCTCGGGGCAACAAACTATGAATCACCACTTTATGCCCCTGTTTACGTACATGGTGCTGGACTGCTGGTGCACCCACTGTCCCATGCCCTTATACCAAATATTTAGGCTCCGTTTGGAATAAAGGGGCAGAAAACATAGGTCTTGATGAAAATAGAGGAATAGGAAAGGAATGTAGGTATAAAACTATGGAACAGCGAACCAGAGGAAACTCTTAAGAGAATGTGTTCGGATGGACTACAAAATGTACAGATTCGTTTTTTTAGAGTAGCATGCTTGGCAGTATGAGATGCTATTTGTTTATTCAGCTGCACAGTGACTACTCTTGTCCTCACCTCACGTACCACACATAGGTTGATTTTTTTATTCCGGCAACACAGCATAGCAACCTGTCTAACGCATGGTAGCGAGCGCCTGCCTCGGGCTTCCGCCCAAAAAATGAGCAGCACGTGGATGTTTCTAATCCTATGGAATCAGTACTACCAGATCAGCTTTCCTATGAAACACTATTCACCTTTCCCGTGTTCCCAACGGTTGGAAGGGAAAGAATACCGTAGGAATTGTGTTCCTACGAAAATCCTGCACCAAACCTGTGAACCGAACGCAGCCTTAGCTGTTCTTAATCTAATGTCCCTGGTAAAAATGAAGTCATGCCACTGTTATAAGCCATGACAAGTTTAGCCAAATGTTTTTGCCTGTAAATGTTTGAGACTCTGACTGTTTCCTCTGTGCCTTTTTGTGCAAATAGGGATATCCAATTCACCTGGTTGCTGTTGTGACCTTTTGGTGCACTGCACAAAACTCTTCTTAAGAGAAGTGAGTTTTGTGCTGTTTAACTAGAATGTCAGAATGGAACAGTTGGTTCATTTTGTTGGAACTGCACAAAGGGAGATCTGTGTTCCAATCCTCATCATCCATATTGGCGCCATAACCTTCCTTTAGGTAAGAATGATATTTAATGCATGTGTTCATCTCTATTTTCCGACTGCCATGAGAAAATAATGTTGTTTTTTACTAGTACACTTGTACTCCCTCACTGACAAAACCAATTCTGAATTAGAAGGCCAATCATGTACTTGGTTTCACCAACTGGTGAGGAGAAAGAGAAACAGAGCATGAAGAGGAAGAAGAAGAAGAATAAACAGTGCCAAGGCGATCTTGCTGAAGCCAGAGGCCTCAGTCGAGGCCATTCAAGGGCTCCGGCAACAACTACCTTACATGTGAGGCGATCCTCCAGGGAGCCCTTCCACTTCTGCTGTCTCACTTAATTAATTAGGAGTACTTAAGTACCACTAATTTATTACTGCCTAATTTTCCTATTGGAGTTAAACAAATCTTTAGTAGGACCCTATGCTGAATCATGTACATGTGTATGTTTTTCTATGGAGGTGAATCATGTGGTGGAGCAGGGAGGGAATATTATTAGTGTCATGACATAATAGTGCTATTGTTTTGCATGTCAATTTATTGCCATTGGTTCAATGAGGCAATGTTTTGTGTATTGTCCATCATGAATTTGATGCTACTGTTTGAGTAATATGGTTATGTCTTCCTATCCTTTCTCACTAAGCTAATGAAGGTTTCACCTTGTTCCTACTTGTGCAAACAGGGATCATGTTGTGCCAATCATACATTTTAGTGGAACTACACAAGACAATACAATGAACTGTATCCCAGCCAGTGCTTTAACTCTGCTGGAAGTTCTTGATAATCTTTCGATATAATCTCAGCACTGGTAAACAAGAGTGATTTCAACCATACATTTGAAGTGCACAAAAATATATACTATTGTGTGATTCCAGTGAGTGCTTTATCATCTCTTATGGGACTACATGAATAAGCTTTTTTTCTCAGAGTGGTACGAGCCTAAGGCCTTCATCCATATTAGTTTACTGTCATCTCTATTTGTATCGTGCTACTGTCATGAGAAACTCCTTTATCTTTGCACGTTAAAGTTTTGCAACCTATGATAAATGGCAATGCTTTGAGTGTTGAGTTGAGCTAATTGGCACTGATTAAATAAACTAATACCTCTCTTTAAGCAAGACTACTATGTTGCTAACTTTACCCATTAAGATAATGAGGGTGCTTCTATTTGTTAGTGTATGTTTCATCAACTAGTCCCACTATTACAGTAATCTCACTCTCTCAATATATGTGCCAACAGGGATGCTCGATTTTGGTGGAACTGCACAAAAACTTTGGGTGCTTCATTGCCTCGACAGCTTCCGTCCTTTCCTATCAGTCGCTAATCTCCGCTTGCTTTCTTCCTTTGCTGTCAGTCGCTTGGCTTCTCTCGGCTTCCAGTCAAAGGAAATAGTAATTGATATGCTACCTCACATAGGTAGGTACTGGTCTTTATCCTGATTATTGTGCCTGTCATATGTATTGGTAATTTGGTATTGTGCTACTGTTTGCCGATTTCATAAAGGAGTAATTTGGAGCCTGAACTCGCAGGCAAATCATTACATCGGGTGATTTCAGTAGAACTGCACAAAATGATCAGATGGACAGGTACTTATGATGCTGCTATGTACTCCAAAGTTCACTCAGACAAGCATCGATGTTGACAAGAAGTGCCTATATTCATTCGAGTATCAACAGGCGTCAACCAATTGTCAAACTCCAAGTATTAGGAGAGTGAACGCCAAAAATATTGCTTGGTGCATAGCCCAGAAAAACGCAGTCCAGTCTTTGGTCCCAACTTGTGCCTTTTGGTTATCGGCACATATGGTAGCGAACTATATGGCATGGAGTCTAAAGATTCCATACAAGTTGGTTGACGCGTATATTCATCTGGCACTTAATTAGTCTGCACGCCAAGGATGCTCCATTTCAGTTGAACTGCACAAAAAATTTGGGTGGTTCATTTTCTCAACCACCTCCTTTCTCGTCTGCAATGTAGAATTTTGGCGAGATACAGGACCAAGATGAGCCAGTAAACTAGTTGGATGAAAGTAGTGGCCAAGTTGCTCAAACCTCCCTCGGCACGGGGCCACTATTTGAGGATAAACCTACAAGCAAAGTTCAGATTGTCTGTGCTGCCTCTTATGTACTCGAAAGTTTACTCGTACAAGAACTAATTTTAGCAAGAAGTACCTCCGATTGAACACCATTTACCAGTCTGTACCCTAGGTAATTAAAGTTCGTCCATGGATCATATTAGCTGTGATCTCAATCATTTGGATGCATAAACATACTGAACATGTGTATATCTGAATCTTTTTGTGAATTATGTATGAATATTGTCGTGTGATCTATCAATCATTTGGATGCATAGATATGCTGAGCTTGTGTATATATGAATCTTTTGAGTTGTTGATAGTGAATGTTGGCTATGAATATGAACGTGTCCTATGAACCTGAGTTTGATATGAATGTTTACCTTTTCTGTTGTATTTGTGTGTGAACTTGTTAGTATGCCTACTGTGGAGTATAAAACGCAAGTCTCTTATAAAAGTAATCATGTGTCCAATTTATGTTTTCCCTTCTAACCACATTATATATATTTATATTATTACTATTATCGTATATTTTATAGAGACTTATATATATACATTACAAAAACATCCCACGTGTTATTAACTTATAAAAGTAAATGTTTAACGGAAGTTGGCAAGGAAAATCCTGGTTGTTTTTGACTCACAGGCAAGGAAAATCCTGGTGATTGCATACAAAAGCTTGCGAAGATTTTAAGGACCAATTTAATAATAACGCGCTCATTTTTATTTTGAGCAATAACTCGCTAATTTCTTAATTATATATATAATGTGCCTCTCCGGTTTATTCTTTGATATTAATTGCTCCTTCTAACATAACATTATATATATAACGAGCCCACCTAATACGTGTATTTCAAGGAAGTGCAAATGGGCTGGGATTTCTTAGAAAATATAAATGGGCCTGATTGACGCGAAATTATTTGTTCACCCAGCCCAGCAAATGGACTGTACATTCTAGAAAACATGGGTTAAATATATGCCACATTTTTGCAGGCTGACATGTGGGCCAATAGGTCGAAGCCTACGCAGGGCGTTGTCAACTTGGTCAACAAATGATTGTGTCATCCACAGCCATTGGATTTATATCCAACAGCCGGCATGCACCTTCAATCTCTCGTCTTCTTCCTCCAGCGTCGCCGGGACCGCCTGGTCCGGCCTCCGGCAGCTAGCGGCTCTGCTTAGCACGCATCGCTGCGAAGCGCTACCCCACCGCCGGCCAGGCTATCCCTCCACCCCTCGACACCTCCTGTTATTCTCCACAGACTACAGCCCCACGCCGCAACAGAACCAGTTATAACCCTTCTCCTCCTCTCAATCTGCGACTCCACTGCCGCGTTTCCCATCTCCGAGTCGTTCCCGTCCGGGGCCTTGCCGTCGTCCACCGCCTCGCTGCGTTCGGTGCGGCGTGGTCAACAAACGAGAGTCATCGGAAGAGGACTGTACGTGGAGAGCCTGACGGCTGGGACCCACGAGGTCCATGGTCGCACGCAAGGAAAGTTCCTCCTTATTAAGCTGGAAAAGAAATGTTTCCTCCACCTGACAGCTGGGACCCACCGGCTGTATCTTCGCACGGAAGGAAGTGCCTCCTTGTTTTGCAAAAAAAAATTATTCATCCCGTTGACAGCTGGGACCCGTTAGATTTGGTGACTGACTTGTGGGCCTACTAAGCGGACGTGTACGCACGGCTTTGTCAAGTTAATCAACAAATGATTCTAGCAGCTGGACCGTTGGATGTTAATCCAACAGCCGTGCTCCTTCTTCAACCTCTGTTCTTGCTCCTGTCTCCCGTCGGCGGCAACGCGGCTGTGCTGCCGCGCACCCGAACCAGTGAAGTTTCCCACTCCTCTCCATCTGCGACTCCACTGCCCCGTCTTCCCCATCTCCGGGTCGTTCCAGTCTGGGTGCGCTCGGCACAGTGTGGTCAACGTGGTCAACAACCGAGAGTCATCGGAAGATGACTGTACGTGAGAGGCTGACAGTGGGGACGCACCACGCCCATGGACGCATGCATGCAACGGAACGCGGCAAGGTCACCGTGGTCAAGGAACGACTTCCATCGGAAGTATACTGTACGTGGAGAGTCTCAGCTGGGTCCACGGTCGCAGCAAGTAAGTGCCTCCTTATTATGCGGAAAATAATGATTCCTCCAACTGATAGCAGGGACCCACTGGACGGGCCACCGTATTTTGCGAAAAAAACGTTTGCCCCCTGACTGCTGGGACCCACCTGACGGGCCACCGTATTTCGTGAAAAAAATGTTCCCCCCGCTGTCAGCTCGGACCCACCGGAAGTGCCTCCATATTACGCACAAAAAATGAATACTGCCCCGGCTAGCTGGGACCCACCTTGGTGGGAGGCTGACTTGTGGGCCTACTAAGTTGACGGGGACGAAGGGCTTTGTCAACTTAGTCAATATGAACGATTCTAGCTCCAGTGACCGTACGATGTCCATCCAACGGCCGTAGTGCTTCTTCAACCTCTAGTCTTCTTGCTCCAGCCGCCCAAAGCAGCGCCGGTCGTGCCGCATCCTCCTGCCTCCCGTGGCCGGCTGTGCTACCGCGGAGGCCTCACCGACCCCTACTATTCCCACCGCTGGCCAGGCCCTGCGGCGACGGCAGCCTCACACCGCAGCCGAACCAGTGAACCCTCGTACTCCTCTCCGCGCGGGCTTCCACTGCCGCGTCTTCCCCGGCTCCGCGTCGTCCCCTTCCTAGGCCTCGTCGTCATCCACCGCTGTGGTGCTCTCCGCGCGGTGTGGTCAACGTGGTCAAGGAACGACTTCCATCGGAAGAGTACTGTACGTGGAGAGGCTGACAGCTGGGTCCACGGCCACAGCCCAGTTTTTTTGTGATTTGCCAAGTAAGTCGCTTTGTCAGGCCTGTTGGGTTGCAAATCTTTCAAGACGAGGAGAGCTTTCATTCGGTTGGCCGAGAAAATGGCCCATCAGTAATGAGAAATGGGATGTACATTTTTAAAACACATCAAACCGGCAATTAGTTCCAAATATCTTTTTTTTCATTTCCAGATTTTAAATTACATTAATTTTTATGCGTGGAGAATTTGTTGGATTTTATATTGATATACATTTATTTTTAAAATCAGTTTGAATGTGAGTCAAAATTTCGGGATTAAAAACAGTTCGGACCGCACCGAAATATGCAAAATTTCGTATAATTTTTTAACCGTGGCCACAATATGGGCTGTAATGCTAACAAAAAGAATATGGGCTCCAAAAAAACCTTAATAATTAGCAAATGGGCTGTAAATTATTAAAAATAATGGCAGATGGGTTGTATGTTGTTTTCCACAGATTTGAGGCTTTCCTAAAAAAAGGTTGACGCACAAGCAGTGACTGTTGGATGGCCATCCAACGGCCGTCGTGCTTCTTCAATCTCTGCTCTTCCCGCTCCAGCCGCTCAAACAAGCGCCGGCGGGACTGCCTGCTCCCTCCTCCCCGTGGCCGGCTCTGCTGCCGCGCAGGCCTCACTGCCCCACCGTACTCCCATCGCTGGCCTAGCCATCCCTCTACTCACCCACACCTGCTGTTATTCTCCGGCGACGGCAGACGAACCAGTAAACCCTCGTACAGTCGTACTCCCCTACGCGTGGGAAACAACTGCCGAGTCTTCCCTGCCTCCGTGTCGTTCCCTTCCTAGGCCTCACCGTCGTCCACCGCCCTGGTGCTCTCGGCGCGGCCTGGTCAACGTGGTCAACGACCGACATGCATCTGAAGTGGACTGTACGTCGAGAGGCCGACAGCTGGGTCCACGGCCGCACGCAGGGAAATGCCTCCTTATTACGTGCAAAATAATGATTCCTCCACCTGACATCAGGGACCCACCGAAAGGGCCTCTGTATTTCGCGAAAAAAACGTTACCGCCGCTGACAGCTCGGACCCACCAGCTATATCTTCGCACGCAAGGAAGTGCCTCCTTATTACGCACAAAAAAAATGAATACTCCCCCTGTTAGCTGGGACCCAGTATAGTGGCAGGCTGACTTGTGGGCCTACTAAGTTGACGGGGACGGAGGGCTTTGTCAACTTAGTCAATATGCACGATTCTAGCTCCAGTGACCGTACGACGTCCATCCAACGGCCGTAGTGCTTCTTCAACCTCTAGTCTTCTTGCTCCAGCCGCCCAAACCAGCACCGGTCGTGCCTCGTGCTCCTGCCTCCCATGGCCGGCTGCGATGCGGCGGAGGCCTCACCGCCCCCTACTACTCCCACCGCTGGCCAGGCCATCCCTCTACTCACCCACACCCCCTGTTATTCTGCGGCGACGGCAGCCTCACACCGCAGCGAACCAGTGAACCCTCGTACTCCTCTACGCGTGGGCATCCACTGCCGCGTCTTCCCCGGCTCCGCGTCGTCCCCTTCCTAAGCCTCGCCGTTGTCCACCGCCCTGGTGCTCTCGGCGCGGCGTGGTCAACGTGGTCAAGGAACGTCTTCCATCAGACATGGACTGTACGTGGAGAGGCTGACAGCTGGGTCCACGGCCCCAGCAAGGAAGTGCCTCCTTATTACGTGCAAAATAATTATTCCTCCATCTGACGGGCGGGACCCACCGGACGGGCCACCGTATTTCGCGAAAAAAACGTTTGCCCCTGACTGCTGGGACCCACCAGCTACATCTTCGCACGCAAGGAAGTGCGTCCGGGCAAAAAAAATGATTCACTCCCCTGACTGCTGGGACCCACCAGCTACATCTTCGCAGGCAAGGAAGTGCCTGACAGTCGGGACCCACCTGGTCGAAGCGTACGTAGCGTTGTCATTCTGGTCGCGAATGTGTACGTACATATATACTGGTGGATGTAGAGGCGCGCACGTGTCGTAGTAGAGGCGTGTACGTGTCGTAGTAGAGGCGCGCACGTAGCATGTACACATACGTACAGCGGCCAGGGTGCAAGAAAGAAAATACGGCCATGTATGTGTACATACGGGCGGGGTCTCGAACGCCTACTCGCGCATACGTACGGCCAGGGCTCGTGTACATGGCTGGGTCGGAACGGAGAAACAGCGTCGTCGTCGTGTTCATGGGGAGGCAACGGAATGCGTCGTGTTCATGGGGAGGCAACGGAATGCGTCGTGTTCATCGGGAGGCAACGGAACGCATGGGAGCCAACCGGCTGGGTCGGAATGGAATGCGTGGTCGTGTTCATCGGGAGGGCTTGGACGGAACAGGAGATGGAAACGAGGCCTGGCGTACCGCACAATGGAGGAAACGGACCTCCTACGTTCGGAACGGGGTCCTGTTGATCGGGAGGGGTGTGGCGTACCGCAAAACGGAGGAAACGGACCTCCTACGATCGAAACGGGGGTCCTGTTGATCGGAGGGGTGTGGCGTACCGCAAAACGGACGAAACGGACCTCCTACGGTCGAAACGGGGGTCCTGTTGATCGGGAGGGGTGTGGCGTACCACAAAACGGATGAAACGGACCTCATACGGTCGAA